>NC_091451.1:9457705-9757705 GCF_964237555.1 Oryctolagus cuniculus
TCCACCGTGAGGGAGTCACAAAACTGGCATTGAAGTCCAGAGCGGAAAAAACACGGCACGCTTGTTCGTTTCCCTGACAGGTGCTGGAGCTCAGGAGAGGTCAGATTCCAGCTCGCAGTCACATCCTGGCTTAGCGGGCTCCGGGCGCACAAAGACCTGTCTGTCTCACCCCTGCGCGGGCCGGGGGGGACCCAGGCCAAGGGCTTACCACGGCCGCCGGGGGCCCGCGCCGCTGATCCGTCGCTTCACGGACATTGGCCTAAATGAAGCATTGGGGAGCCCAGCTGCCAAAAAGGGTGTGAAACAGGGGGGCGGGGGTGGGGCAGAAGAATGCAGGCTCTTTCTTCCTGGCAATTGCCAGAGATATTAAACCAACCCCGCCCCCGCCCCCGGCAGCCCATGAATCCCGCCCTGACTTCTTCAGCCTGCTGGGGCTCTTTGGAAGAGCCCTGGGACCCTTCTGCTTCTCTGTGAGAGCCTCGCCGGGGCTGCAAAATGGAGTGAGAGCTGCCCCTTGCCAGGCCTGCGAGAGGATGCCGGGAAGGGAAGGCCTTGCTGGTGCACCGGGCAGCTGAGCGGCGGCGTGAGTGGAACAGAGGCCGCCGCCGGCTTTCCCCCGGAGCCTTTGTTTTGCAGGCTTTGGGAAAACATTACCCGCTCAAAATGGCGCCCAGGAGCCGCAGGCCTGCACCTTGCGCTTCTCGCCAGCTCCTAGAGGCTGACTTTCTGATCTCCAAGCCTCACAAGGTCTCTGCCGCCTCCTGTGGTCCTGTGGCTCCTCCCCTACCGCTCCCACTTCGCTCTGGGAACTGTGCACCCACCTGGGAGGCAGGAGGGGCAGTGGCTACTACACAGCATCCTCACAAGGAGGGTCTAGGTCTCAGTCTTAGGAGAACTTCAATGGAAAGCTCCTTTATAATTTTTTTTTATTTATTTGAAAGGCAGAGTTACAGAGAGAGGAGAGAGAGAGAATTAGAGAGAGAGAGAGAGAGAGAGAGAGAGAGAGAGGGGTCTTCCATCCACTGGTTCACTCGCAAATGGCCACAATGGCCAGGGTTGGGCCAGGCTGAAGCCAGGAGCCAGGAGCTTCTTCCGGGTCTCCCATGCGGGTGCAGGGGCCCAGGGACTTGGGCCATCCTCTACTGCTTTCCCAGGCCATAGCAGAGAGCTGGATCGGAAGTGGAGCAGCTAGGACCAGAACCAGCGCCCACATGAGATGCTGACGTCACAGGCAGAGGTTTAACCTACCATGCCACAATGCTGGTCCCCAAAGTTTTTTTTTTTATATTAAAAAAAGATTTATTTATTTGTAAGATAGAGTGACAGTGGGCACTCCAGTAGGAATGCTGACTTGGCAAGTGGAGGTTGCACCCGCCGCGCCACAAGGGCTGCCCCTGGAAAGTTTCTTTTAACCAGCAAGCTCAGGGGCAGGCATTGCAGTGCTGCTCGGGGCACCTGTGTTGAAGAGCCTGAGCTCCACTCCCGATGTCAGCTTTCTGTTTCTGGCATTTTTTTTATTTGAAAGTCAAAGTTACACAGAGAAGGAGAGGCAGAGAGAGAGAGAGAGAGTCTTCCACCTGCTGGTTCACTCCCGAATTGGTTGTAACAGCTGGAGCTGAGCCAATCTGAAGCCAGGAGCTTCCTCCGGGTCTCCCACGTGGGTGCAGGGGCCCATGCACTTGGGCCATCTTCTACTGTTATGCCGGCACTGCAGGTGATGGCTTTACCCACTCCACCACATTGCCGGCCCCTCAGCTTCCTGTTAATGCACACCTTTGGAGGCAGTTGGTGATGGCTAAGGACTTGGGTCCCTGCCAACCATACAGAAGACCTGCATTGGGTTCCCAGCTCCTGATTTCCACCTGACTCTGCCCCAGCTATTGCAAGCAGTTGGGTAGTAAACTGATAGGTAGTAGATGGGAGATCTCAATGTGTCTGTCTCTCCCTGTCTTTCCAATTTTCAAATGAAGCCATTTCAAAAATAAAATATCAAGCTCACAGTCCCTGCAAAATTATTTTTTTTTAAATAACAAACCTGATATTGAACTTGAGTTGGAAGAGGCAAGTCTGGTCTCAAAATGGAGGGCCATGATCCAAAGGAACCAGAGCAGTTGAGGAAACTGTTTATCGGTGGTCTGAGCTTTGAAACTACAGATGATAGTTTGAGAGAACATTTTGAGAAATGGGGCACGCTCACAGATTGTGTGGTAATGAGAGACCCCCAAGCGAAACGTTCCAGGGGCTTTGGTTTTGTGACTTATCTTGTGTTGAAGAAGTGGATGCAGCAATGTGTGCTCGACCACACAAGGCTGATGGGCATGTCATGGAACCACAGAGAGCTTTTTCTAGAGAGGATTCGGTAAAGCCTGGTGCCCATCTAACAGTGAAGAAGATTTTTCGTTGGTGGTATTAAAGAAGATACAGAGGAATATAACTTGAGAAACTACCTTGAGAAGTATGGCAAGATGGAAACCATAGAAGTTGGGCCGGCGCCGCAGTTCACTAGGCTAATCCTCCGCCTTGCGGTGCCGGCACACCGGGTTCTAGTCCCAGTCGGGGTGCCGGATTCTGTCCCGGTTGCCCCTCTTCCAGGCCAGCTCTCTGCTGTGGCCCGGGAGTGCAGTGGAGGATGGCCCAGGTGCTTGGGCCCTGCACCCCATGGGAGACCAGGAGAAGCACCTGGCTCCTGCCATCGGATGAGCGTGGTGCGCCGGTGGTGGCGGCCATTGGAGGGTGAACCAACGGCAGAGGAGGACCTTTCTCTCTGTTTCTCTCTCTCACTGTTCACTCTGCCCGAAAAAAAAAAAAAAGAAAGAAAGAAAGAAACCATAGAAGTTATGGAAGACAGGCAGTGGGAAAAAAAGAGGATTTGCTTTTGTAACTTTGGACGGTCATGATACAGTTGATAGAATCGTTGTTCAGAAATACCACACTATTAGTGGCGTAGTTGGGAAGTGAAAAAGGCCCTTGCTAAACAAGAGATGCCGTCTGCTGCTGGATCACCAAGAGGCCGTGGAGGGGGGTCTGGCAACTTTCTGGGTCGTGGAGGAACTTTGGAGGTGGTGGAGGTAATTTTGGCCGCGGTGGAAACTTTGGTGGGAGAGGAGGCTACGGTGGTGGAGGTGGTGGCAGCAGAGGAAGTTATGGAGGAGGTGATGGTGGTTACAATGGTTTTGGAGGTGATGGTGGCAACTATGGTGGTGGTCCTGGTATAGCAGCAGAGGAGGCTATGGTGGTGGTGGACCAGGATATGGAAACCAAGGTGGTGGGTATGGTGGAGGAGGAGGATACGATGGTTACAATGAAGGAGGAAATTTTGGAGGTAACTATGGTGGTGGTGGAAACTACAGTGATTTTGGTAATTATAGTGGACAACAGCAATCAAATTACGGACCCATGAAAGGGGGCAGTTTTGGTGGAAGAAGCTCAGGCAGTCCCTATGGTGGTGGTTATGGATCTGGTGGTGGAAGTGGTGGATATGGTAGCAGAAGGTTCTAAAAAAAAAAAAAAAAAAAAAAAAAACCAGAAAAGGGCTACAGTTCTTAGCAGGAGAGAGAGAGAGGAGTTGTCAGGAAAGCTGCAGGTCACTTTGAGACAGTCGTCCCAAATGCATTAGAGGAACTGTACAAATCTGCCACAGAAGGAACGATGATCCACAGTCAGAAAAGTTACTGCAGCTCAAACAGGAAACCCTTCTTGTTCAGGACTGTCATAGCCACAGTTTGCAAAAAGTGCAGCTCTTGATTAATGCAATGTAGTGTCAATTAGATGTACATTCCTGAGGTCTCTATTCTGTTGTAGCTTTGTCTTTTCTTTTTCTTTTCATTACATCAGGTGTATTGCCCTGTAAATTGTGGTAGTGGTACCAGGAATAAAAAATTAAGGGATTTTTAACTTTTCAAAAAAAAAATAAAAATAACAAACCTGCTAATGGAATGAAAAAGATAGTTTTGGGGGGATAATTCCCCCCATACAAGTTGAGAATCTCACTCTAAGAGGAAACTTTCTCTGTAAAACAAGGCAGAGATGGGAACCTGAGGCCCTGGCTCCTTGTCCCAGCTGTGTCACTGAGTTACCCTGGATCAAGTATATTCAGTGCAGGCCTTGGAAATCTCACGTTCTAAAGCAGTGCCCAGTGCAGATTCCTCCTGTGCGGAGGGCCTCTGCCCCGTGCACCCCTGGTCCCTGAAAAGTCTGTCCTTGTTAAATGCAGTTGGAAGGACTCCACCCCATAGAGCCCACCCATGGTTGACTCAACGAACTTTGGCTGGCAGCCTATGTGAAAAGGTAGGTGGGGGCTGGCACTGTGGAGTAGTAGGTAAAGTCATCGCCTGCATATGGGTGCCAGTTCAAGTCCCGGCTGCTCCACTTCCAAACCTTATCTCTGCTATGGCCTGGGAAAGCAGTAGAAGATGGCCCAAGCCCTTGGGCCCCCACAGCAGCGTGGGATACCCAGAAAAAGCTCCAGGCTCCTGGCTTAGGATTGGCACAGCTCCGGCCATTGCGGCCAATTGGAGAGTGAACTAGCAGATGGATGAACTCTCTCTCCCTCACTCTGTCTCTCTGTAACTCTGCCTTTCAAATAAACAAATCTTTAAAAAAAAATAGGTGGGTGTCCCTGGGCCTGTCCCACAGCCGCTCTATAGTTTAGTCCCCTACCCCAGTTTCCCTGGGGAACCTGTCACTCCTCTAGAAAGCATACGGCTGTTCGCAGCTCTTCACAGGTGTGATCATACGTCTCCCACTGCTTTACGAAGTAGGTGTGATTATCCCATTTTTTAGAAAAGAAACTTGAGGTTCAGAGAGCCCCCCTGTTGCGATAGAGCCAGCACACAGATCCATACTAATCTGACGCCAAAGATCCAGCTCTCGGCCACTGCACAGCCTCTCATCCTAACAGAGACTGTTAGGAATAAATGGATTTTCCATCGCTGGCTCACTCCCCAAATGGCTGCAATGGCAAGGGCTGAGCCGATCCAAAGCCAGGAGCCAGGAGCTTCTTCTGGGTCTCCCACATGGGTGCAGGGGCCCAAGCACTGAATTCCCAGGCAGTAGCAGAGAGCTGGATCAGAAGCGGAGCAGCCGAGACTTGAGCCATTGCCCATATGGGATGCTGGTGTCACAGACAATGGCTTAATTTGCTACACCACAGTGCTGCCCCACCTCCACCCCCACAATCTTTTTAAAGAGTATAATGGAAAATGCTTTGGTCAAAATAACCACCATTTATTGGACTGTCAATGCATGCTGGGCACCGCTAAGAGCTTTGTGCAAATCTCTTATTACATTCCTACAGGGTAGGTATTCACACACACACACACACACACACACCCTCCATTTTATATGGTAACAGCTTGAGAGACACAAGAGACAAAACACAATCCCAGGCTCAAGCTCCATCCAAGAGTAAGAGGCCTTGGCGGCTCAGCTGGACTGCTACAATGTAAATTTGGCAACCCTCGGGTGACGTCTATGACTTCGCTGTTTATTGTGATCAGAAACAGTCGCCATGGCGTTTATCGGGCGTGGAGCGCCGTTGGCTTGGGTGCTTGCTCTCTGGTAGGCTGTGGTCCCTTCAGGAGGGGTGTCAGCTTTCCAAAAATGTGATTCCTGTGATTTCCAGACAGCAGCCTGGGGCTCCGTGCGTGCGTGCATGCGTGTGTGTGTGCGTGTGTGCATGCACACACACCCGGCCCTGTGTGTCTGTCACACTGCAGGGAGCTTTCTCTCATTTAAACAGCCAATTAAAACCCACTTTGGCACTTAACGCATGTCGCCGCTTCTCGGCACTCAGCTGCCTTCCCAGCAGGCCTTTAATTTGATAAAGAGCTCTCATAACGACTAACAGAGGCCCGGTAAGTTCATTAAACCCTCTCCTTTTATTTTGCTTGCGAAGTGCGCCCTCCTCGTCCCAGGCCCAGGATTGGCGCCCACAGCCGCTGCAGAGGCTGCTCCGTGCGTCTACGCGAAGGGCCTGCCACGTGCAATGAAAGTCTCCCTTTCAACCAGGGGCCGGGCCTCGATGGCGGCCAGCAGCCGGGGAAGCAGCCTCTGCACCCGGCCGTCTCGGAGCCAACGTGAGCCGTGGAGCATCGGGAGCGCGCACGCGGAAAGACAGCCTGGCTGTCCCTGCTGCTCCGTTTCTCCCGGTTCTTGAGGGTAACCTGAGAGTCCAGATGGGTTGTGTAAACAGCAGAGGGGGATCCTGGGAGTTCAGCAGCTTAATGAAGCCCGTATGTTTGACTCATGTAATAAGTATTTAATCGTGCTGATGAAATTCATTTAAAGTCCAGCCACACACGCTGCCGCCAAAGCGCCACGTCACTCGCCCTAGCAGCGCGGGAACAAGGTCGGTGAGGCACGAAGGTCGGTGGGCTTTGGAGGGCACTGCAGGGGAGAGGGGCATGGACCGCAGTGGGAGGGGTGAGTGGGGGGGTGGGGGCGGCTTGTGGAGCACTTGCCTGGGCGTCCCAGAAGTCCACTCCACAGCTGTCCAGGGGGAGCTGCGGCAGCAGGGTGATACCTCACGCATGTTCTCTTCCTTTAAAACATGTTCTTTTCCTAATTTGAGAGCGGGAGATCAGAGTTCCAATCCTCTGTGTCACTCTCCAATACCCACAACCGCCGGGGCTGTGCCAGGCCAAAGCCAGGAGCAAGGAACTCAATCTGGCCTCCTACAGGCTCGGGGGCAAGAATCCAACTACTTGATCCATCACCTGTTGCCTCCCAGGGTGCACACTAGCAGGAAGCTGGAATCAGGAGAGAAGATGGGACTTGAACCCAATATGGAGACAGGAGCTCCAATAAGGGTTGTGTTGTTGTTTCTAAGATTTATTTATTTTACTTGAAAGTCAGAGCTACACAGAGAGAGGAGAGGCAGAGAGAGAGAGAGAGGTCTTCCATCCAATGGTTCACTCCCAAATTGGCCACAACGGACGGAGCTGCGCCCATCCAAAGCCAGGAGCCAGGAGCTTCCTCCGGGTCTCCCATGCGGGTGCAGGGGCCCAAGGGCTTGGGCCATCTTCTACTGCTTTCCTAGGCCATAGCAGAGAGCTGGACAGGATGTGGAGCAGCCCCCAGATTGTGTGTTTTTTAAAGCTATATTTACTTATTTGTAAGGCAGAGCAACACAGAGAGAGAGAAAGAGAAAAGAGGGGGGGCTCCCATCAGCTGATTCACTCCCTAAATGGTCACAACAGCCAGGGTTGGGCCAGGCTGAAACCAAGAACCAAGATCTCTATACCAGTCTCCCATTTGGGCACCAAGTACTTGGGCCGTCTTCGGCTGCCTTCCCAGGTACATTAGCAGGAAGCTGGATAGGGAGCAGTGCGGCTGGGACTTGAACTGGCGCTCTCATACAGAATGCCCGTGTTGCTGGCGGCAGTGAAACCTGTCCACAGGACCACAACAATCCCAGGATGATCTTACCCACTGGGCTCAGTGCTCACCCCCATGTTCTTGTCCTAGTTTCTGAGTGAGCTGTGAAGAGAAGGTGCATCAGTTGGAGAGTTTATTGCTGAAAATAACACAACCCCCAGCTTGACCAGCCTGAACAATCTGCAAGTTTTCTGGATGCATAGCCGGCAAACCCTGGTTAAGTCAGCAGCTTGAGCCCATCACCAAAGGAACAAGTCCTTCCCTGTCTCTGTTCCCCACCTCACGATGCAGTCACTTGTCCTCAGGCCACCTGCCTTTGTGACCACTAGACAGTAGCCGGAACTACAATGCAGATCCAATAATGTCTGCTGGACATGAGAAAAAACCATCAGTCCTTGGTTTATCGGTGAAATGGACTTACCAGGACTGACTACTTGTCCCTGCGAGGCAACAGGGCAGTGCTGGGCTGCAACCAGCCCATTCCTGCTTGTGGAAGCTGCACGTCTCTTCTTAGTAGTGCTTTCAGTGACGTTGTGTGGATAGCATGAAATTGGCCAGGACTGAACTATTTACACAGCAGAAATTGGCAAACACTACAAAGCAGTGCTTTTTTTTTTTCTTCTCTAAAGAACCAGTTGATTGGGACCAGCACTGTGGTGTAGCAGGTAAAACCACTGGCTACGGCACCAGCATCCCATATGGGTGCCAGTTTGAGTCCAGGCTGCTCCACTTCTGATCCAGCTCCCTGCTATGGCCTGGGAAAGCAGTAAAAGATGGCCCATGTCCTTGGAGCCCTGCACTTGCATTGGAGACCCGGAAGAAGCTCCTGGCTCCTGGCTTCAGATTGACTCAGCTCCGGCCATTGCAGTCATCTGGGGAGTGAACCAGTGGATGAAAGATCCACCCTCCTCGTCTGCCTCTCTGTTACTCTGCCTTTCAAATAAATAAATAAATAAATATTTTTAAAAAGAACAAATTGATAAACATTTACCACTGCATTACTGGGATAAAGGCACTTTCTTTATGGCTGGATTCCAGAATAAAATTGGGGCTCTCTTAGCTAGGAATAAAAATAGGTAAGTGGTCTCAGAAGGAATCATTAATAACACTTGTACCTACCAGAGAAGTGTTTTATATGCTTGCTGGTCATTCTCTCTAGAAAACACAGCACTTGCAAACTGAGGAAGACTGAAATAACTTATAAACAGAAGACCCCAAAGAGGCTATAAAACATTCTTTAAAAAAAAAAAAAACACTCAGATAGGAAGCGCTTGGTTGATCAGTTGGCCTCCTATTTCTGCCCACATTGAAAAGCTTCTGTAAGTAAGCTCTTGGTTTCCTTTTGGCTAAAATGGTTCTCTGTGGGGAAATTAGACACACGAGGCAATTCAAAGGTGGGCGGAACACAAAGCTGTTTACCACCAAAGCTAATTGGCCACACAACATCAGGGGAAGTGATGACAACCGATAACGAATGTGTAGACATATGACATATAAAAATCGCCCTGTAAAATGATCTTTTAAGTGATTGGTTGGTCCTTATGCCCTGCCCCAATGACTCTGCAGTTTTGTGCTTTAAAAGGCTCTATTATGTGCAAAATAAGTTGTTGCTAGACTTGGCTCCTCCCCGCTGTGTCTGATTGTCTCTGGGATCACAAGGTTGGGAAATGGGTGAGCAGCACGCTTACCTTTCCTCGGGCCCAGTCCATCCTCATACGGGTGGACTAAGACCCTGCAGTTCTCCACGCTCAGTATGCATCCCAGTCCACCCAGGAGAGTTTGTGAAAACAGCAGCTCTCTGGGCTGTCCCCCAGGTAATCAGGTTCAACATGTGGCGAGCAGGAGCCTGTGTCTCTAACAGGCATCACCCCACCCCACAGCGATCGATGCAAGTTCTATAAAGGAGAGAAACCTTTCCCCTTGATGACCTAACTCAGAGGTTGGCCAGCTACAACCCACAAACTAAGAATGGATTTTATATATTAAAAAAATTTATTAAGGCCGGCGCCGCGGCTCACTAGGCTAACCCTCCACCTTGTGGCGCCAGCACACCGGGTTCTAGTCCCGGTCGGGGCGCCAGATTCTGTCCCGGTTGCCCCTCTTCCAGGCCAGCTCTCTGCTGTGGCCAGGGAGTGCAGTGGAGGATGGCCCAAGTGCTTGGGCCCTGCATCCCATGGGAGACCAGGAGAAGTACCTGGCTCCTGCCTTCGGATCAGCGCGGTGCACTGGCCGCAGTGCTCCGGCCATGGCGGCCATTGGAGGGTGAACCAACAGCAAAGAAAGACCTTTGTCTCTGTCTCTCTCTCTCACTGTCCACTCTGCCTGTCAAAAAAAATTTTATTAAAAATATTTATAAAAATATTTATAAAAAATTAGCCGGCGCCGTGGCTCAATAGGCTAATCCTCCACCTTGCGGCGCCGGCACACCGGGTTCTAGACCCGGTGGGGGCGCCGGATTCTGTCCCGGTCGCCCCTCTTCCAGGCCAGCTCTCTGCTATGGCCAGGGAGTGCAGTGGAGGATGGCCCAGGTGCTTGGGCCCTGCACCCCATGGGAGACCAGGAAAAGCACCTGGCTCCTGGCTCCTGCCAGGATCAGCGCAGTGCGCCGGCTGCAGCGGCGTCCATTGGAGGGTGAACCAACGGCAAAGGAAGACCTTTCTCTCTCTGTCTCTCTCTCACTGTCCACTCTGCCTGTCAAAAAAAAAAAATATTTATAAAAAATTATAAAAACATGAAATTTAAATTTTCAAAGTTTTATCTGAACACAAACCATCACATCTGTAGCTTCCCTCACACCATCAAACACAGAGTAGTAGCCACAGAGAGCACGTGGCCTGCAAAACCTGCAACCAGGGACCAGTGCTGTGGCACAGCTGGTTATGGATGATGGTTCGAGTCCTGCCTGCTCCACTTCCGATCCAGCTCCCTGCTAATGTGCCTGGGAAAGCAGTGGAAGATGGCCCAAGTGCTCGAGTCCCTGCACCCACTTGGGAGACTGGGAAGAAGCTCCTGGTAGCAGAAATAAATGCACAAACCAGTTCAGAGTAAAAAAAAGTCAGCTAGGACAGTTACTACGCATGTGGGCTTCACAGCTGTCGCCGAATCACACCCCCTCCCCTCCCCAGGGCGCAGGGCCAGCCTCACTGGAGGGGGAGCCTGCACGCGTGCCCACAGCTGCAGTTAGCAAAGCACACGGGTTGGGGGAGGGCACTGCGAGGGGACATCAGGTACAGAGAAGCTCGTCGTGGGTTGTAGACAAAATGTACAACAGGTGCGGAAGAGCTGCGACGCACAGCAGCTCGCGAGCAACGCACGTCTCCCGTCAGCCACGTGGACCCCAGGGGTGACGGCGGCTTCAGGAAACACAGGAGGGGGCGCCCCCAGAGACAGCCCGACGGGGCCTCCGCCGTGGAGCACTTCGCAGTATGCCTGGCAGTCGCTGGGTGTCGAACACCATCCACGGAGAGCCTGCTCCCAAAGTCCACCGGCGTGCGCACACGGCAGCGGGAAGCAGGGACCCCGCCGGGACGCCGTTCACTCTGGCCGCGTCCGACCCCGAGCCCTGCCCTGGCGTAAGACACCCTGTCCAGGTCAAAGGCTGACATATTGCACCATTGAACTGTATTTCCGCTTTCCAGTCTCATTCCAGGGTCCGAGTGGAGAGGCAGACAAGACAGGAACAAAGGCCGCCCCCACCTCACTGTCTTTAGCATCGGCAGCGGCGCCGCCGGGCCTTCCTGCTGCAGCCACAGGGGTCCGAGCACAGGGGGACCCCGCCGGCCGCCTCCCCCGCTCACCGGGGACGAAGTAGGCGGGTCCTCTCACAATCACACCCCGAGCCGCCTCTTCTGGCATCAAACCGCGCTTGGGCATAGTCCACGTACCCAAATACAGTGGAGGAAATCTTGGCCTGCACGATGGACCAAAGTCCCCAGAAGAAATGGGATGCCAGGGCAAACCTATTGACTTCAACCTTCTTCTATGGCGGATGTCTCTTCATTACTGAGGTTTTCAAAGTCATTCTGGAACGCAGCCAAGTAACTGGAAAGGAAATGGAGCTGCTGCTTCCAGCTGGGGTACCTCTGAATGTCTGCCCTGAAGAAGGGACGCCTCTCACAGTTATAGTCATACGCCCACTCACAATAGTGGCTCCCATGCGAAGCCCCTGGAATTGTAACTGCTGTATTCGAAGTTAATGAGCATCTGTTTCTGGTTTTCAGGCCAGCTTTTCTGGCTTTGGATCAGCTCAGCTCCAGCCGTTGTGGCCATTTGGGGAGTGAACCAGTGGATGGAAGACCTCTGTCTCTTTCCTGTCTCTTTCTGTCTTTCTGTGTGTATCTACCTCTCTCTGTAACTCTGTCTTCAAATAAATAAAGTAAATCTTAAAAAAAAAAAAAACCTGAAACCATTACATCTGGCCCTCTACAGGGAAAGTTTGCCAAACCCCAGTCTTATGTGTCGCATTCGATTCAAGAAATGATGGGACGTGGGATGGGGAAGACTTTGTCTCTCTGTTCCCCAGCAGAACGGTTCCCAGGTGGTCAGTCACAAGCCAGGACCACGTCAGAGCCTGGCAGCCTGGGAGTCAGCCCGTGGCTCCATCGCAGGCTCAAGGACGGAGGCCAGAGCCAGCCGTCTTCCTCTTGGACTGTTGGTACCTGGCGGGTTGGTGTGGGAAGCAAGTGGTGGTGTCTTTCTTGGTGATAAGCTCCAACCTGCCCCAAGCCAGTGTCCATCGTGATGTTCCCCAGGGAGCCTCGGTAACCTGCCTTCCGAATAAGTTTAAATAAAAGAATAGACATGATCAAAACTCATTACAAAGTTTTAAAAATAGTCTAGAGAACTCAACATGACGGTGTGCAGAGTGTAGCACAGGACCCAACAAAGTGCTCAAATGAGGAAACATGGATACAAATTTCCCCCGATACCAGGGTCTTCCAAAAGCTCATGTGTGGGGCAAGCATGTGGCACAGTTGTTAAAATGTTGATTAGGATGCCCCCATCCCATATCTGCGTGCCCAGGTTCAAGTCCTGGCACTTCTAGCTACTCGGAGGCAGCTGATGATGGCTTAGGTGGTCAGGTTTCTGCCACTCACCGGGAAGTTCTGAGTTGAGTTCCCAGTTCCAGGCTTTGGCCTGGCCCAGCCCTAGTCATTGTTGCCATTTGGGGAGTGAACCAGTAGATAGGAGCTCTCTCTTTGTCATCTGTCTCTCAAATTAAAAAAAAATCGTGGACAATATCGATTATGAAAAAATGCATGCATTTCTCTCTTTTTTTTTTTTTTTGCACAAAGATAAACATCTCTTTTAATCTCGTTTTCTATAAACTGTTTGAGATACCCTCACATGCCATTACTTGAGAGCAGTAACTACAGAAACAAGTGCTGTAAGCCCCGCCCCCAAATCCGAAACACCCCAGTCTCCGGCACAGGTCACGGGAGACCAAGGAGAGACTGCACCTGCAGCTGCCCGGTGCATCTGGAGAAGCGCCCTGGCATCCTGAGACGTGACATCTGTTCCTCCTGCTGCTGCCACAGTGGCCGCGTCAGGGGCTGAAACACAACCTGCCTGGCTTCTGTCCACTCTCCTGGGCAGAAGGCCTGGGGCTTGATGCCCGGGTGACCTCTCTCTCGCCCCCTCGCTGAGGCATGGCAAGAGGACAAGGGCTGGAGTGCACAGGGTGACTGGTCGCTGAGCTGTGCCTGTGATTTTCCATCAAGGCTCCATCCGCTGCAAGCCCAAGCACTTGCTCGGGGCTGAGTGAGTGCAGCTTCTTTGCCAAGGAACACTCCGGCTCCCACCCCTGTGGTGAGGCTGGGAGGCATTTCCCAACCTCCCTCGTGCTGTGCACTGGCCACGCCTCTGCCACCTCCAAGCCCCTGAGGACACCACTGCCCCGATGTGGCATCACTGTGGCATCAGCGGCAGAGACGCAGGTGGCCATGGTCCTATTTCCCTTTTGACCTCTCTGAGCAAACAGGTGACCTTGAGAACGCTCAAGGTCATTGCACAACAGAAACAAAATGGATTGAGGGTAGTGGTTGCTTTGTGACTGTTGAAACTCTTATGGAAGGAAGTCCCACTGCCCTGGGATCTCAGGCCAAAGAATCCAGTTACCATTTATGTGTTGTTAGCCAAAGAAGGAAGGAAGGAAGGAAGGAAGGAAGGAAGGAAGGAAGGAAGGAAGGAAGGAAGGAAGGAAGGAAGGAAGGAAGGAAAAAAAGGAGGAAGGGAAGGAGGGAGGGAGGGAGGGAGGGGAGATCGGAAGAGAAAAACCTAGCCTTGTAGCTTTGGGCCAGGCCTATTCTACATGGACAGCTTATCTGAGCAACCGGCAAAGCCATCAACAGAGCCCCACGGCTGGTGCCGGCCCAGGCACTGCATCAAACGCCGAAGGTGCCAGCAAAGTGGATGTGGCCACTGACCAACAGTCACCATCCGCTGACAGCAGGTGCAAAGGGGGACAGGGACAGGTGGAGCCTCTTTGTCTTTGTCATCACAGCCCAGCATGTCCACAGGGATGTGAAACCCATTTGTCCTGGAAGGAGGAAGGAGAAAGAGGAGGAGAGGATTTAAAAAAAAAAAGAAAGAAAAGAAAAAAATGACTGGCTCCCTCTGGCTCCATAAATCACTGGCAGGGAGAGAGCTTATCTGAAGTTGGCGACTCTAACCTGGAACCATGCTGGTGGCTAGCAGGGTGTCATAAATCACCAGGACTGTGCCACAGCAGTCCTACCCACTGGCCTAGTGCAAAGGTGAGGGTTGTTTGGCTGGCAGCTGAGCCTGTGCTCTGTCCCAGAAAGCTAGGAGGCAGGTGTCTGCCAGCCCCTGGCCAGGGGCCCATTTCGTGTGCCCTCCCTTGGGTGTGATGGGGGAGCGGGCGGGTGGCAGCGATTGCTGGCCCTGGGAACTGGGCCTGGTGGCCTGGCATAGCTGGAATGTCCTTGGCCGGCTCTTTGTAAGCAGTCAGGGGATGAGTCTCATGACCAGATGACTTGGGCTTGCTGGAGTGTTTTTCCCAAGTTTCAGAATCATCTGAGTTCAGTCGTGCGTCCTTGTCCTTGTTAGGTCTCAGGTGGCTCTCGGAGTCCTAACTCTTCACTCTGTGCTGGATTTGTTCAGCCCAGGTGGGCATGCCCAGGAGACGGATGCCTCAAAGTGGACTTTGAATCGTTGACCTCATCGTCCCATGCATCTCAGGGTGGGGGCTGCTATACAAAAAAGGGACAGCAGTTGCCTCCCCTTGCCCCCTCTAGTGGGCAACACATGCCCCTACCTCCCATCTCTCACCACAGTCACACTCGCCAGCCCGTACACCTGCCAGTACTCCTGCGATGGCCCTTCTACCTGGCAAACACAAGGCCTTGCTCAAATGTCCTCACTTCTGGGAAGTCTTCCGTGCCATTTGCTCTCACGTCACACCACTGACCCCTACCTCATGCCCCCAGATACCAGAGAACCCAGAAGAGCCCTCCCTCCTCCCCGTCGTTTGCTTAATAAATGACAAAGTCCCTTCCAGATGTCAGTATAGGAGAAACAAGATGGGGGCTGCCCCTGCTCTCCTGGGGCATGTTTTTTGTGGAATAGACACGATCAGCTTCAGTGAGTGCCTGAAGGAGATAAACCGGAAGCTGGAGCACTCGAAGGGTTAAAATGGAGCTGTGGATGGGGCGGAAGAAGACGGTCTGTCGCCTGCAGGAATTGACATTTCAGCAGCAGAAACCGTGAAAAGGATCCAGCCGTGCACAGCACAGAGGCAGAGGGAACAGTCCTTGTATGTGTAGGGAGAGGACCAATGAGCAAGAAGGAGAGAGATGGGAAGGAAGAGGGGCAGATCACACAGGGTCAATAGGTCACATGAGAGTGCCGGTGGCATCCATGCACAGGGTGCTCCATTCATTTGACGTCTAGCAGGTGGGCCCTTGTAATCTTCCATCCGCTGACTTCTCTTCCTTCCAAGCTCAGCGTGAACCAGGGCAGAGCTGTGTGTGGGGCTATAGGTGCAACAGCAGCTCATTCTAGGAGCCGGAGAAGGATGGGCACACAGCTGGTTCCCTGACTGCTTCCCAGATTTTGTACCTGGGGCCTTCTCCTCCTTCCTTCCCCTCCCAAAGGTGAGGAGGAAGGCCCAGTTGGCTCCTTCCAATGGTGAAAGGGGAGGCAGAGCCAAGTGGCTGCAGGAACTGGCCTGACCTCTGTCCTGAGATAACCCTGGCACCTGAGACGCAGAGTCCACAGCCCTTCCAATGCTGGGGATACCACGCGTTCTCGGTGAGTCGGGGCCCTTTTGAAGGTCCTGCCCGTGTTTCGTGTGGGCGCCTGAAACTTGTGATCCCTTCCTGCTCATTGCTTAGAGACTGTTCCCATATAGGACATCTGCTGAAACAGGCTGCACACGCTCAGGACACAGCACGTGACTCGATCTGCAATGACAAGTGTCGATCTTCTGCACACCCTTCTGCTTCGGTTCAACGTATTTCCATGTCAGACAGAGGGACACCAAGAACAACATGGCCCCTGCCTTCAGCAAGCTTACAGTCTGGTCAGGGGGAGAATGGACTTGGAAGCAAGTAAGTGCTAGAAAATACTGCTGTTGCTACGGAAGGTTACGTCACGCTCACTTATAAGAATATTGGACAAGGTTCGAGAGTCGGAGGCTGGGGAAGGGTGGAGGCAGGCAGCGAATGAGAGAGCCATGAGGGGTCCGTGTTGGACTCCAGAGCTTGGACTTGACTCTGTCGCCCTGGGGAGACCCTGAGAGTTTTCAGTAGGGCCGGGGTGGTGTCTTAGCTTTTCATTATCGCAACAAAACACTCGAGGTCACACCTTTCCTAAGGATGAGCGTTTCTGCTTCTGGCCCTTGAAATTCACAGCCCAAGATCAGGTGGCTCCATTGGTTTGGCCTCTGGCGAGGGTGCCCCTTGCTGGCTGATTGCTGGGACGATGCAGAACATCACGTGGCAAGAGTGTGGGGGGCGTGTGTCTGTCTACGTCCTTGTGATCTCTTATAAAAGCAAAGATTCAACCATGGGGGCTCCACCCCAGTTACCCAATGCCACCCAACCACATCCCAAAGGCTCTGCTTTCAAAACCATAATTGGATTAAGTTGCTCCCCCAGACCAACACTAATTCATGGGCCTTTAGGGGACATTCAATATCTAAACTAACATCCAAAAGCACAGCAGGTGCAAGCATCGAACGTACCCCAGGGGAGGATTGCCGGGCTGGCAGAGTGGAGACTGGAAGAGAGCACTGCGCCCCCGGAGGCTGGAAAATCGTCTGGGCACAAGTGAGAACTGGTATGGATTGGTAGCCAAGGATGGAAAGGCAGAGGAGGTGGGTGCTGCACAGTTCACGGAGGAGGAGTGAGGCTCGAAGCCAAGCTCTCCAGCTTTCTCTGGGGATGGAGGCTGGAGCCTTTCATGGAGGCAGAATACTGGGGAAGGAGTAGATTTGGCATCCAGTTTGGACAACTTGAACTTGACCCAGTCCCAGACTTCAGCCTTGGCCACTGGAGTCTCTGCTTGGAGCCCTATGCACTGAAGTGCATTCCAGCCCCTCCCTGGTTACATCTGTAAGCAAGAAATGTCTGTAGGATGAAGGAAATGTTCTCACCTGGATCCAAGGTTGCCTCTTTCTAGAACTTGTATAGGGAGTAGGGCCTGGGAGTTCCCTGCCCGCACGGTCTCGGCCGCGGCCTCCTCCCAGGCCTGCCTCCCAAGGGCGGTCCACCCTGCTTAGGTGCTCACATCTGGCCCCAGGTAGTGGCTGGGTGGGGTGTGGAGATGGAGCTTGGGTGTGCATCTCGGGTTGCCCACACTCAGATGCATGCAGGGCCTCTGGCAGGGTGGTTGACAGCCGGGGTGAAAGAGGAGGGGAGCCTCCATTTGTCTCCCACCAGTAACAGAGACAGAGCTGGAGGCAAACTGTTCCCGGTAGTTCTAGGATTCTGAAGTCTTCTCTCTCTTACACAAGTTGCAGCATCAGCAACCCACCCTGGGCCACCTAGGTTGGCCTCATTTGGCTTGCAGGCCCGACTTAGGGACTGACTATAAATGCTGCGTGAGTAGAGTCCAGGTATCTGCTGCATAAATGCCACAGACAGGGAACAGGGGTGCAGTTGGATGGGCCGCATCTCCCAAGGCGGTGATGGGAGTGGGGGTGACTTGGGGATTAAGCCAAGGGGAAAGGGGAGCACCTGGGGAGAGGTGTGGCGCTGCCGGGGTGCAGTTCAGAGGAGCAGGTGCTGAGCAGACAGAAGGGGGGGTGTTCCGTGCACTCATCTGCTGGGACTCCAGAAAAGACGAAAGCAGGCGCCGCTTCGCTTTCAAGCCAGACTCGCCAGCAGAGCCTCCTTTTTGTGTCTCCGAAAGCCCAGTGGGTGTCCACTGCCCTTGGCCCGTGCTCGGTCACACTGCAGCACCTTCTCCTCCAGGGCAGCCGCTGTCTGGCCGTCTTCTGTGTCTGGCCACCTCCTCCACTCCTCACCCTCCCAATAACCTCGTGTGAAAACATCTCCTCCCCCCCCCCAACAAAGTCAAGGTCGCTCTCTCCCTTTCCCCCTCCTCCCACAACTTCTCTCCTTCCCTGCTCTCTGAACACTTACTACTTTATTGGACATGGAGGTATGGAATGCTTAGAAAACCTACACTGCCTAGGAGATGCCTAAGGCCCATCCCTGACCTGTCCGGAGCCATCGCAGCTCCAGCTGTTGACCTGTGCGTGGCCCAGCAGCCTGAGGAAGTGGGGACTGGGAGCTTCGTGCACACGGTGAACCTTGGACTTCTGGGGTTAATCAGAGATCCCCAAGCCCAAGCCTCTGGTGGGGCAGGCAAGGACACCCTCCCAGCCTGAATGGGGACAGGTATGAATCCCAGGCCCTCGGGCACTGCCTGACATGGGTGTCCCTGCAGTGTTTCATAAGCCCTGGCAGCTCTCTCCATTGTTGTACGGGAAGCTGGCGGCCCGTCATCTTCCTCGCTCCAAGCCCTGCCCCTGGGGAAGGGGGGGATGGCTGCCCCTGCCCACAGGGCGAGGGATCGGAAAGGAAACTGCGCACAGGGCGCACGCATTGGCACCACCGCCAAGCGCCCTTGGCGCTTCCTTTCAGTGAGCTCATGCTGGGCTCCCTTCAGGTGGGAGAGGCTCGGGATCACTCAGTCAACAGCCCTATCTATAGCAGGCCCCCCCGCCTCCACCCCCAGCCTCCCCACTTGCACAACGCCCTGCCGGCCCCGCGGCTCAGCTGCGGGAATCAATCATCTCCTTCCAGAATTCAGCATTCAGCAGCTGCAGGGCCCTCAGCTATTTTTATCGGCCCAGGAAGCCGGTGGCCAAGGACGTGCCGGGCTACCTTTGCGGGAGGTGTTGCTGTAGAAATGAGCTGTGGGTTGTCCGGGGCAGCTGAGCTTCGGCTTCAAGGTTAAATCCAAAGTGCCTGCCCTGGAACCGGAGAGTGTTCCATCTTCCTTTGGACAGCAAAGCTTACGCTGGGGAAGCAAATGTCCCAAGGAGCGGACAAGGCCAGGGACCCCGTGGGAGGGCTTAGGAAACAGAGGGAACGTGTGTGTGTGTGTGTGTGTGCGCGCGCGCGCATGCCTGAGTTTCTCCTACCCACACTGGGGTATCGGGACTCCTGACCTCTGGGGGCGGGGCCTGCGTTACCTGCACAGCCCTGATCCAGGGACTCGCATCTGCTGCATTCCCACCACCAAGCACTTCTATGCGGGGAGGGGGGGCCTCTGGCATCCGCCCTGGAGTTGCAAGATCTAGAGGAGAGGATCCCCACCCCCCGTGCTTTGCTCTGTTCCCAGGGGAGCAGGACCCCATTATTCGTGAAGTCCACTGGCCACCCTCAGCTAGCCCCTTCAGCAGAACCCTCTGAGGTAAGGCCGTATTTTTGGTGTGTGTAAAAATAGTCTGGGCGGCTGGCTATGCACACGTGTGCTCGGCTCACCCAGGGGACGTGTCACCGGCTCTTCCGAAGTAAGGACAGAGCACCGCTGACCCGCCGGGCGTCTGTCACCTCGCGACAGGAAGAGGCTAAGTTTCTGAGGCTCTGCTGGGGCGAGCTCCTGGGGTCTTGAGGGAGCAGAAAGACCAGAAATAGGAAGGGAACCTCAAAAAGTTCCTGGAAAATAGAATTTAAAAACATAAGCTTCTTTGGGGGCAAAAAAGTATGGAAATCTATGCACAGGAGAGATCTTCTAGAACATTCATGGAAAATGCAGATTATGAAAAGCTGGGCAAGGAGGTCCAAAAAGTTTTGCACCAACATAAATGGATCTTTTCATTGCGTTTTTCAAGGAATGTTTTGAAGTGGCCTTGTACCCGACAGGAAGGCTGCGGTGACGGAGAAGTGCCTGTGCCCGCTACCTTCTGATCTGAGAAAGAAACGTGTTTGGGTGGGGTGGGCTGCACTTCCGATCACTGCCATGAAGTATCTGGAAGAAGATACTAAGGAGCACGGGCAGGGGTATTTGGACCCATAGTTTTGGTGGCACACAGGCCCGAATCGGGCAGCCCTGTTGGGTAGGCACCTGATGAGCACAGCAGATGGCAACAGCAGAGCGTGTGTGGAGGAGAGAGCACGTGGCAAACCAGCGAGCAGAGAGCGGCTGGGCCGGCTCAGGCTTTCATAACCAACTCTCGCCACACCCCCAGGACGCTAGGCACACCTGCCAAACCCCATAAGGTTCTAACTTCCTCGTGCCAATTAACTCACAACTTCGGGGTTTAATTCATGCTCAAAGCGTAGCAGTCAGAAAACCCCATGCCTCCTTCGCTGGAGAGGAAGCAACTTTGTCCACCGCCACCCACGTGTCACGGATTAGTTGGGGTGGCTGCTGAGGGCAGCCTCTCCCAGCGTCCTTCCTGCTGGCACAGGGGGAATGAGAGATGCATCTCCAGGGGCTGGACGCATGGGAAGGGTCTGCACCCCAGCCTGGGTGGCAGCAGCTCCAGAGGCCCCGGGAGGTTTGTCCACTGCCCCAGGGCCCTGGCATCCAGCAAGGCCAAACTCTCCCACCGGACCTGTGCCTTCTGCAGCTGTGACTCTGACCAGATAGATACGTCACCATCCTGAAATAGTCCTTTCCACAGCCAATGTCAAATTAGCAAGTCACTAGGAGTAGAGTCACCTGCTACCCTCATTTATAGCTGGGGAGTGCGTGAGTTGACCTAAGCGTTATGGAGGACAATTTGGCAATTAGTATTGAACCTTGAAAAATATTCACAGCCCTTGAGCTAATAATTTCTGCTGTTTAAATTTCCCCGGAGCAAAGAATGTCCAACAATAGTGACTTGGTGAAATGAATAATAGTGCATCTATTTGATGAAATCCTGTGCCGTTAAATATTTAATGATAGGGGAAAGTGCTAAAAATGTAATGGTCAAGTTCAAAAGGCAGAGTAAATACTGTATATACAGTACGATCTCCAGATTTTTATTATTGTAACAGTTGCTCCAAGAAGAAAGGTCTTTGTTTAAACAAATTCCTTCAGAGGCCACTTGCTTGCGTGAGAAGGGAGATCTTGAGGTTAAGGGTGTTGACAGGTGTGCAGAGCAGCAGAAGGAATGTTTTAGGGGATGATGGTCGGGGGGGGGGGGCATGGAGCTCAGAGGGCAGCAGGGAGCCTGTAGGTGTTTGAGTCTGAGATCTCCCGAGTGAAGAAGCCGTGGATGTGCCACGTGGCAGGCTGCTGCAAAGTCAAAGTCGCCTGATGCTCCATTTGAAAGTTGCTGCTGTGGGTGCAAGCCGAATCAACTCCCTCTCCTGCCAGAATTGTCAGGAACGGGACCGGTGCTGTGGTGTAGCAGTGTCTCCTAGGGGCGCCGGTTCGTGTCCTGGCTGCTCCTCTTCCAATCCAGCTCCCTGCTAATGCACCTGGGAAAAGCAGCGGAGATTGGCCCAAGTGCTTGGGCCTCTTACACAGATATGGGAGACCCGGATGAAGCTACTGGCTCCTGGTTTGGGCCTTGCCTAGCCCTGGCCATTACTACCATTTGGGGAGTGAACTAGCGAATGAAGATTCTGTCTCTCCCTCCCTCCCCCCCCCCTGTATGTGTGTATGTGTGTATGTGTGTGTGTTCTCCTGCTCTTTCTGTAACTCTGCCTTTCAAATAAATAACTAAAATTTTTAAAAAATTGTCAGGAAAATCCACTACATCAATAAATGCCTTTTTGCCTGAATGGGGATGTCGGGTAGATTTACTGTGCATCTAAGTCCATGACTTGCAGAGTAGCACACAACATGCGCTGCAGAAATAGATGCTGGGAGGCAGGGCGAGCCTCTGGGTGAAGACCTGTTGAGATTTGCAGAAACCCTGACGGGGGCACTGTGGACCCTGCAGGGCAGGAGATTCACTGGAAAGTCCAGCATGAGCTCTGGACCCAATCACGTTCAACTGGGAATCCTCGCTGATTTCTGACTCGGGGAAATGTGCATGCATGTGTCTATATGAGCAGAAAGCTCCAGTGGGGCAGCGGGCAGCTGGTGTAGCAGTTAGGATGTGGGTTAAGACACCCACGTCCCAAATCAGAGTGCCAGAGTCTGACATCCAGCTCCGCTCCCAGTCCCATCTGCCTGCCAGTGCAGACCCTGGGAGGCAGCAGCGACAGCTCAAGTGATGGGGCTCCTGTCACTCACATGGGAGACCTGCACTGAGCTCCTGGTTCCTGGCTTCAGTCCCAGCCAGAGGCCATCACCAGTGTCTGGGGAGTGGACTAGTGGACAAGCGTCCTGTGTCTGTCTGTCCATCTGCCTCTTTGCCTTTCAAATCAAATTAGGGGCTGACGCTGTGGTGCAGTAGGTTAATCCTCCACCTGCAGTGCCAGCATCCCATGTGGGTGCCAGTTCTAGTCCCAGCTGCTCCACTTCTGATCCAGCTCTCTGCTGTGGCCAAGGAAAGCAGTAGAGGATGGCCCAAGGCCCTGCACCCACATGGGAGACCCAGAGGAAGCTCCTGGCTGCTGGCTGCTGGCTTCAGATCAGCGCAGCTCCTGCCGTTGCAGTCATCTAGGGAGTGAACCAGCGGATGGAAGACCTCTCTCTCTCTCTCTCTCTCTCTCTCTCTCTCTGCCTCTGCGTCTCTGTAATACACTCTCTGCCTTTCAAATAAATAAGTAACTTTTAAAGTTTGGGGAAAATGGAATTAAAAGATAAGTTTATTTCGGTGTAAAAAAAGAAACCCATGCATACTTTTTTCATGAGACATTTTTCTTGAACTTTTTGATGATCTCTCATCTATATGATTTCAAAATTTTTTGCACGCAGAACTGGAAGAACAGAGCTGAGACTTAGCGGTGGCTGCTCTGGGTAGCAGGATTATGGCAGTATTTATTTTCCTTTTCATACAGCTTAGCATTTCCAACTCTTGTACAGTAAACATAGACTTTATAATTTTGTAAAAACCAACAAGCGTAAACACAAAGCATCACCATTCCACGTGGTGTGTGACGTCTCATCTGTCTTTCCATGGGTGTGGTTGTGGAGTCTATGTCTCCGTGGGTGTGGTGGGTCTGGCTTGATGAGAAGTCAGCTGGGCCCAGCCCCCACAATGGGCGTGACTCTTCATATACCAAAGGCCACGCCTCCTCACCTACAGCTCAGAGCCGTGCCCCATACCTATGGTGTGGGTTTTTTTTAAATTAATTAATTAATTAATTTAAAAGGCAGAGTTACAGAGAGAGAGAATCTTCCATCTTCCGGTTCACTCTCCAAATACCTGTGACAGTTGGGGTTGGGCCAGGCCGACGGAAGCCAGGAGCCAGGAGCTTCTTCCAGGCCTCCCACATGGGTACAGGGACCCAAGCACTTGGGCCATCTTCCACTGCTTTCCCAGGCGCATTAGCAGGAGGATGAGAAGTGAAGCAGCCGGCGCCCATATGGGATGCCAGTACTGCAGGAGGCGGCCTTACCCACTATGCCACAGCACTAGCCCCTGTGGTCTGGTCTTCAGCCTGGAGCATTTCCGTGATGTCAGGCCCATGAGAGGGAGCCCATTTCCCGGACAGCTGAGGCACAGCTACAGTTGTTGGAAAGACATAAGCAGCCACCACCTCCTGGTTCTCCCTTCCTTGGAGCTGCTACATTTTACTCATCTCCTAAAAGCTTGCCAGTAAAATTCCATTCGGCTCTGATTTTTGTCTTTGAATATCTTTCTCTCCTTCCAATACAGCAGAAGCCTTCAGTGCTGGATTTGCTTTCTTTCCATTTTTCTTTTATTGAAGGGGAAGTCCACACCCAATAAAAACAGAAGAAAAGATAATCAACTCATAGGCCTCTTGCCCTTTTTGAGTGGAATGCAAATATTTCTGTCTTCAATAATGATTTATACAAGGGTACTTCAAAGGTTCATGGAAAAGGGAACTAAAGGATGCTTATTTTTGGTGCAACATTTTAAAAATCCATGCATAGTTTTCTCGCTCTATGCAGCACCAGCATCCCATATGAGCGCAAGTTCCAGTCCCGGCTGCTCCACTTCTGATCCAGCTCTCCGCTGATGCACCTGGGAAAGCACTAGAAGATGGCCCAAGTGCTTGGGCCCCTGCACTCACATGGGATTCCTGGAAGATGCTCGTGGTTCCTAGCCTGGCCCAGCCCTGGCTGTTGCAGCCATTTGGGGAGTGAACCAGTGGACTGAAGATCTCTCTCTGTCTCTGTAACTCTACCATACAAATAAATTCTTTTTTTTTTTTTTTTTGAGGCACTGGGTTTTTTATTTAGTATCCAAACAGCTACAGTGTTGGTTTCCCTTTCTCCCATCAGGCCCCAAAGAGCACACCCCAAAAGACAGTAGTACATTTTACACCAATACACTGCAGGACGTACACCTAACAGACCTCACCAAAAGTGAAGACTGGGTGGGAAAAGGAACTTAGACGGACCAGCACACTGCCAGCCCAGACTGCAGAGCGCTCACAGCCAGAAAAACTGGCCAGGGCTCCCCGAGCCCAAAGAAGCAAGGTTTCAAAATAGTGTTAAAAGTTTAAAAAGTTGTGTGCATCAGCTATTCGAGATTTCTCCGGCACCGACTGATACAAAGCACAATGCCATGGCACTTTTAGAAACAGCAGCGTCAGACCCAGCCAAGGGTGGCGAGATGACTTTTCTGTGGCGAAGTCAGTGGCAAAAACATAATTTTCTTTCTTTCATGCAGGAAAGCAATGAAGTGGTCACCTCAAACTAAGGGGGCACATGGTCCGTTCTGCAAGGCGTTGGGAAGGGGCAGAGGTGGGGCAAAATAACTGGTCTCAGAGGTCCTACCACCTTAATGTGGTCACCTCTCTATGAAAAAAAAAAATAAGACAGTTGTCCAAAGATACCTTAAAGCTGTAAGCATAAACAGCTTGGGGTTTTTGTTTGCTTCTGGCTAATTCCTCCTAGAATCACCTTTCCGGTTTGGCAGATACTTTGTGCACAGCCATGAGGCTCTCCACTGCGGAGTCTTTCCCTGGGCTCCGTCTGACCTCAGTAAGGCAGACCTATCCTTCTTTCCCTCTGCTATGGACAGGGCACTATGCGTTCAGCTGACAAGTTACCTTCAAAGAGTAAGAGAGGGGACTGTATGGCTGCTTTGGAGTGTGGGACTACTAGGAATGTTTTACGGAACGGTTGATACAATGAGAAAGGTGATTACAACATGGGTACCCCACAACCTGCTTTGACAGACATTTTGCATTGTGCTCAGATTCCCTTAAATGCTGTTCCCCTCAACGCTCTCGGCCTCTCATCCCAGGGGAATCTCTGGGAGGAGGCAGAGACACTTAGGTGGAAAAGACACGGGGAAGGGGCTTCAGGATGGAAGAGGTAGATGGCAAAGGAGAAGGCAGCTGTCCAGTTGGAGATCAGCCCTGGGGCTGGCCTGGGGCACGGGCGGGGCCCAAGGGAGGGGAGCGGGAGGGCGGCACTGGGGTGCTCTATGTCTCGTCCAGCTCAGAGTCCAGCATCCTTTGTGTGCACGGGTGCATTTCAGTTTATCTTCCACATCGGTTATCGTTTCCAGCTTGGTTACAGGTCTCTCCACAAACTCACGCCTGGAATTTGTCAGGAAGACTCTGTCTCTTCCTCGTATCTGTCTTCTTTTTTGGAGCACTGTCTTTCAGCAGCACTCCGACTCCGCAGGTTCTGGTCCATCTGATCTGCTCACCCATCTCCCGGCAAACGGGACTCAGCCAGCTCAGCTCATTCCTCTGCACGCTCCAGCTCCAAGTCTCCCTCGATAGTCACCTCTTCAGACTTCTGACTGCTTCTTCTGCGATGTGCTTAGCTTCTTGGAGTTGGAGCTCCTGCAGTTCCATCTTTTCTTCATCTTCTCAAGCCTGGTTTCCAATCAACCTTCCTTCCCCTCTCACTCTCATCAGCAGCTCTGTCCGCTTCTTCAACTATTGCAGGGCAGTGACCAGGCTCTCGTGAGCACCGTCCAGGTCCTCTTCCACCAACTGGATGCTACTGTTCAAGGAGGCCACCTCGGCCTCAGCCTGCTCTCAGGCCCGCCTTTCTCCTTCCGGCTCCTGCTACAGGCACTCGGCACTCCCCTCCGCGTCATCCACCTGCTGCTGCAGAACCTGGATTTTGCATCAGTGGTGGTGATCCTGGCCTTCGTGTCCACCCAGCTGCTTCTCACGCTCCAGCTCCTGCCTCCTCCATTCAGTGTTGCAGCCGCCATAAATAAATTCTTAAAAAAAAAAAAAAAGGAGGGGAGACTTGTGTATGGCAGCCAGGCCCAGACTGCTCCCCTTGAATGACACCCTGGCCTTGCAGAGTGACACCTGGGCTGGTTTTATTTGGCCTACAAAAGAGTAAATATTGGGGAGTTTGAAGAAGGAAAACAGTTTTTTTTTTTAAGTACTGTAAGATTCTGGTACCCCTGTTAGACAATGACACAAAAAGGGAAAATGACATGAAGCTGCCCAATGCAAAGTCTACTGATGCTGATCTTCTGTCCTGGGCACTCTGTCCCCAAAATAGTCCAGACAGGCTCCAGGGCAGCCCCAATCCAGCACAGCACACACATCGTGGGGTCCTCTTTGCTGAATGCAAGGCAGCCCCTGAACTCGCCCCTCCCAAGGGGGCCCAGCCCGGTCACCAGCAGAATTCCCTAAGTGGACCCCCTCTGGCCTTGGTGACCTCCAGGGCGCCTACATGGTTGCTGCTGGGAAGTTGTGCGAAGTTGGTGGATTCTCTGCCCTGTTTATGTCCTCCTGGGAGTGGGCACTGCTGTGTGCTCTGGACACCTGGCTGAACCTGCCCTGCGCGCTCTCTCTCTCTCTCTCTCTCACACACACACACACACTGGTAATGACCGGATAGATCCAAGGCCGCCAGAGAGGCGCTGGCCAAGCCCCAAGGAAAATAAAATGATTCGACCCCAAGGAGGCAAGACGGTCCCGATTCCGGGCACACGAGGTAAAGGCCGAATGGAAATCCAACTGTTGCAGAGAGCGATTGCTCAGATGGAGCAAATGTGCTGTGAAATCAGCCTTTGGAAAATCATCTGGAGTTCATCTCAGTGAGATCCAAAAACAATAACCGCCGCCCCCAGCCTGCTCCGGAGGGAGCCTCCTGGGCTGCCCTCGGCAGAAGCCCGGAAAGCCGCGGCGGGAGCGGGGCCCTGGGTCCCAGCCTCTGCCCTTGTTTATTTACCAACCTGCCTTTCTCTCCCACCTCGGTTCACCCCTCAGCTTTGCTCCCCTGCACCCCAGGGAGCCCAGGGCATCCATCATGCCTTGCACACGGCAGACAGCATCGAGCGCAAGTTAGAGGGATCCATGGCTCTCGCTAGTCCCGGATGCAGATGGGGACCTGGGCAAAGAGACCCCGGTGCCCCTCCTAAAGAACTGCCTTCCAGGGGGAGGTGGGCAGGCCCAGCTCTCACTCTGGGATATGGCAATGAGACTGGAGGGGAGGGAGTTGCTGAGGTTTGCTAGAAAAGATAATAACCCTTGGGGTTGGCCTTTGCATGTCATAGAGCACATTCTAGAACGTCAGAGAAGCAGTTTCAGTCCCCCTGGTCCCTGGCCACTGGGACCAATTTCATTCCGGCCAAGTGGCCTGAGCTTCATCACCTGCACCCCAGGGGCTCCAGGGGTTCAGCCCAGAAAGGATGGCAGCCCCGCCAGCCAGAAGGCCTCTCGGCCTCTGGCACAGCTCACGTGCTGGACTCCCTCCTTACACACGGTCTTGGACTTGGACTTGGAGTCATTTAGGGATGCTGGGCAGCTTTCAGAGACCGTGAAAGAGTGACATGGGGGACTTTTGTGAGGGCTGACAGTTCCTGTCCCTACACCTCCCCTCTGCCCTCGACCCCCGCCCAGAGCCTGGAGCCACCCCACTGGGGAGTAAGGGGCAGCGTATGAGCTCAATCGGAAAATTCAGATGGTCGGGCTGAAGCAATGGAGCTGGAGGGGGCCGTGCGAGGGGGCGGGAGGATGTTTCTAAGTGGCTTAGCAGACAAAAGCGACAACGTGTCAAAGTTTCCAAGCTGGTTTCCAATGCATCATGTTAATGGATCTTCCAGAAGCCCATCTTAGCAATCTAAAAGAAGTTCAGCTCCCAGCTCTTCCAGCCGTAACACACAAGGGGCCGGTGCCCTCGTGGGCATCCCCCGCCCAGCCAGCACTGGCTGGCACTGGCGCACACGCCCCCAGCATGCCACTGGTGCCCACATCCCTAGCACGCTAGCTTGCTCTCTCCCTTTCGTCTCCACCCCATGGAAGTCAACCTGAATGAAAGCAAGTGCTAGGGGCGTTGTTACAGGGGAATCTAGAATCCACTGCAGTTAAAAACAATCAGTGAGTGGCTCATTCACAGGCTTGGCTGCTTCGCTAAGAAATACAGATGACTGCTGTCCCCGTGTAGTCCTAGGGGGACCACGATCCAGAGAGAGAGAGACCTGCAGCGCCCCAAAGGCTGGGTTGAACCCCTGGGCAGCAGAGCTGGCTGCCCTGACTGCAGGGCCCACAGGGAAGGGGACACAGCACTGTCCCAGGTCTTTCAGAAGTTGTGACCTGAGGCTGGTGTCACCCCGTAATTTCTGTGAGCATTCCAGCTGTCTGCACCCCTCCCGCCATTTGTGGACTGAGAAACTGCACGCCTGGTGGGGCCTGGGGTAACTAAAGTGTTAACTAAAGGAGGAGACCCTGAGACAGCTGCTGGGGCCCAGAATGGGCTGCGGTGGGGTCTTACGAGTTGTGGGGGAGGGGCAGCAAACAAGAGCGATCACAGTGGGAAAATCGCGTCTGTGAGACTTGCTCCCAGGGAATGGGCAGCTCAGCACCTAGAACCCGGATTCTGTCTCCCACATCCGGGCCTCCAGAAAGCTGGAAATCGTACATTCCATGCCCCCAGCCATCTCCCCTCCCTTCCTCACCCTGAGCCACCAAGCCCCGTCTCCACGCAGCCCTCACATGGGCAGGTGGCCACAGCCCACATCCATCCACCCATCGAGGGCCACTGCTGGTGTATGGGCAGGTCCAGGGAGCCCTCAAACTGACCGGGTCCGTGGACGCCATGAAACCGAAGCTAGCAAGGCATGCCGCTGTTTCCATTTTGATTTCCTCGTCATTCTTCCCACAGGCGTTCAACCGGGGTGAGCACCACAGATGCTCTGTGCATCCTCGTGCGGAGACAGACAGGAGACAAACGGCAAACGGCAGTGTTGGTTCCAGGATGGCAAGAATTGTGCCCGGCCCACAGAGGGGTCTCCATATATGACTCTGTTATGGTCAAGGGAAAGAGTGAGTGTGCTGGGCGTCGTGGCCAGGACAAAAGGCGGCTGCTGCTGCGGTGTCGGCCTTGGCCTTGGCCAGCACTGTGACATAGCTGCTTAAACCACCGCCTGCAACACCAGCATCCCATATGGGCATTGGTTCGAGTCCTGGCTGCTCCACTTTCAATCCAGCTCCCTGCTAACGCGCCTGGGAAAGCAGAGGAAGATGGCCCAAGTGCTCGGGTCCCTGCACCCATGTGGGGGACCCAGATGGAGCTTCTGGCTCCTGACTTTGGCCTGGCCCAGCCCTGTTTGTTGGGGACATTTAGGGAGTGAACCAGTGGATAGAAGATCTCTCTATATGTATCTCTCCTTCTCTTGCTATAACTCTGACTTTCAGGTAAATAAAATAAATCTTTAAAGGAAAAAAAAAAAAAAGAATGGATCTGATGGGCACAGCAGGAGGCCCTCCCGCGAAGAGGGGGTAGATCAGTTCCCCAGGGCTGCCCTCACAAGGGGCCACAGACTCCTATCTGCAGGGCCAGTGACGAAGATGCCGACGTCCAGCTGTGGAGTGCCTGCACTTGATACCTGACCGTCACTGTGCTCCGGCCTCCAGCTTCCTGCCTGGGAGGAAGCAGTGACAGCTCAAGGACCCAGGTCCCTGTCACCCACATGGGAGACCTGCACTGGCTTTCTGATTCCAGGCTTTGGCCCAGCCCAGCCCTGGCCAGTTAGGGCGTTTAGGGAGTGAACCAGCAGATGGGAGAATCTCTTCTCTCTCTCTCTCTCTCTCTGTCTCTTTCTCTTTCTCTGTCTCTCTCTCTCAAATACATAATAAACCAACAAATATGTGTGTGTGTGTATGTGTGTGTATAATCCAGACAGACCAAGTGGAACCTCTGTGAGAGGGGTCTGGGCTGTCACCATTTTATTTTTACATTTATGTTTCCTTTATTTAAACAGCATGGACAGAGAAATACAGATGGACAGCTCCCCTCTGTTGGTTCACTTGCCAAATGCCCACGACAGCCGGGGCTGGACCGGGTTGAAGCCAGCGGCCAGGAACTCCACCCAGGTCTCCCACATGTATAGCAGAGACCCAAATACTTAAACCATTGCCTGTGGCCTCCCAGGGTACACATTAGTGGAGAGCTGGATTGGAAGTGAAGGAGCAGGGACTTGAACCCAGGCCCTCCAATATGGAATGTGTGTGTCCGAAGCAGCATCTTACCCACTGGGCCAAATGCCCTCCCTCAAATTACATTTGAAACATTTTAAAGACCCTATCTCCCACCAAGGTCACACACTGAGGTACTTGGGCTTAAGGAGACAGTCACTTTAATCAGTATTAGCTGAGGGTCCAGCCCTGGGGTGCAACAGGTTAAGCCACCAGTAGAGACACTGGCACTCGTTTCCAGAGTGCTGGCTCGAGTCCCAGCTGTTCCATTTCTGTTCCAGCTCCATTCTAATGTGCCTGGGCAGCTAGCAGAAGATGGCCCAAGGACCTGGGCCCCTGCAGCCACATGGGAGACCCAGCTGGAGTTCCTGGTTCATGGCTTCAACCTGACCCAGCCCCAGCTGTTGTGGCCATATGGGGAATGAATCAGTGGATAGAAACTCTCTCTCTCTCTCCTCTCTGCCTTTCAAATAAATCTTTTTTAAAGATTTTTAAAATAAATAGTAGCTGTTATTAATGATGATAATAAAATTGATAAGGAAAAAGTAGAAATGAAAATCAAAACAAAGTCATTAATAATAAAAACCCCACAGTTTGCTTTGTTAGTGCAAACTCTCCCGGGAGCTTCGCTGGTGCCCCAGGGAAGGGCTCCAAATACGTAGGCTGGGCCTTCCACGGGAAGCTTCTGCCTGGCGTCCCAGCGGCCACTCCCCGCCCCCGCAGCGTCTGCGCCATCTCTCCTGGGCACCTGCCCAGCGTGTTGCCAGCACACACAGAGAACCCCAAAGAATAAACGGAGGCCCTGTTTCCAGGGGCGTGGGCAGGCTAAGGGAGATTGAGAAGGGACCAGGGACCGGCAGCCGCGGGAGGCCCTCACTGTCCCTGCATCTTGCAGGAGCTGTGGCCTTAGAGGAACCAGAAGATGGCAGACTGGCAGCCAGACAGGGAGGAAGCTGAGGAACCAAGTCCCACCCCCTGCCCTTCTGCCCCGCTGTCCCCTGCCAGTGGCTCCATCGGCCAACCCCGCTGGAAGCCAGGGTTCATGGCAGGGAAGTGAGCGATCCACGGGCCCACTGCGCCCATGGCAACCTTGCCCTTCTCTGAACCCATGCAGAATTGTTTGCTTGGCCCATATATGAGACCTGTGGCCAAACAGAGCCACATGGGCCAGTGATCTCACTTTCCAAGTGTGCGGCTGTTGGCATGGCCAGGGCATAAACCCCAAGGCTGGCAGCATGGCAGATGCCTCCTCTGTGCCCTCTCTGCTCCCTCTTCCTCCCCCCGCCCCACCCAGTGCTGGGTGCAGCGCCAGGCTTGTAGTACGTGCTTAGTAAACCAGAGCGGAACACCGGCGGGGCCTTTGGAGATGAAGTGTGGGTGGGATCCGTGCAAACACATATTGAAAAATCACCCGCTCTGGAAGAGTGATTGTCAAGCCCATTTCCTGCTGCAGTCGGAGCCAGGAGACGCTCGGGGCTTGGCAAGCTGACAGCTGAGGCACGGCCAGGGAATTTAGCAAGAGACAGAGAAAATGAGCCGTGTGGGTCTGGCCCAGCCCCATCAAAAGCAGACTGGGGGCAGAGCCTCTCTTCCCAGACTCAGAGCCCAAGGTGGGCCAGGGGCTGGCTCGGCTTGCTCAGGTCCTCCGTGAGCCAGAGCATGTGGGAGGCAGAGAGGAGGAGGAGCAGGCGGCAGGCAGCACTGTTTTGGAAGCTGATGGTTCAGCCTGAGGCTGAGGGAGAGCATAGATGTGTCGGCCCTGCACCTGCCACTTCTGCACCCCTGCCCTGTCAAAACTGCCTGCCCTTGACCTAAGCTGGTTTGGGGCAGGGAGAAGCCACAAACAGGCCGGCACTGGGCACCTCCCTCAGTGACAGCCAGCTCTCAGGCAGGCCACTGATTTGAGGGGGTGGGCACAGTGCCCATCACCCCCACATCTTCCCACCCCAGAGATCCTGCATGGTCATTCCATCTCCCTGACCAATCCGGCACTGAGTGTGTCACTCTACTCCAGTCAGAGAAATGTAGACAGCAGCCTTCTGGAAGCTTCTAGAACAATCAGGAACGACAGAGACAACAGCTTCTCTTCCTCTGAACGTGGTGTCTCCATGGGATGCCTACGATGGCCGCTGGCATTTTGCCACCATCAGGAAGATGAAGCCAACCACGGAGCTCAAAGGCCCAAGCAACGGAGAGGACTTCAGCCTCTGATGGGCTTCGGAGCCCCTGAACCAGCCCTCGCACCACACCCTCCCAGTATCTAGCTCTGGGGGATCCCAGATGCTCCGGTTCTTCAGGTCAGTGGTGGAAGGGTTCCTGTCACTCTTTCTGACCTGACCTGAGAGAGACAATCCGTGGAGCCAGGGAGAGCAGCTCCCTCCAGCACCTGCTCAGGATGGGTGATCAGAAAATGACTTTCACTGTCATGGCATGAACATTCCACACTTAGGTATTCAAAAATATCTAAATATTGAAAAATATAAGCAGAATATCAAATAATGTAACCTTCTAAAATCTGTTTAAATAAAACATGAATTATTTTTAAGGGACGAGATGAAGGGAGTAGTGGTACAGACGGGGTCAGGACAAGCTGTCCCCAGTGTACACGGGTTGGTATTTGAGGAGAGAGGAACGGGAGGACCCCTCTCGCGACTCCTCCCGCGAAGTCCTCCCCGTACCGGGAGGAAAGGAACTCCTTATCTACAAAGGCGATAGGACACAGAGAAGAATCTAAATAAGTGGGACCTGCTGAGTCCGGCTCGCCTCCTCGCTGGTGGTGAGGCCACGCCTCCTTCATCCCCCATCCTCCGCAGGTGTCAAACCTAAGCATGAAAACCCGCCCCTTGCACGTGGAGGCCAGCATTTCTGAGAGTTCCCGTTTTCTAAAACCTGGATTAGATAAGTGTATGTGTGGAAGAGGAAACCTGGACCCGGAGAGACACACACGGGGAGGACCGGTGAAGACGCAGGGCCGAAGCCTGGCACCGGCCCTTGCCGCTCCCTGGCCGGCAGAAGGAACCAGCCCGGCCCACTTCTGCATCCAGAATCGCCAGTTACGCCTCTGCGGCTCAAGCCACCGGCTGTGTCCCCGGTTATGGCGGCCTCGGCAGACGAATAGCATAGGGGCCTCAGTGGAGTTTTTTGTTCTTAGCCATCAAAACAGCCCGATGGTACTGGGAGCAAATAACAGTGGGTTTGGGCAGGGAGGATCCTCGCTGGGACGGCCTGGGCACGGAACCGGCCCCTCTGGGTCTGGCCGGCCCCCAGCATCCTCCGGAGCCCAGCCCCACCTTGGTCCCCTGCAGGAGCCCCCAGCCCTCCCTCCCGGCCGGGGAGCGAGCTGGTAAGGAGAATGCCCGGCCCTGCCAAGTTATGGGCTCCCCCACACACACCCGTGTTCTGGCCCTGGATCAGTTACAGCAACCCTGCAGTGCGCACGGGTTTACCGCCAGGAAGAAAAACCCCAGGAAGCCAGCCCTCCGGCTCCTTGGGACCCGAGGGGAGGAGTGAGATTCCCCGGCCATGACTCACCCCAGGTTTCAAGGGGAAGGGAAGCGAAGACTCATCATGACCACACTGAGAAGCAGTTCGGGCCATTTTCACGGCCGCCTTACACAGAATCAAAAGCCGCACCGTGGGAGGTTTTAGCTGTGAGCACACTGGCCAGGGCGAACTCAGCACCCAGGGGCAGCTCTGACCCTCGGGCTGCGGGGCCCGCTCCTCCGACCCCCTGATGCCCCCGGGGCCGCCTGCCCCTCAGGGCGGGGACGCCGCGGGAGCTGGCCAGGCCTCGGTGACTGTGGCCGTGGGGAGTGTGGAACAGTTTTTCCGCTCCCCGTGCTTCAGAGCAAACACTTCCAGCAGCACAAACACTTGGACAGACAGCGCCGAGGAAATCCCGGAGAAGGGAGGGAGGGGTTGCCAGCAGGCAGACAAACAGGCCCTTTCAGGGACGACAGGAGATTGGCAGGTGCTAAGTGGGGGGTTTGAGGCTTGGCCCAGGGCTGGTGCCACACACCAGGAGAGGCTGTGGGCCTCTGCTCCCGGCTGCCGCCATGGGCCGGGGCTGAGCAGGCGGCTTCTCCCGAGCCTGCTGGTTGGCATTTATGGAGTGCCGAGTGTTTACAAAGCACAGCATTAGCAGCAGAGGAGAGCTTCAAACACAGGAGCAGGAGCCGATGATGCTTTGATGTCCCCGACTTTGAACTTGGTCTGGATGAGCAGCAGCACTGGCTTCCCTGCCCCCTTCAGCAGTACAGTAAACAAGAGGGGGAGATGGTTACAGAAAAAGCAGTTGTTCATCCTGCCCTGAGCTCATCCAAGCCCTGAGTGCTCTGTGATAGCCCGGCTTCCCAAAGCGACCGGCCCACCTTGGCCCTGAGCCTTGCCAGGGAGACCGCACACAGCATCCAGGCTAGAGCGCAGGCTGCGAGGGGCGCCTGTGAGCGCAGGTCTGTGGGAGGGGCCTGAGCTTCCAGGAGCCAAGGAAAAGCCTTTGCTCGCCCACTTCCCCCAGCCCCCCTAGAATGACACCTGTCGTGCCCCTCCATGAAGCCGAAAGGAGAAAACACTTTGAGAAATGAACGCAACTTGGGCCAGCATTATGGCATAGCGGGTAAAGCCACCGGCTACAACGCCGGCATCCTGTATGGGCACTGGTTCAAGTCCTGGCTGCTCCACTTCCAATCCAGCTCCCTGCTGATGAGCCTGGGAAAGCAGCAGAAGATGGCCCAAGTGCTTGGGCCCCTGCCTCCCACATGGGAGACCAGGATGAAGCTCCTGGCTCCTGGCTTTAGCCTGGCCCAGCCCTGTTGCAACCATTTGGAGAATAAACCAGTGGATGGAAGATTCTCTGTCTGTCTCTCTCTCCCCCTGTACCTCTGCCTTCCAAATAAATTTTTTTTGAAAAAAATCAAAAAAAAGAAAGAGAGAAATGAGTGCAATGAAGGTGATCTCTGGCTCAGGAGAGCAGGACATTAGAATTGCCAAAGGAGGTAGCTTTCTCATCGCGAGCCATTCCTGCCGGTCACAACCAGAGCACTTCCCGGAGGGCCTGCTGTGCATCTGGTACACCATGGTTCTTCTTCCCAGCTTCACAATAATTCTGCAAGACAGGCAGTTCTCCCTGTGCTACAAACATGAAAGCAGAGACCCCAGGAGAGGGAGTCAGCGGCTGGCAGGGTGGCAGGCCAGAGAGCCCGATGACAGTGTCCTCCCCAGCTTGTCTGAGGTGGCTCCGTGTTCCCATAGTCAGTGATCATGGCTCGCTCCATGTCAAGCATGATGAATCGAAGTGCATCTAGAGGGAGTTGAGCAGCTATAAATAAAGACTCGTGTACGCTAGTCTTGAGCAGGATCCAGCAAACCTAAGGAGCCGCGGTTCTTCTACCTGGAATGCATTTCTCAATCGAGACACAAGTCAGCGGCAGCCAGTCCTCTGCGACTCTCACAGTGCACGAAGAGTGAGGTTGTCAGCATTGTCTCCTTGAATCCCGCTGTGCACTGGCAGTTTATTCCAGGAATCACAGCAGAGCCCAACTGAAATAGAAATGCAGGTTTTGCACATTTCATTCCCTAATGCTGGCATGGTGACCCCGTCAGAGTGGGCCGCATGGCTGCTTGGTTCATCGCTTCCTGGACACCTGATGTGTACCAAGTTGGCTTGATAGGCCAGGGACCTCAAGGGAGACAGCCCACGGCCCTTCACCTCCTCCGTTGCAATCTATGCGTCTACACCTCGGTGAGGGCTTAGGGCTGATACTGTCTGCAAGGCTTGGGCCGTGCTCTAGTAAGTGTGATTTTTTTCCTTCATGTTTTCCTGAGATCTCCCTGAATGGTCACAAAGGCCGGGGCTGGGCCACCTGGGTCTCCCACGTGAGTGGCAGGGACAAAGGACTTGGGCCATCTCCTGCTGCTTTCCCAGGCGCATGGGCAGGGAGCTGGATCAGAAATGGAGTAGTCAGGGCTGGAACTGATGCTCCTATGGGATGCCAGTCCCATCAATTTGTTTTCTTTAATGTTCTCACTGAACAAAATGAAAATGTTAGCACTTTAGAAGGCTTGAGTCATAGTCAAGTATAGGGTGTTTTTTTTTTTTTTTAAGATTTATTGATTTACCTGAAAGTCAGAGTTACAGAGAGAGAGAGAGAGAGAGAGAGAGAGAGAGTGGTCCTCCATCTGATGGTTCACTCCCCAATTGGCCGCAACGGCCGGAGCTGTGCCGATCCAAAGCCAGGAACCAGGAGCCTCCTCCAGGTCTCCCACGCGGGTGCCAGGGCCCAAGGACTTGGGCCATCTTCCACTGTTTTCCCAGGCCACAGCAGAGAGCTGGATTGGAAGTGGAGCAGCCAGGTCTCGAACTGGCGACCATATGGAATGCTGGCGCCTCAGGCCAGGGCGTTAACCCACTGTGCCACAGCACCGGCCCCAAGGATAGGTTTCAACTTATTTACGGAAATTTTGGAAAATGTTATTGGTCTAGAAACCTCTGCAATGACACATTCTCAGAAAAGTTGCATTTGTGGTACAACTTGCCTTGCGCTGCAAGGCAAACCCAGAACAGCCCAGAGAGAAGGAGCTTGCTGGTTCCTTTTTGGACTGGAGGGTGGGAGCCCACGTTTGTCTTAGAGACATGGGCCCAGTTCTGACGACAGTCACGGGCTGCAGGCTGACACAGCCACCAGGGACACAGAGCCACTGGAAAAGGCCTCGGAACCAGGAGGGGACCTGGGCACACACACCGTGTTTACTTTCTCATCTCCTGCCACCGCTCCGCCCAGCAACCTCTCCACCAGACAATAGGAAGAAAAACAAAACAAATGAACATGAAAGCAGGGAGGAGAGAGAAGAGGAACTGGGCAGACCGGGTCTGGGAGGGAAGTTTTCTTAGGGATGATTTACTGCCCCTCGAAAAAGACGGGTTATTGTCAGGGCATCTCTTATCGGCACCCTGTATCTCCCCGAAGACCTGAACAAGAGGAAATTGTCTCCCAGTGAAGCAAGCACAGGTCGAGTTAGTACTTGCTGTTTCTCCCACCTTCGCAGTCTTTCCAGGTTCAAATCTAACTTCTCCCCAATGCCCACCCCAGCACCCCCAGGGCAGCCCAAGTGTTCCTTTCTCTGTGGTCCTGGGGTACTTCGTTCATACGGCTCTGTAGAGGCTTGTAAATATGCCATTTTCTTCTTCTGGGTAGGAAAACATCACCGTTAAAAAGCACTTCGAAGGCTGGTGATGTGGTAGAGTGGGTTAAAGCCCCAGCCTGCAGCACCAGCATTCCCTATGGGCGCTGGTTCGAGTCCCGGCTGCTTGCACTTCCAATCTGGCTCCCTGCTAATGTGCCTGGGAAAGCAGTGGAGGATGGTCCAAGTCTTTGGGTCCTTGCACTCATGTGGGAGAGCTCCAGCCATTTCGGCCATTTCGGGGTTGGGGGGTGAGCCAGCTGATAGAAGACCTTTCTCTGTCATTTGGGGAGTGAACCAATGAGTGGAATACCTCTCTTTGTAACTCTTTCAAATAAATGAAATAAATTTAAAAAAAAAAAAAAAGCACTTTGAGGGGGCCGGGGTTCAGCCACTAACTGTGATACCGGCATCCCATAGGAGTGCTGATTTGAGTCCCAGCTGCCCCACTTCCCCAGGTTCCTGGTGCGGGCCTGCCCCCCACCCCCACCCCGGGAGGGGGGTGCAGTCAGCTCACACTTTATGCGTCTTACCCGTTCATGCTCTCAAGAACCAAAACCTCAGCAACCACTGTCAGCCAGAATGAGGCGCTGTTGATCTTTCTAGCTCTGGTCTATGCCTCAGTGCTGGTCACTCGGTGCCTGATGGAAGAACTCTGAGTTTACAAGAAAGACAACAGTTTGATTTGGGAACTTTGGGGATTGTCAAGTTTAGGAAACTGAGGCCAGAACAGATGATGCCTGGGAACTTCCTCCAGCTCTTTGAAATTATTTTTTGTTGTGAAATAAAGCCACCATATAGCAGGTTAAGCCTCGCCTGCAGTGCCAGCATCCCATATGGGTGCTGGTTCGAGTCTCACCTGATCCACTTCTGATCCAGCTCCCTGCTAATGGCCTGGGAAGAGTGGCCAAGTGCTTGGGCCTCTGTCAACCACGTGGGAGATCTGGATGAAGCTCCTGGCTCCTGGCCCAGTCCTTGCTGTTGTGGTCATCTGGGGAGGGAACCAGAGGATGGAAGATACTGTCACTGTCTCTCCCTCTCTGTCTGTAACTTTGACTGCCAAAATAAACAAACCTTTTTTTTAAAAATTATTTTTTGAGGGACCAGCACTGTGGTGTAGTGGGTAAGGCTGCCGCCTGCAGCGTTGGCGTCCCATGTGAGCGCTGGTTTGAGTCCCAGCTGCTCCTCTTCAATCCAGCTCTCTGCTGTGACCTGGGAAAGCAGTAGAAGATGGCCTAAGTGCTTGAGCCCCTGCACCTGCATGGGAGACCTGGAAGAAGCACCTGGCTCCTGGTTTTGGATCGGTCCAGCTCTAGCTGTTGTGGCCATCTGGGGAATGAACCAGCAGATGGAAGACCTCTCTCTCTCTCTCTGCCTCTCCTTCTCTCTGTGTGTAACTCTGACTTTTAAATAACTAAATACATCTTTAAAAAATTGTTTTTGAGAGGCAGAGGATCAGAGAGCTCCCGTTCACTGGTTTACTCCCCAATGCCCACCGTGGCCTGGGTTGGGCCAGGATGCAGCCAGAAGCCATGAATACAATCCAGATATTCCATGTGGGTGGCAGGTACCCAGCTACTTGAGTTGTTACTGTTGCCTCCCAAGGTCCACCTTAGCCGAAAACTGGAGGCAGGAGCCAGAGCCAGAGCTGTGAATTGAACCCACATCCTCTGAGGAGGGATGCTCTCCCATACTCCACTCCAGCTCTCTAATTGTGGGAACCTGTCTCTGACTTGCAACCCCACAGTCACTGTGGATGTAATTGTGTAGTGTCTATGCAGGTAGTTGACAAAGTTCATGCAAATGGAATTAAAAATAAAGTTTAAGTAGATATCTGGTTTAGTGGTTAAGATATCCATGTTTGGGCCGGCACTGTGGTATAGTGGGTAAAGCCACCGCCTGCAGTGCTGGCATCCCATATGGGCGCTGATTCGAATCCCAGCTGCTCCACTTCTGATCCAGCTCTCTGCTATGGCCTGGGAAAGCAGTAGAAGATGGCCCAGGTGCTTGGACCCCTGCAACCATGTGGGAGACCCGGAAGAAGCTCCTGGCTCCTGGCTTCGGATCAGCACAGCTCCAGCCGTTGTGGCCAACTGGGGAGTGAACCATCGGATGGAAAACCTCTCTCTCTTTCTCTCTCTGTCTCTCCTTCTCTGTGTAACTCTGACTTTCAAATAAATAAATCAATCTTTAAAAAAAAAAAGACATCCATGTCCCAGACTGGAGTGCCTGGGGTCAAGCTCTGGCTCTTCTCCCAGCTCCAGCATCTGTCTCTTTCTCTTTCCATTTCCATGTCTCTGGTTCTCAAATAAATACATATTTAAAAAATGAGTTTGCTTTGGTGCCAAGAAACTTTTGAAATTCCTAATTTCATAATATGCATATTCCACAAACTTTTAAAAATCCCTTGTATGTGTGTTCACGTCCTCAGCTTGCCAAGTTGTTGGTCAATGACTGGCTGTTATGGGTGGGTGCATAATTCCATCACCACCTTGGACGTTCTGAAGTTATGTGGGTGTGTGCAGAATTATTTATATGTGTGTGTATGCCCCGAAAGTATTAGCAAATTAGTACATTATGCTCGTGTCAACACTTCTATTTTTAGGCTATACTATTTACTTACTCAACTAACTTTTGGCTTTACTAACAGCACAACAAACTGGTGTTTTATGAAGCAGGAAAAATAATAAACCACATTGAGGTTATTTTTCCTAAATAACTGCTTTTTAAAATCATGCTTTTTCTGGGAAGGAAAAACGGAGCTGGAGGAGGCCCAGAGAAAGGCAGGAGCACAGTCAAGAAAGTGAAATGGCTCCTGGACAAGCCCTATCGGCCAAGGGCCTTTTTTTTTTTCCTGGAAAGATGAAGGGTAAAATGGGGGGGGGGGGGCGGGTATACAAGGTGAAAGGTACAAAAAGATAAACATGGAGAATTGGTTCTAAATTCCAAAACAATAGAGTTAATGTTCCTGGGAGATGAGGATCATCTAGACATCTACAGGAAATGCTAAGTGGGTGTCGTGCTTAGTTGGTTAAAGCATCAGAGGACCTGGGTTCCATCCCCACCTCTGGCTCCTGGCTCCAGCTTCCTGTCAGTGAAGATGCTGGGAGCAGCAGTCATAGCTCAAGTAGCTGGGTTCCTGCCACCCAAGCGGGACACCTGGATTGAGGTCCTGGCTTCTGGCTTCAGCCCAGCCCGGTCCTGGCCATTGTAGGTATTTGGGGAGCAAACCAGTAATGGAAGCGCTCTCTCTCTCTCTCTCTCTCTCTCAAATAAATTTTTAAAATAAAGAAACAAAAAAGGAGAATGAAAGTATCTGGGTTGGGGCAGGCCTGTGGTGCCCAGTGAGGCCGCTGCCCGGGATGCACCCCGTTCCATGTCTGAGTGCCTGTGTTGAGTTCCGCTCCTGCTTCTGATGAGTTCCTGCCACCCAAGTGAGAGACCCAGATGGAACTCTGGGCTCCTGGCTTTGGCCTGACCCAGCCCTGGCCATTGCTGCCATCTGGAGTGTGATCCAGTGGTTGGAAGACCTCTCTCTCGTCACACTGCCTTTAAGTAAATAAAAAATAAAAGCTAAACCTTTTAAAAAAAAGTGGTAAGTGGGAGCCGGCGCCGCGGCTCACTAGGCTAATCCTCCACCTGCGGCGCCGGCACCCCGGGTTCTAGTCCCGTTCGGGGCGCTGGTTCTAGTCCCGGTTGCCCCTCTTCCAGGCCAGCTCTCTGCTGTGGCCAGGGAGTGCAGTGGAGGATGGCCCAAGTGCTTGGGCCCTGCACCCCATGGGAGACCAGGAGGAAGCACCTGGCTCCTGGCTTCGGATCAGTGCGGCGCCAGCCAGACCTTTCTCTCTGTCTCTCACTGTCTATAACTCTCTCTGTCTCTCTCTCTCTCACACTGTCTAACTCTGCCTGTCAAAAACAAACAAACAAACAAACAAAGTGGTAAGTGGTGGGAACTGGTGGTTGGGTTAGGGATGGATGGATGAAGGTTCATGAATGTTTTAAAGTCACCTCACATGGAAAATTTTACCCCGTGACAAGTGTGTGACAGGTCTTACTCAGCCCTCCTAACATCTGGCTGATTTCTTCTAGAAACTGGCCCAAGTCCTGCCTTCAGCCATAACACATCTCTCTCCAGGGCGTTCACATCACTGAACTGCCCATGCCTGCTGCACATGGCAGCCACATACATGACCCCCGCGTTCATAAACTCCCTTTGGCTTTGGGCTGGAGACATTGAGTCCTGGCACCGGGCCTTGGAAGTGCCGACGGGGACATGTTCTAAATGCGTGAGGGATGTGATGAGCAGGCCAGGGCCCCCCTGGGTTTTGGCGCAGTAAACTATGGCGTTCCTCCATCTTCTCCTGACTGTGTCTTCACTTCCCAGAGAATCCTGTGTCCCCTGTGGAACGCGATTTTGGCTGGAGTGGCCTCGTTGCCCAGTAGGCAGCTCAGATGTCCCACGGACGCCAGGGGGTTCAGCTCTGAGCAAAATCTTGGAGATGCTTGCCTCAGACGGCAGGTATTCTGGCCACGGTCCCCTATATCTGCTCTAAATGTTATCCTACCCGATGCTGAAAGTGACCTTGTGGAAAGTCTTTGCTGTTTTATAAAACGGCCTTGGAAATGGAACGTGTGTGTTTCACAGGCCGCTATGAAATGCATTTGTGGCTAGCGCCGCGGCTCACTAGGCTAATCCTCCGCCTGCGGTGCCTGCATACCAGTTTCTAGTCCTGGTCAGGGCGCCGGATTCTGTCACGGTCATTCCTCTTCCAGGCCAGCTCTCTGCTGTGGCCCGGGAAGGCAGTGGAGGATGGCCCAAGTGCTTGGGCCCTGCACCTGCATGGGAGACCAGGAGAAGCACCTGGCTCCTGGCTTCAGATCAGCGTGGTGCACCGGCCGCAGCGGGGCCACTGGGGGGTGAACCAATGGAAAAAGGAAGACCTTTCTCTCTGTCTCTCTCTCTCACTGTCTACTCTGCCTGTCAAAAAAAAAAAAATGCATTTGTGGCGCTGGCGCTGTGGTGCAGTAGGTTAATCCTCCGCCAGTGATGCCAGCATCCCATATGGGCGCCAGTTCTAGTCCCGGCTACTCCACTTCCAATCCAGCTCTCTGCTATGGCCTGGGAAAGCAGTAAAGGATGGCCCAAGCCCTTAGGCCCCTGCCCGTGTGGGAGACCCGGAAGAAGCTCTTGGCTCTTAGCTGCGCAGATGGAGGACCTTTCTCTCTATCTCTACCTCACTGTCTGTGACTCTACCTCTCAAATACATTTTTAAAAAAAATCTTTAAAAAAATGCATTTGCGGTGACAATTCTTGCACACACTCATTTGCCTCCTTCGGCGGCCTGCCAGGGCTCTAGATCGCAAGCCAAATACATTCCTAGATGTTTCTACGCGAGTGCGTCTCAGAGCAGAAAGAGAAATCCCCAGGAAGCACCGTTCTAGAACAGCGCCCTGTCCGTGCCAGAGAGAAAACACTCTCAAAACTTGGTACATAATGGACAGGAAAGCTTAGTTCCCGGTCCCCTTGGCCATTTAAAACCCTGTCACGTCATTGTGTTGTGTGTGTGGGGGGGGGGGGGGTGCAGAGGAGTCTTGCAAAATAAATATTTCCCTGGTAGAACAGCCTGGCAAGTGTTTGCTGACAGCTACGCTCCGCCCCTGCAGGCCCCCCTGGAGGAGTCTGGCGAAGAACAGGTCCCTTCCTAATGAGGTGCTGGTGTGGGATGAAAATTAAATATTCATTTTCGAGCAAATTGTTGCGATTTAAAAATCAAAAGTGAGGCCCGCACGTGGGTGTCCGAGCCGTCTGGGTTCCCGGTCTGTACAACATCCCGGGTCGACCGGAAGACTCGTAGCCTTATTGGATTGCATCATTCTCGCGCTTTCTGAAGGAGTCTGTGGAAAACATCAAGATGGGTTGGTTTGTTTTCTTGCCTGCTTGCTTTTACCTGCTGGAAAGTTGTTGTTTCACTGATTCCAAAAGATTTCTGGTTGCCGGGGCTGGGGGAGTACCTCACCGTGGCTGATGCCCCAGAGCTGTTTTCCCCAGACCACGCACTTGGGGTCGTCCTTGCCACCCCAGCACGCCCAGTTGTTCTCAGGGAACCTGTCTGGCTGCCACATCACTGAACCGCAACCGCGAGGCAGCCATGGGGCTGTCGCTGTTCCCCTGTCCACCAAGAGACGTGGAGCCCTCATTCTCAGCTGCACAACTTGAGAATGAAGCAGAGCCAATAATCACAAATGCAATCATTTCCTCACTAGTTCCCCTATTTTTTTTTTAAACATTTACTTTATTTATTTGAAAGGCAGACTTAGAGAGAGAGAGAGAGAGAGAGAGAGAGAGTGAGGTCTTCTGTCTTCTGGTTTACTCCCTAAATGGCCAGGAGCCTGGAACTCCATCCAGGTCTCCCACGTGGGTGGCAGGGGCCCAAGCACTCAGGCCATCTTCTGCTGCTTTCCCAGGTGCATTAGTAAGGCAGCTTCCTTACTGTTACTAGAATCCCTCTCCCTTCTCACTCACTCCCTTAAAGCACACAAAATTGTGTCTTGCTCTGTGACCTTCATTTGTGGGTACAGTGATGGTTGCAAATTACTGATGATGCTATGCTTTGCAATGCAAGCTGCACACATTCTAATTGCTTGAGTCCTTCAAAATATTTATTCTTCCCCAATGCTGACATTGGCATTTCAAGGCACCAGAGCAAATTGGGTTGGGCTTAGAGCCTGGCTGGCCTTTAAGACATTCTTCTAGTAACAACCCACCTGCCCAGGCTACCACAGGGGTCTTCAACATGTTCACGGAAAATGGTGCCAAGTGATTTTGAAATCCATGCATGCAATGAGCCTCCAAAAAGCTTATGAAAATGCATGTTATTAAAAAGCTATGCACAGGGGCCAGCGCTGTGGCGCAGCAGGTTAAAGCCCTTGCCTGCAGCACCGGCTTCCCATATGGGTGCCGGTTCTAGTCCCAGCTGCTCCTCTTCTGATCCAGCTCTCTGCTATGGCCTGGGATAGCAGTAGAAGATGGCCGGAAGTAGCACCTGGCTCCTGGCTTCAGATTGGTGCAGCTCCGGCTGTTGTGGCCATCTGGGGAGTGAACCAGCAGATGGAAGACCTCTCTCTCTGTCTCTTCCTCTCTCTGTAACTCTGTCTTTCAAATAAATAAAATAAATCTTTTTTTAAAAAAAAAGCTATACATAGATTTCAATATCATTTTATGCCAAAGTAAGCCTATCTTTTAATTTCGTTTCCTGTGAGCAGTTTGAAGGACCCTTGTATATTCAGATCTTGGGGATACAGTTTTAACAACATCCAGGACCCAAATGAGTCTACATACTGTGATACAATTTCAGTTGAAAAGGAATGTTTCTTGGAGAGATTGAGGGAGGAGGAACTTGACAAAATAGTCCTAGTGTATTTAAAAGAATAGCTATGTAAGATAGCCAAGAAAAGGTATCTTAAAAATGATATATTATTGATTATATATTATCGATTAGCTAGCAAGGCGTGTGACTTCCAGTCCTGCTTAGTACGTGAAAAGTGACAAGTGTGACTCTCCCACCGGAACAACAGCAAAGTCAGACTAACTGAAAAACCAAATTTTCTTGAATCCATCAGAAAGTGAAGACCCCAGGGAACCCCAAAGCCTCAAATCTAAGGAAAAGCATCGCTGAAGGAGATCTGGGACAGGCGCAAGGGCTGGTAATCAGGCACAGGAAGAGTGCTGCGGCGGCCATTGGAGGGTGAAGGAAGACCTTTCTCTCTGTCTCTCTCACTGTCCACTCTGCCTGTAAAAAAAAAAAAAAAAAAAAAAAAAAAAAAGTGCAGTGCAACAAAGAATTCAGCTAAAAGGTTTAGGAAATTACAAAAGACCGGAAGTGGCTGCAAAGGACCATCACAGCCCTGGGACTGCAAACACAGAGGAATCCATACCCATCTGCAGGCGCCACCCATTGACTTAGGATTGAAAGCAGGACGGAGACCAGAGAAGGCTCCCTCCAAGGTGCAGGCCTGTGGAAGGGGAGCAACAGCCCTAAGGCACAGGCACCAAGCTACACCCTGTGTCTTCTCCCCTTCAGATGGTGGGGAGGATTTGTTGACCCTATGGGTCTCAGGGCACAGGCAAAGACCACTGCAGCTGGGGGAAGGGTGAAAGATAAACTCTCCCCCTGGGGAAGGGACAGGAAACAGGTCTGGAAACTCAGATACTCCAAGGGGCTTCCTACCAACGGCACAGGACCAGGACTTTCTCTCCTGCACACCACTCAGCCCGGAGTTGGCTGCCGCAGGATGAGGGGTGGGATTTCTGAAAAAGCCCCATCCCTGAGATCTGGACATATGGGGCCTGCTTCAGCCTGAGACTGTGCTGGGACCAAACCCACTTCCATACCCCAGCATCAAGTAACGAGTGGCAGCTGTGTTCCCCAGAGCTTGGGGGCAAGAGCATGGAGAAAGACCCAAAGGAAGGTTGAAATGTAAGGGTAAAGGAAAGTCTCTGGCATACCAGTTATGACCATAAGCATAAGGTCATGCTGAAGGAATTTGAATCTGGGAGTGCACTGAATGTAACTATAGCAACATCGAAACGTTGCCCCAGCTCAGGTCCTGACATTCAGTCTAGCAGAAGATGCACGCCCATCTCCAGGCACAGACACTGTTTCTCTTGGATTTCTCTGTTGTACACAGGATATCTTTCACTCAATCAAAAATTAGCAGGACCACAAATATGAACCCAGAGAACACATTTCACGGTCAAAAGAGGAAGCAGTGAACACAGTCACACCCAGGGGTGAGACAGATCGTAGTATTCTCAAATAGGAAATTTAAAATATTTATATTTCGTCCATAATCTGTTAGAGAACCTAGTAGAAGAGATGACCAATATGCATGAAGAGATTGGGAATTTCAACAGAAAGATGGAAAACAAGAAAGGATAAAATGGCAAGGTTATAAATAAAATTTTTTTGACAGGCAGAGTTAGACAATGAGAGAGAGAGAGAGAGAAACAGAGAGAAAGGTCTTCCTTTACCGTTGGTTCACCCTCCAATGGCCACTGTGGCCGGCGCACTGCGCCAATCCAAATCCAGGAGCCAGGTGCCTCTCCTGGTCTCCCATGCGGGTGCAGGGCCCAAGCACTTGGGCCATCCTCCACTGCCTTCCTGGGCCACAGCAGAGAGCTGGCCTGGAAGAGGGGCAACCGGGACAGAACCGGCGCCCCGACCGGGACTAGAACCCGGAGTGCCGGCGCTGCAAGGCAGAGGATTAGCCTAGTGAGCCGCGGCGCCAGCCATAATAAATTTTTAAAAGCACTATAATACAGCTGAAGAACGGCTTTGATGCGCTCATCAGTCGCCCTGACACAGATGAAGACGCAGTCAGTAACCTTGAAGCCAGGTAGACAGAGATAAGCAAACGGAGCCAGAAAGGAACAGCGGAGAAAGAACGGAGGATCCAAAATCTGCAGAATGCTGTCAAATTCTCTAAATGGGATTCTAGAAGGAGAAGAGAGAGAAAATGAGACAGAAGAAATCTTTGGAGAGAGTGGCCACCTTCCAAAACCAATGAAAGATATCATGCTACAGATCCAAGAAACTCAAAGAAGCCCAGGAAGATCAAATATGAAATGAATGAATAAAAAAGCAAACACAGGGGCCTGTGTTGTGGCATAGGAGGTTGGGCCTCCACCTATGACACTGGCATCCCATGTGGGTGCCGGTTCGATTCCTGGCTGCTCCACTTCTGATCCAGCTCCTTGCTAATGCTCCTGGAAAAGTGCTTGGGTCCCTGCACCCCCATGGGAGACCTGGAAGAAGCTCCTGGCTCCTGGCTCCTGGCTCCTGGTTCTGCACTAACCCAACTCTGGCCATTGTGGACATTTGGGGAGTGAACCAGCAGATGGAAGATTCTCTCTCTCTCTCTCTCTTGCTCTCGCTCTCGCTCTCTCTCTTCTCTCTCTCCCTCCCTTCCTCTCTTCATAGCTCTGCCTTTCAAATAAATAAACCTTAAAAAAAAAAAAACAAGCAAACGCAGCAAGATATGTTAAATTCAAACTGCTGAAAACTGAAGAAGAAAAACTCTTGAAGGCAGCCAGAGAAAAAGACATATTATCCATAGAGGAACAAATACAAGACATTAAAACATTTTAGTTTGGGGCCGGCACTGTAGCATAGCTGGTAGAGCTGCTGCCTGCAGTACTAGCATCCCATATGGGCGCCGGTTCTAGTCCCGGCTGCTCTACTTCCTAACCAGCTCTCTGCTATGGCCTGGGAAAGCAGTAGAAGATGGCCCAAGTCCTTGGGCCCCTGCACCCACATGGGAAACCCGGAAGAAGCTCCTGGCTCCTGGCTTCGGATCGTCGCATCTCCAGCTGTTGTGGCCATCTGGGGAGTGAACCAGTGGATGGAAGAACTCTCTCTCTCTCTCTCTCTCTTCCTCTCTTTCTCTCTCTCTGCCTCTCTGTAGCTCTGCCTTTCAAATAAATTTTTAAAAATCTTTTTAAAAATTAATAAATATAATGCAGAAAGAAACAAAGAAACAAGAAAGGAAGAGAGGTAAAAAGGAAGGAAAAGAGAGAGAGAGAAAGGTGTCTTGCTTTTTTATATAGTCTGATAATCTGTATTTTTTAAAGATTTATTTATTCATGTATTTGAAAGGCAGAATGAGAGAGAGTGAGATCTTCCATCCACTGGTTCACTCTCAAAATGGCCCCAATAGCCAGAGCTGGACCAGGCAGAAGCCAAGAGCCAAGGACTCCACCCGCGTTTCCCATGTGAGCGGCAGACTCAAGGACTTGAACCATCCTCTGCTGCTTCCCAGGCACTTTAGCAGGAAGCTGGATCAGAAGCAGAGTAGCTGAGACCCCAAAAGGCCGGTAGAGAGTCCATCTTGCATAGAGGACAAAGAAGACATGAGTCCCATTCACTGTGCAGGTCCGCCTCAGCCTGCAGTGCCCATCTGTCCCCTCAAGGTTGCATGTGGCAGGGTGGGCCCCACCCCCATTCTAGGAGCAGCCCCATGTGTGACGTCAGGATCCCCTCTACCCTCTGGTTGTGGGGATGTGGTGGAGTGGAGGGCCCCCGGCTGTTTTATCCCAGGCTCTTTCCTCCGTGTGAGATAAGAACTCAAAGCACAGACATAGAGGAAATGCAAGAATAGGAGTTAAAGTGCAAGAATTTTTTTAAAGAGGTAGAGATTGTACACATTCAGAGCTGAATGCAGGAGCAAAGAAAATGCCCATGATGGGGCCGGTGCTGTGGCACGGCAGGTTAACACCCTGACCTGAGACCCAGAGGAAGCTCCTGGCTCCCGGCTTCAGATCGACGCAGCTCTGGCCATTGTGGCCAACTGGGAAGTGAACCGGTGGATGGAAGACCTCTCTCTCTCTCTGTCTCTACCTCTCTCTGTAACTCTGTTTTTCAAATAAATGAAATAAATCTAAAAGAAAGAAAGAAAGAAAGAAAGAAAGAAAGAAAGAAAGAAAGAAAGAAAGAAAGAAAGAAAGAAAGAGAGAGAAAGAAAATGGCCGGCGCTGTGGCTCACTAGGCTAATCCCCCGCCTTGCGGTGCCGGCACACCGGGTTCTAGTCCCGGTCGGGGTGCCAGATTCTGTCCCGGTTGCCCCTCTTCCAGGCCAGCTCTCTGCTGTGGCCCAGGAGTGCAGTGGAGGATGGCCCAAGTACTTGGGCCCTGTACCCCATGGGAGACCAGGAGAAGCACCTGGCTCCTGCCTTTGGATCAGCGTGGTGCGCCAGCCGCGGTGCGCGCTAGCCGCGGCGGCCATTGAAGGGTGAACCAACGGCAAAGGAAGACCTTTGTCTCTGTCTCTCTCTCTCACTGTCTACTCTGCCTGTCAAAAAAAAGAAAATGCCCATGAGCATAGAAATGTGTCCTTCCCCAGTTCAGAGAGCCTCCTTTGTGGATAGGGGGTAAGTGCACAAATGGGGATGAGTTTGAGTGGGGTTCGGTCTAAGTGATGACCTCTGGGAAGGTTTCTGTGGCATCTGCACGTGGAGCCCAGCACACATATTCAGCATGGCATCTTCGTCTTGGAGAAGGCCCATGTGCATCATGGGAAAGTGGGCATGGAAGGGGTGGAGTTAGGGGTGCAGGGCTGTGAGGTACAGAGACTGCAGGAAACCTCCTAGCTCCTTTGTTCACTAACTGACTCGCTGCCCAGCCCACATCAGGGACAGTGGGGCTTGTGCAGGGGAAGAGAGCATGGCTAGGGCCTCACCGGACATAGGCGATGGGAGCCGGGAGACCCAGTGTGTTCCTGCCACATGCCCCGTCCCTGTGTAGGCAGGTGTCTGAGCTGCTCTGCTTCAGCTGGTGTTTTGAGTCCACTTTCAAACATACAGGAGAGACCAGGCAAAACCATGCACGGGGTCGCCTGTCTGTATGAGTGGGGCCTGTTTGGCGGATGGGCATGAAGTCAAAGTTGATCGATGCATTTGGTTTACGAAGTGCTAATGGAAACTGGACTGACAGTAGATTGGTGCACGGGGTCTCTTTCTCTGCTCAAGTGTGGGCTGCAAGGCTTCTGGGAGTCAGGGGCTGGGGGCGGCGGGAGGGAGAGGGGGACATTGCTGAGCAAATAGCCCAGTCTCCACTGCAGACAGGGCGTCCAGGGCAGACAGCACCATTCTCTCGCCTTCACAGACGCCACATTTGGTGCACATTAAGCGGTGAAACTGATGACAGAGATCGCTACAGAAGAACACCCTGTTTCCGTGTTGCTTTCTCTCATTTAATCCACATTTGCATCCCGCAAGTCATCTTAAAAATATGCCAACAAGGCAGGTTTGGTTATTGAAGTCTTACAGACAGGAAGACTGAAGCTCAGAAAAAATGAGACTGGATCAGGATCACTCGGCTTCCAAGGAGAAGAAATGCCTTGCTAGAGTAAGTACCAGGTGGGTTCACAGGTGGAGCAGAGGGAGGACACCTTCAGGGGCGTCGCCTTCAGTGGTGTATTTGTTTGCTTCTGTCCCTAAACCCCCTGTTAGCTTCTGAGTTTGTATACCAGCAGTCAGGGTCCCAATAAGAAACACGTGACATCCCTAAAGGACAGTTGGCTAAGAGGACATATATGTCATGAGTCACAAAAATAAGTAAGAAGAAATGCAAGGCAACCAGTGAAGTGCCGTCTGGGCTCGTGCCTGAGTTGGCCAGGGCACTGCTATGGTTTGGTTATGGTTTGCTCCTCCTAGGTACAAGACAAGCTTGGGCCTCAGCATCGTGATATCAACCTCTGAGAAGTGGGGCATCACCCAGAAGGTGATCAACGCCAACCTCACAGGAGCGGGCTGGTCTCATGTGGCTGGATCAGCATTTGCTAGGGCCGGTTGTCAGAAACTGCTTCTCCACCTCCAGGCAGTGATACAGCCGAGGGGCTCTCGCCAGAGCCAGTGCCATGCAGCTGGGATTCTGCCGGAATCACGAGCCAGGCAAACCTGTTCTCCTTACCCTTCACCCAGCACCAGAGACCCTGTCACAGGGATACAAAACAGAGGAGGACCGGCTGCAGTATCAGAAGACCACCCACCCAGCGGCTGGCCTAAACAGCAGGCATGTATTTGTTCACAGTTCTCAGAATCACAAACCCCAGATCAAGCCGCGGACCTGCATGGCTTTCTCCTTGGCTTGCGCTGGCTGCCTCCTCGTGGTGTCTTCCCGTGGCCATCGCTCTGTGTGCTCACCTCCACATGTCTCTTTCCCCTCTCAGAAGACAGCGGTCACGTCAAATTAGGGCCCAGCCTGATGGCTTCGCCATAACTCAGTCATCTCTTTAAAGGACTTCGCTCTAAATACTGGGACATCCTGAGGGACTGGGGGTTAGGGTTCAACATAGGACCCGGGGAGGCCAGAGCTGATAACAACAGTGGGAGGGGGTTAGCACCCACAACTGAAGGGGGGGGCAAGACGAAGGGGAGTCCCCAAAACCCTGCACCTGCTGAGGATGCTACCCGGAGAAGGCCCCTGGTTGGAGCTGGGCCTTGGCAGTGGGGCAGTCCATCCATGGTGGCCCAGCAGGGAGGGAGTCGGGGCAGCAACCACCGTGGACTCACTTTTTCCGCGCCTCTCAGCTCCCTCTTGTGGCCTCCCTTTGGCTCAACCCAATAGGATGCCTGAAGCAGAGAGTCCATTGGCACCGTGCACTTAGTTTGTACTTATTGTGGTGTGGCTCACAACCCGAACACTCAATTCTGCTCTGAAGTGAGCATGATTCAGCACAGGGCCTCAGCTGCCTGGCTTGTAAATCAGTCCTGGATGCTACGTTCACACCAGGGAGGACACTGGGGAGCCATCGTCTGTTAGGTCATTTCCACTGGCTAACTGTTAACTCATCCCCAAAGAGGTGCCCCTACTCCCAGAACCCTTCTCTGTGCCCTCCGGACATAGGCCAGATGGCCCTTCAAGGTTGCCTTGTTGTACCTGATGCTACCCCAGGCAGCCCTGTCTGCTTAGCACAGAACAAGAAAGCCCCAATGACAATAGGTCTTGGTCCAAGTTCAAAAACAAAATCAAAGCAGTGAGCAGGACTGAAGGACATGCTCTGAACTTCCTCTGGGGTCGGGAGAGTCACTCTGGAGTTGGAATAGGCACACCCAGATGTATTGCTTCAGCCACGTGACAGAGCACAGCCACTGGTGATAGGAGTGGGTGTCCAAAGAGGGTAAAATGGTCAACATGTTGTAGGTAGGATAACAGCATAGGTGAAGGCGGAGGGGCTGGAATCTGTCCACCCATCCACCCAACTATCCCCCAGGGGGCACTGTGAGAGGGCAGGGGCACAGAAGGCAGCGGGGACGGCCACTGCCCTGCTGTGACTTAGAGCCAGGCACCAGATAGCACGGAGGCTCCCTCTGCGTCATTCCCCTGGGACAAAGACGTCTCGCCCTTGTACCGGTGCCAAGTACCTTGGAAAACGAAGAACTCCCACAGAGTCCATAGCCCAGGCCAGCAATTCCAAAGCGGGCTTGGGAACCAGTCTTCCATCCTGACTCTTCTCCTTAGGATAGTGACACTGGGCACACTATTCAGCCTCTGGGGCTCTATTTCATCACGCGTAGAATGGAACCATCCATGCCTTTGAGTAGCACAAACCAAGGATTCGAGAACTGTTCACTTCCTCCATTGCCCGAGTACGTAGGGATTCCGGAGAAATGACCGTGGAACGTGGGAGACTGGATGGGTTTGAGATTTTTTTTTAAAGATTTATTTATTTATTTGAGAGGTAGAGTTACAGTGAGAGGAAGAGACAGAGAGAAAGGTCTTCCTTCCATGGGTTCACTCCCTGAATGGCTGCAACGGCTGGAGCTATGCCAGAGTTGTGCCGATCTGAAGCCAGGAGGCAGGTACTTTTTCTGGATCTCCCACATGGGTACAGGGGCCCAAGCACTTGGGCCATCTTCCACTGCTTTCCCAGGCCACAGCAGAGAGCTGGATTGGAAGAGGAGCAGCCAGAACTAGAACTGGCGCCCATATGGATGCCAGTGCCGCAGGCAGAGAATTAACCTGCTGCACCACAGCGCCGGCCCCGGGTTTGAGATTTCTATGGGACATGAGCAAAAGGATGGGCCCAGTGTGACCTCCCAAGCACTGGCCACCCTACGGCAATCCCTACAGCCTCTGGGCCCACACCCTCACGCAACTTTCTTTACTTTCTACTCTTCCATCGGTCTCGCAGCTCAGACAACACCCTCTCCAGGGCTGCTGCTTCCAGGCCCGGCTAACTCCCGCCTGCTCTAAACCCCCATGATTTGCTACATGCCATGTGGCCCTCTAATTCCTTCCCAGGGTTCCAGAGGTGCAGATCTGCAAACCAGCGTGATTAGCCACCACTGCTGGCTTCCCATTCAGCATATAAATCTCATGCCTGGGATGACCTCATGCCAGAAAACCGAAATCCAAGTCAGATGGTTAAGGCATTAATAGCAGCGAGTGTTGTAAAGACTCAACAATGCGAACCTTCCCAAAATGAACCATCCTGACCTCCCTCGCGCTGACAATGCATGTGTGACATCATGTGTAAATGAGCCTTAAATTTGAACCAGGTGCCGAGAGCTGTCTGGCGTCTCCTGGCTGCTGTACTAACCACTAACACACACAAGGGGATTCTGAAGCAGTAAAACCCAGCAAAGCACATGGCAGTGACCAGGGCCCGGCGCAGCAGCTGTGGCGGTGAACATGCAAATCCCGCCCACCTTGTCGGTGGGCCCCAGCCCCCCAGCCCTGTGAGGTGCATTTCCGGAGGGCTGGGGAGTGCAGGGAATTTGGCTGCCTTCGCTCACAGACAAAAGCTGCCTATGCAAATCAAACCACTTGGACTTACTTTGCAGACCCTATTCTGAAAGTCAGCTCCAAACCCTCTAGGGCTTTGGTTTTTTAACCTGGCTGGGACTTGGGGTTACAGAAATGCCTTGTCCATCCTCAGGGGGGCCTCTCCCCCATCGTAGGTCACAGGACACACAGGCAGTTGGGATGGATGGAACGAGCTGTGTATAACGAGTGTGGATCCCCATTATAGCTAGTCCTAGATATGAGGAGTGGATTGAGAGTGACTTATGAAGAAACACCTCTGAAAGATTAAGCCTGCATGAGGCCAGCCCTGTGGCACAGTGGGTAAAACCGCCTCCTGCAGTTCCGGCATCCCATATGGGCACTGGTTCGAGTTCTGGCTGCTCCATTTCCGATCCAGCTCTCTGCTATGGCCTGGGAAAGCAGTAGAAGATGGCCAAGTCCTTGGGCCTCTGCACCCGCGTGGGAGACCTGGAAGAAGCTCCTGGCTCCTGGCTCCTGGCTTTGGATCGGCGCATCTCCAGACACTGCGGCCAATTAGGGAGTGAGCCAGCACATGGAAGACCTCTCTCTGTCTCTGCTTCTGCCTCTCTGTAATTCTGCCTTTCAAACAAATAATAAATAAATCTTTTAAAAAAATTAAGCCTGCACAAAATTTACACACACACACACACTGTTTCTTGATGTATAATATGCTTTGTGCTTTGTTTCTGGTGTCTGATCTCGGGCTATTAACTGCCTGACCACGGTCATAGCCTATATTCCAATCATCGCGAATAGGCCCATGGAAGCTGGAGACAGTGAGGGCACGATGAGGCATCCGAAGTGACTCTCTCTTAGTGAGGATTGTTCTAGAAGCGCTGCAAAGGCTGCTGGAAAGAAGCTGGAGCCCCAGAGTGGTGGGAATCCACATTCCACAAAGGCCATAGCGTTTTAGCTTCAAAGACAACTTTTTGTTATCCAGAGCATGTTTATTTTAAGCGATCAGTGCTTTTTTTTAAAAAAAAAAAGATTTAATTATTTATTTATTTGAAAGTCTAAGTTACACAGAGAGGAGAGGCAGAGAGAGGTCTTCCATCTGCTGGTTTGCTCTCCAACTGGCCACAATGGTCGGAGCTGTGCCAATCCGAAGCCAGGAGCCAGGAGCTTCTTCTAGGTCTCCCACATGGGTGCAGGGGCCCAAGCACCGGGGCCATCTTCTACTGCTTTCCCAGGCCATAGCAGAGAGCTGGATTGGAAGAGGAGTAGCCGGGACTAGAACCAGCGCCCAAATGGGATGCCGGCACTGCAAGCTTTACCCACTATGCCACAGTGCCAGCCCCAAGCCATCAACACGTACCAACCCCTGTCTGACAAAGTCACTGAGCTGGTGATGGGAGGCAGGTTCTGGTGGAGGCTCTGAAGGGGTTGGGAGATGTGCAGTCTTTCCTGAAGGCTACACGGGGTCATTAGACACGTGACTACACACAAATTTATGTATTTTGCAGTTTAAATAAAATTAAATGCAGCAACGAAATGTTGGAGGGGCGCTCCCGAGCAATGGAGTGAACAGCATTCCGTGAAGCCACGATCAGGAGGTGCTTCGGAGGAGGGGAGTGCCGAACTGGGTTTTAAGGGAGAAGCAAAGTACGGGAGGGGAAGCAAACAGCGCAGGCTGTTGCTGCAGGAGTGTGGAGGCGGGCACTCACGGGGAGGGCAGGAGGGGCTCCCCAAACCCTTGGCACTGAGGCCCGGGAACACAGCAAGGATGGGTTTGCAGATGACCAGCCCTCAGGCTGAAAGTGCTGCTGTTCGGGGCCAGCACTGGGGTGTAGTGGGCCAAGCCTCCACCTGCGGCGCCAGCATCCCATATGGGCGCAGATTCAAGTCTCTGCTTCTCCTCTTCCGATCCAGCTCTCTGCTGTGGCCTGGGGAAGCAGTAGAAGATGGCCCAAGTCCTTGGGTCTCTGCACCTGCGTGGGAGGCCTGGAAGAAGCTCCTGGCTCCTGGCTTCAGTCTAGCCCAGCCCTAGCTTTTGTGGCCATTTGGGAAGTGAACCAGCAGATGAAAGAGTGCTCTCTTTCTCTTTCTTTCTGTCCATAATGCTCTATCTCAAATAAATAAATAAAATAGAAAGAAAGAAAGAAAGAAAGAAAGAAAGAAAGAAAGAAAGAAAGAAAGAAAGAAAGAACTGCTGTTCAGCTCCAAGAAGATAAAGACGGCGCCAGTGCAAGGCACAGAAGTAGATTGGTGGCTCTCCGCCGCCATGTGGGGTCAGGCCTGGCACACAGGCCGACACGCAAGACCACACTTCCGCTTGATGAGAAGTCCGAACTCAGCCTGGCTTGGGTGCTCTGCGAGACCAGGACCCCACCTTTCCACTTCTTAAAATGCTCTTCCATCTTTGCTCCTGGAAAAATCTGTACTTGCCATTTCCAAAATACACGCTGCATTTTCCAGGATGTTGTGTTTTTGTTTTGTTTTGTTTTTTTTTTTTTTTTTTTTTTTTTTTTTGCCAAGTGGAAGTGCCTTCCTCCCATTGTCATTCTAATTCTGCCTCGGATTGTATTCCCACCGTTTACTTGCTCCGGAAAATCTCCCTTCACTCGGAAGGCAGTGAGCCCCTACACCAAGGAACTTGTCCCACCAAGATCACGTCATTCCTTCCACAAGCACTGTCCATGGTCCAGGGTGCACCTGCCACAGGCAATGGCAACTCCTGCCCTTTGGGATATTACCATTTTAGTTATGGCCTCCAGGGCACCTGCACTGGGCTGTGGATTTCAGGAGTTTTCTAACTGGCCAATAAATACTATGTATACTAACAGTACCTCTTTACACCTATGCAACAGGGAAAGTCATCTATTCACAAATGGCGTTGGAAATAGGGTTCAAGAATTTCCTCTCACCAGAATGAAGTTCTAGGTGTCTAGAGTGTGGCTATCTGACTCCCCGAGAGCAAGTCTCTTTTTGTTCTATTACAGAAGTGACAACACTGTGAAATGTTTAGCTAGCTGAGTCTGGGAGTGATTAGACATCTTTTGGGGGATTGGACGGAAATGAAAAAATTTGGGAAAGCCATTTTTACACTGACATTAAAATGCATGAATACAGCTCTATTTATTTAGTCTGGTTAGCTAATAAGCTGGGAACTATCTGGATGGATGGAAGCAAAGAATTTATTTTAATGCAAATGAATGACCAATCTTTAGACAGAGACATGGAGGGACTCCAAGTATTTTTGCTTCTCTGTGAAATGTAAATATTATCATGTTATACTCATTACTGATTGACTTCAGGTATATACTATAAACTTCAAGAGTTTTGCAAGTAGAACTGCTCTGTGCCGCTTTTTTTCTAAATCCTGAAGTGTTGGCAAAAACTTTTTGAATGTGTAAGCCAGGAGTTGATTACTGAGATGTTTTCTCCTCCCAAAGGTTAAGATTAGCAATTATTAGTGAGAAAGCCAACTAAATCATTAATCTATTTTTATAATCAAGATAGGTTTTTATATGTATTTCCTTTCAAATATAAGGTAACAAGTCAATGCACATTACAAGTGAAGAAATTAGTACTGAGTTTTTGAATAAAGACTCCAGCTATTTAGTCGGGTCCTTGGAGAGAAAAATAAGGACCATGTAGCAAGTTTTTCACTCATCAAGATCTGTTGAACCTAAAAGGACTGCATTTTATTGTATTATGACCCCTCTTAATTTTATATATGTATATGTATATGCGTATATATATATATATAATATATTTAGAGGGAGTGATTTATTTATTTGAAAGTCAGAGTTAGGGCCGGCGCTGTGGCGTAGCGGGTAAAGCTGCCGCTTGCAGTGCTGGCATCCCATGTGGGTGCCAGTTCAAGTCCCAGCTGCTCCACTTCCAATCCAGCTCTCTGCTGTGGCTTGGGAGAGCAGTAGAAGATGGTCCAAGTCCTTGCGCCCCTGCACCCACATGGGAGACCCGGAAGAAGTTCCTGGCTCCTGGCTTCGGATCAGCACAGTTCCGGCCATTGTGGCCAATTGGGAGTGAAACAGTAGATGGAAGACCTCTCTCTCTCTCTCTCTCTCTTTCTCTCTCTTTCTCCCTCTCCTTTTCTGTGTAACTCTGACTTTCAAATAAATAAATCTTTAAAAAGAACACGGAAAGAAAGGGTCACAGAGAAAGAGAGGAGAGAGAGAGAGAGAGAGAGAGAGAGAGATTCTCCATCCACCAGTTCACTCCCCAGTGGCTGCAACAGCCGAGGCTGGGCCAGGCTGAAGCCAGGTGCCAGGAGTTTAACTCAGGTCTCTCACATAGCTACAGGGTCCCAAAGACTCAGGCCATCTTCCACCGCTCTCCCAGGCCACCAGCAAGGAGCTGAATCAGAAGTGGAGCAGCCAGGACTCAAACTGGTGCCCACATGGGAGGCAGGTGCCACAAACAGTGGCTTAATCCACTGTACCACAGTGTCGGTGCCCATTTTTTATACTAAACAATAGTGATGGGGAGAGGTTATGTAATCAGCACTAAGTTAAATAGTTAGGAATAAGAACTTCTGGTGGTCTATTACATGGTAAGAGGACCACAGATCATGAAATGTACAATTTTGTCTTTTGTAGAACAAGAAACAGCTAAGAGAAAGGATTCTGAGTATTTCTCCATAAGGAAATGATAGAGACAGCATGTGCACGCCTATTGGATATTAAACACGTCATCCACATGCATTGAAACATCGCGTGGCATTCCACAAATATGTGCCATTATGTATCAATTTAAAAATGAAAGGAGGGTGATGATAGTTGGAAAGCCTTTTTTTTTAAGCTTATTTATTTTTATTTCTTTGAAAGGCTGCACCAGTGAGACAGAGACAAAGAGAAAACTTGTGCCTGCTGGGTTGCTCCCCAGACGCCTGCAACAGCCAGGGCTGGCTTGGAAGTGGAGGCGGGACTCCAGCCCTGGCACTCTGATCAGGGATTCCCGTGTCCCACGTGGTGGCTTAACGTGCTGCACTACAATGCCTGCTCCTGGGAAATTTTGTTTAATGGCCTCCATCAATTTGCAAGAGAAAAAGTTGGCAATTTTATGACTGTCTCAGCATTCACTTTTTAACTTCTAAATTCAAAAGAAACCTCAAGACATGAGAAATACTCAATTAGGCTATTTAAAATTTGTTTTTTTTTTTTAATTTAACTTTTTGAAAGTCAGGGAGATGGGGTGGAAAGGAATAAATGGGGGAGGCAGGCAGATGGCGGGCAGAGATCTCCCATCTGTTGGTTCACTCCACAAATGCCCACAACCACAGGGATTTGGCCAGGCTGAGGCCAGGAGCTGGGAACTTAATCCAGGTCTCCCATGTGGGTGGCAGGGACTCAGATATTTGAGCCATCACCCGTGCCTCCCAGGATGTTCAGTAGCAGGAAGGTGGAATATGGAGCAGAGCTGGGATTTGAACCCAGGCACTCCACTGTGGGATGCAGAAATCCTAAGCCATGTCTCAACCACCACACCAAAGACCTCCTGCAGCCTTGGACTATTGATGGTCTAAGCCATATTTGGATTTTTAAAAAATCGTACTTGTAGATACTCACAGAACACAGACTGCATTTCTCATACTGCTTTTCAAGGGATCCAAGTTTCCTCAAAGTCTAGATGAGTCACAGACTCAAAAAGCCCACGTGCCTTTCCTTTGCTCAGAATGTCCTCTGCAACACTGAACAAAGGGGACACAAAGATGCAGGGCAATAAACCACGGCTCAGGCACAGGCCCAAATGCTGTCGGGACTGAGGGGCTGCAACCTCAGCACAGTCCGTGTTGACACTGTATCTACTGTGAGCAGAAGCTTTGTGTGTGTGTGTGGGGGGGGGAATTCCCACCCCTGGGGCTCCTGTCCCAACACCGTGATAATTAAACACACAGGCTTCAGAGTCTATATGAAAGCTGTCCTTGGATGTGCGACCTTGGACAACTCACTAACCTTAGTGCCTCTCTACACCTGAATTTCTAGTCTGTTGAATGGGGGGTGATGACTGTACCTGCCTCTGATGACACAGAATGTGTTGTGCTTGGCATTGTGCCTGCTTCATACGCAGACGTGCTAGTCCATCGTCATACGATTGTATGAGACCCACAGCCTTCCACTCATGTCAAATACCGGGCTCGTTCAGGTTTGACCAGAGTGGAGAGATGGGTAAGAGAACTAGGGACAGGAAGAACGACCTGCACACCTTTTCCCATGACAGTGCTCTTCCCTAGGGGCTCTACCATGACCTTGTCACCGCCTAATAGAAGCTGAGACAAGCGGTTCTGACTCCAAACTCCCCAAAACACTGGGTGGATGCAGGCAGGTTCTGGGAGCCCAGTCTGTGGACCACAAGATTTGGTTTTTGAAAACCTGGGACGATGACTCTAAGGGGGGAAATGATGGGAAGTTCAGAGCTGTCCCCAGCCCCAGAGAGCTACCTGCGGTTGATGACTAGTCAAGAATGGGGCTTTACGCTGCGGTGTGACATCAACTAAAGCCACCTGCACTCCAGGAGCCACGCTGAGCCCGTTCAATCACGTCGCTCATCTGACCATACACCTGCGAGCCTCCTCTTGCCCCTGGGGACTCTGCGAGGAAGCGGGCGGCTCACGTGCTGTCCTGATCCTCTCTGGCTGTGAACTGCACCTGCTCTGAGGTTTCAGGATCTCCTGGGCTCAGCGCTGCTCCTGTTCTGACCGTGTGGCTCTATGTGCACAAGGCGTTGTTGTGAGCAGCTGACTTGGCTGGCGTTAGAGGACAGAGACAGAGAAATCCACACTGTGGGTCAGGCATGTGTGTTCTGAAACACCCTGAGACCACGCTTCTGCTCACCTGGCCTGGTTCGCTCGGCCTCCTCCCTCCAACTCCCAAATCCACCTTCTTGTTTACTCAGTGGCTCCCTGTCCCTCTCCCATCCTCCTCCTGATCATGCTTTCCTGCAGGGGCTCACTCCTTGTTTTCAAGAATTGAGGTGGGGGGACCGGTGCTGTGACATAGCGGGTAAAGCCACCAACTGCAGTGCCGGCATCCCATATGGGCACCAGTTCAAGTCCCGGCTGCTCTACTTGCTATCCAGCTCTCCGGTATGGCCTCAGAAAGCAGTGGAAGATGACCCAAGTGCTTGGGTCCCTGCACCTGAGTGGGAGACCCGGAAGAAGCTCCTTGCTCCTGGCTTTGGATCGGCCCGGCTGCAGTCATTGTGGCCATTTGGGGAGTGAACCAGCAGATGGAAGACCCCCCTCTCTTTCTGCCTCTGCCTCTCTGTAATTCAGCCTTTCAAATAAAATAAATACATCTTTAATAAAAAAAAAGAATCACTCTCAAAAATCATTTTTCTCAGAAAGGAAAGAAAACCTCTGTCTCTGTTTAAAAAAAAAAAAAAGAATTGAGGCGAGATCCATGTGACATTCGCCATTTGGAAGCCTAGGACCGGCCGGCTAAGTACACTCACCCTGCTGCGCGGCACTCAGGGTCCTCAGCCTGCCCTACACAAAGACCTGAATGACACCTTCCTTACAGAGGAAGTGCTGGTGCCAGCTGCTTTCCCTCCGCACGCCCCGTTCTTCGTAGGTACTGTCTTTCGGCAGTTGAGGAGATGCCGTCAAACACCTTTGTATCCTTTTGGAGAAGGATGCAATTTATTAAAAAAAAAACAGGTTGTAAAACACTAAAAATAGGTTTGTCCACAGGTGGGAAGAGGGGCCAGTGTCATGGCTTAGTGGGTTAAACTGTCACCTGAAATACCAGCATCTCATAAGGGTGCTGGTTTGAGACCTGGCTGCTCCACTTCCAATCCAGCTCCCTGCTAATGCGCCTGGGAGAGTAGCAAAGATGGCCCAAGTGCTTTGCCCTCTGCACCTACAGGGGAGACCCAGATGGAGCTCCAGGCTCCTGGCTCCTGCCTGGCTCAGCCCTGGCCCTTGGGGCCATTTGGGGAGTGAGCCAGGAGATGGAAGAGCTCATTCTCTGGATCTCTCTCTCTCTCTCTCTCTCTCTCTCTGTAATGCTGCCTTTCAAATAAAATAAATCTTTTTTATAAAGGTGAAGATAAGTTCACTGCAGAGGATTTCATGTCATATGCCAAAGTGTGTGTGTGTGTGTGTGTGTGTGTATTTAAGCAGGTGTAGAATATATTTGGAAAGATTCAGAAAACTAAATGGTCATTGCTTCCAAGAAGGAAGACTGGGTTCTTGGGGCAGAAGTGGGAGAGAGGTGATCTTGTAAATTTTGAATTTGCACCAAGCACAGTATTACCTACATGGAAGCATGAGCTGAAAACATCTTCAGCAGTGGAGTAAATATTAAGAAACCAGGATTCCAAGGAGGCCCGCAGACAGCAGGAGACAGAACGGAGTGGAAGGCAGCCATCAGCGGCTGAGCACCAGAGCCCCCTGGGAAGCTGTGACAGTAGCGGCCAGTGCCTGGGTCTGGTTCCTCAGACACTCTGACTTCTCGGAGGGGAGGTGGGGCGTGGGACCTAGAGAGCAGCCTGCACCGAGCGCCACAGGAAGACGATCTTGGCACAAAGAGCCGAATGCTGAGGTTTGGGTGGGAACGTGGCAGGAGAAAGGCAAATCTAGGCGGCTTTTAAAAAAAAAATATATATTGCTTATTTATTTATTTATTTGAAAGGCAGAGTTAGAGAGGCAGAGAGAGAAAAAGAAGTCTTCCATCTGTTGATTCATTCCCCAAATGGCCGCAGTGGCCAGAGCTGCACCGATCCGAAGCCAGGAGCCAGGAGCTTCTTCCGGGTCTCCTTTGTGGATGCAGGCGCCCAAGGACTTGGGCCATCTTCTACTGCTTTCCCAGGCCACAGCAGAGAGCTGGATCAGAAGTGGAGCAGCCGGGACTCAAACCGGCAGCCATATGGGATGCCGGCACTGCAGGTGGCGGTTTTACCTTCTATGCCACAGTGCTGGCCCTGTAGGGGACATTTCTAAGGGAAAACTGACATAGAGACAGATTAGAGGTGAAAAGACACTAGGGACGGTGCTGTGGCATTGTGTGTAAAGCCCCCGCCTGCAGTGCCGGCATCCAATATGGGCACCGGTTCTAGTCCCAGCTGCTCCTCTTCCGATCCAGCTCTCTGCTATGGCCTGGGAAAGCAGTAGAAGATGGCCCAAGTCCTTGGGCCCCTGCACCCACATGGGAGACCCGGAAGAAGCTCCTGGCTCCTGGCTTTGGATCAGCACAGCTCCAGCTGTTGCCGCCAATTGGGGAGTGAACCAGCGGATGGAAGATCCCTCTTTCTGTCTCTACCTCTCTCTGTAACTCTTTCAAATAAATAAAATACATTTTTTTAAAAATTAAAAAGTGCAAAGACACACAGTCTGTTTGATTTCTTTCTGTGCTTACTCCACAGGTATCTACTAAGCCTCTCCAAAGTGCCACTCACTGCCTGTCCCAGGAGCTGAGGGGTCAGTGATGAACAAGACAGACAAGTCCCACTTCTCACGAGACTTGCATTTTAGTGGACAGACAACAAGCCCATCAACAAGATTTTCAGGTGTGACCTGCTTAACGGGGCGAAGCTGTGCCATGTGGGCATGTGTTGGACGCTTGAGACAGGACCACAAGACGGTCCGGGGGTGACGTTCAATTTGAGGCTTGAATGCTGAGGAGCCATGTTCGCCAAGAGCTTTGAACAGAAAGTTCTTAGAACCGAATGCTCTACCCAGACGACAGGAAGTGCATGGGAACAAGCTTGGTGTGTTCAAGGGAGAGAGAGAGGCCTGTGTGGCTGCAGATTACTGAAGGAAAGGCCAGGATGTGATGAGGTCGGCAAATACTGCAGGACCCAGAAAACCAAGTCTTAGAGGCCATGTGTGGGTTTCATTCTAACAGGGATCGGAGGAGCCCTTGCAGGAAGTTAAGCAGATAGTTGGACATTCAGATTGACATTTTTAAAAAGATTTTATTTATTTATCTGAGAGGTAGAGTTGCAGACAGTGAGAGGGAGAGACAGAGCAAAAGGTCTTCCATCCGCTGGTTCACTCCCCAGATGGCTGCAATGGTTGGAGATGTGCCCATCTGAAGCCAGGAGCCAGGAGCTTCTTTTGGGTCTCCCACGTGGGTACAGGGGCCCAAGCACATGGGCCATCCTCCACTGCACTCCCGGGCCACAGCAGAGAGCTGGATGGGAAGAGGAGCAACCGGGACTAGAACTGGTGCCCATATGGGATGCTGGTGCCGGAGGATTAATCAAGTGAGCCACGGCACCGGCCCCAGCTTTTCTTTTTCTTTTTAAAGATTGTATTTATCTATTTGAGAGGTAGAGTTACAGACAGAGAGACGGACAGAGAGAAAGGTCTTCCATCCACTAGTTCACTCCCTAAATGGCAACAATGGCTAGAATTGGGCTGATCTGAAGCTAGGAGCAAGGAGCTTCTTCTGGGTCTCCCATGTGGGTTTGCGGGCCCAAGTGCTGGGGCCATCTTCTGCTGCTTTCCAGGCCATAGCAGAGAGCTGGATGGGAAGAGGAGCAGTATATATATATATGGTGTGTGTGTATATATATATATATATATGATGCTGGTGCTGGAGGTAGAAGCTGTGTGTGTGTGTGTGTATTCTTTCATATTTAGAAAATCTAAATCAGGGTCCTAGGAATCCGTAAGTTCCCTTGAAAAAGGGCTAGAGCTTTTGTTCCTCACATACTTTGTGTTCCAAAAGTCTAACATCATTGCTAAAAAAGCTGAGGTCAGAATATGTTGATAACATTTACGACAAAGCTATGAGAGTTGCTTTTCCCTGGGAGAAGATCCTATCCGTAGTGAGAATAAACGCATCCATCAGGATATTTCTAGGATACTGTTTTCTGATCAGGCTGCTGACGAAGTGGCTGAAGCAGAGACACTGAGAGATTTGTGATTGGAAGCCATGCACAAGTACCCCGTATTCAGTACTGAATAGCTTACTCAGGCGAGTCCTAAATCTCATGGTAGCTAACTTAGAAACAAAGTACAGTTCCCCTGGTTGAGACAGAGCTCAGTCTTCAAATACTGAAAGTCTTGAGCAGGCCGGCGCTGCGGCTCACTAGGCTAATCCTCCGCCTTGCGGCGCCAGCACACCGGGTTCTAGTCCCGGTTGGGGCGCCGGATTCTGTCCCGGTTGTCCCTCTTCCAAGCCAGCCCTCTGCTGTGGCCAGGGAGTGCAGTGGAGGATGGCCCAGGTGCTTGGGCCCTGCACCCCATGGAAGACCAGGAGAAGCACCTGGCTCCTGCCTTCGGATCAGCACAGTGCACCTGCCGCAGTGGCCATTGGAGGGTGAACCAACGACAAAGGAAGACCTTTCTTTCTGTCTCTCTCTCTATCACTGTCCACTCTGCCTGTAAAAAAAAAAAAAAAGTCTTGAGCAAGCTTGAATTAAAGTGGCATGTCCAAAATGAGACAGAGGCAGAGTTGGGATCGGAACACCACTACGTTTGACTCCAAAATCTTTTTTTAAAAAAATTATATATAAATAGGTAAGTTTTTCCTTTGTTAAGCAGTTTCACTCATCAAGTCTGTCTGTAAAAATGTTTCATCACAAAATAAAAAGCAAATCTTACTCAAGGTTTTCCTCCCACAGGCAACATAGGTATCTTACTTAGTTTTACAACCTTGCGATTGCACAACTCCTAGGATGTAACACGCTCAGTGAGTAAGCTGCTGAATGAACTAACCAACCTCTGTCCTTGCACTGTGCATCAGCTTGATATGGGCAGGCATACAGGTTAAAATTTGTTAGGTTTGTGAGCTAGAAGACCACACCTTCCCCACGCCCCTGTGTGACCTCACGCCCCCACCTGGCCACACCTGAGCACCCACGGGCCAATCAGGTTAATTAACCACTCCCCCTTGAAAGTTTTCCCTCCCTTCCTTTCCTTGGCCTCCTGCCAGAACAGGACTTGCTGCGGCCCTGTGTCTCCAGGGCTGTGGCCTTCAGGCCACCTCTCCTCACCTCAGGCTTTCTGGCCTAGATGCTCCTCCACGTGGCTGGTTCCTGGTACTCAATATGAACCCAGATTTCCTTTAGATAAAGCCCTCACTCTCCTATGCATTGCTCTCACTAAATAAAAGCTTAAAAATGTACCTTGCTGCCTCGTTCATTTATGCCAGTATTCAGAATTCTTCTCTGAATATTAGGCAAGAACCCATATGTGCTTACTAATATTGGGGATTTATTAATAAGCATATGGTGATATCATATGGCACCCCAAATTCTGATAACATATGGCACCCCAGATGGGACCTTTTGGGGACCTTAAGGGGGCCGAATTCCAGCATTCTGGTATCATATTTTAAGGGGGTCAATATTGATTTCAAGCTCACAGGTGAACAGCAATAAATTATATACAATCAGGGGCCTGCGCTGTGGCACAGTGGGCTAAGCCTCCATCTGCAGCGCCGGCATCCCACATGGGCACCAGTTTGTGTTCTGGCTGCTCCACCTCTGATCCAGCTCTCTGCTGTGGTCTGGGAAAGCAGTAGAAGATGACTCAAGTCCTTGGGGCCCTGCACCCACATTGGAGACCCAGAAGAAGCTCCTGGCTCCTGGCTTTGGATCTTCCCAGCTCTGGCCATTATGGCCATTTGGGGAGTGAACCAGTGGATGGAAAACCTCTCTCTCTGTCTCTCCCTCTGTTTGTAACTCTACCTCTCAAATAAATATTTTTAAAAATAAAGTAAAAACAATACATACACAGTCCAGCAAGCCAGAGACATTTCTCTGCAAGTCTATCTTCTTCGTGGCATCTTATTACAATGCTTTTAAATTCAGTGTTTGTGTGTGTGTGTGTGTGCCCGCGCGCGTGTGTTTTCCTGGCAACTCCATCCCCCTCTCCACCCATTTACTGAGTCCCATTGGCGAATAAACCTCTCACCCCCACCCGTCTACCTGGCCATCAGCCAGGATGAGTCTTCCTTCTCCTAATTGCTTGCGCTGACTGACAGCCCGGCGAACTCAGACAGCAGATCATCATGATAGTACACACACCAACCATATAGGAAGAATGGGAACCAGGAGGGATTCCCACTGCAGTGGAGAACCTGTACCCACAATATCTGCACTTCTCCCCTACCGAAATTTTGCTTTCCTACTCTTTCTACCTCGCCAAGGAAAGACTACACCTGGTACGGAATGCACAGACTTGAGTATTTAAAGCAGAAAAACAAATTTCTCAGTACTAAGTCCTGCGATCAAACATGCTGACAGCGAAAATCTAGGCAGAAAACTTTGCAGGAAGCCAAGTGTGCTTAACATCAGGCTGATTCCAACAGTCGCACAGTACTGTCCGCGTGCCAAGAAGAGAAACAGGCCGACATGGACTCCGTCCTTAGCATCTATGTTCTGTCTCCCCGTACTGCAGAGGCGACGTCAGCACCACAGACAGCCCAGGGCAGACACCCTCTCCTCGCCCTGCTACCCGGAGATTAGCCAGTAATCCGATCCCCTAAACGTGAAGGGCAGAGGAAGGAGAAGAGAAAAAGCTGTTTACATTAAAAAGAGACCTTCTGAATCCATTAACATCTCTTATAATGTGCCTAACTCCTGGGCCCTAAAATGAATCTTTTTCTGGGCCCAGTGGTTGTAGAACTTCCTAGGATTGAAAACACATTTGAACTCCAAAGAGTACGGGTTGGTGCAACAATACATTGAGAGAAATCACTCTTTTCTGACTGTCCTCTGCTCACTCCACTACCCCGGGAACGCGGGACAAGGCAGATGCTTCATGTGTAGGCAAATACAGAACACGCGGTTTTGCAAAGATGAAAATGTTTACGAGCACAGGAAAGCCAGTGGTTATCTCATAACCCATTGAAAGGCACACACGGAATATACCTGAAAATGGGTACTTTCTGCTTTTCCACTGATTAATTTGTTAGAGGAGAGCACAAACCAAAGTTTAATGTTTTGGGTTCTTGCTGTTCAGCAAGCGAAGTGCGGGCCAAGCAGCAAAAACAGTGGCCAGCTCAGCGCACTGCAGCCTCTTATCCACTTCCCAAAGGGGCGTGGCTACCGGTGGGTGGGTACAGACGAGATGACCCAGTGGGCAGGTGGGAGGGGGGCAGTGCATGTGGCCTCCAGCTCAGGAGCCTGATTCTATCTCCTTGGTTAGTCTCACATCAAGTTTACCAGCGTACTGAAATTTAAAAACTGCCGTAGTGGGGCTGGCACTATGACATAGTGGGTAAAGCCACCACTGCCTGCAACACTGGCATCCCATATGGCTGCTCCGCTTCCAATCCAGTTCCCTGCTAATGCGCCTGGGAAAGCAGTGGAGGATGGCCCAAGTGCTTGAGCCCCTGCACCCACAAGGAAGACCCGGAAGAAGCTCCAGGACAGCCAGCCCTGGCTGCTGCAGCCATCTGGGGAATGAACCAGCAGATGGAAGCTCTCTCTCTTTCTGTCCATAACTCAGACTTTCAAAATCAATCAATCAATCCTTAAAAACCAAGCTGCTGGCCGGCACCGCAGCTCAATAGGCTAATCCTCTGCCTAGCGGCGCCAGCACACTGGGTTCTAGTCCCGGTCGGGGTGCCAGATTCTGTCCCGGTTGCCCCCCTTCCAGGCCAGCTCTCTGCTGTGGCCCGGGAGTGCAGTGGAGGATGGCCCAGGTGCTTGGGCCCTGCACCCCATGGAAGACCAGGAGAAGCACCTGGCTCCTGCCTTCGGATCAGCACGGTGTGCCGGCCTCAGCGCGCCGGCCATTGGAGGGTGAACCAACGGCAAAAGGAAGACCTTTCTCTCTGTCTCTCTCTCTCACTGTCCACTCTGCCTGTCAAAAGAAAAAAAAACAAAACAAAACAAAACAAAACACCAAGCTGCTATAGTAGAAAGAAACTCGACAGTACAGGGGCAAAGCAAACTAGAGGTTGGGCTGATCTGGCATGAAATGCCAGACATGGAACTGCCAGAGAGTAGAGAACTGTGGTGCTTTCAAGACCTCCGTGCCAAACTTTCTAGGCTGCGTGAATTCTGGATCCTGCTTCTAGATGGAAATGAGGAGGAAAACGCACAACAAAGACTTCCAGACCTGGGGTGTTTAAAGGGCCTTCACACAGTAAATCAATCCACAGCCAAACTGGAATAATACAGCCCCGGCAGAGGTGTGAATTGCCCCCATTCATCTTAATGGAGTGTTAACTTCAAAGGCTTGTTTTAACCATTTAAATGCTAAACTTATGAGTAAACATTCTCCCCCCCCCCCAAATAGAATAAACATTCACCCTCAACATATGAAAGCAATTTATAGTCTTGGTACTTTGTCTTTTAATTTTGCAAACAAATCTCCAAATGCTAGAAAAGTCTATACTTGTGCTTTACTTAGTTTTATTTCTAATAGTTGTTACCTAATAAATTATGAACATTAAGCCATAACGAGAAGGCTCCATTTCCTAGGAAAAACACTTAGGGGTCCTTGAACTGGGATTTTTGGTCATCCCGGTGAAGGGGGCACTGCTCTCACCTGCAGTCCTGTTAGTTTTGTTCAAATGGAGAAAGTTGTGTGTCAGGATGGCCGAGTGGTCTAAGGCGCCAGACTTGAATGGAGAAAGTTGTGACTCCAAATAGCACCTGGACGTATCTAGTTCCAGCAAAGTAAACGGAAGAACACCTCCACCAAGCATTTGTCTTGTTATCAGTGAAGCTTCAGTATTCAATAGGTTAGTACTTTCCCACACCTCCCATAATCCTACTCGTGAGCAAGTGACAAAAAGTATGAACTGATGCCCAGCTGTCACCACACTTAACACTTGCCCCGAGGGGCATCCTTGCATCTGTTACAGATTTAGGGTTATTTTGGTATTTCTGGAGTCGGGTTTATTTGGGCAGCTGAATACCTATTTGTGTTTGGATCCATACTTTCCTAAGCACAAAGACAATACAAGTCGTAGCCTATCAGATTGATGGGCTCTAGCAGACCTGAAGCCACATGGGAGCCCAGGCCTGGCTGGGCCTCTGGGATCATGCCAGGTGCTTGGTTGTAACAGTACAGCGGGACTGGGCTGGCGAGAAAGCACTACCAACCGCGCACTCCGGCCCAGTGCCGCCATGAGTGAACACTACAGAAGGATTCTGGAGATAAAGTCGCACAAGGGGAAGATGAAGGAATTCGAGAGGTTTCACGTCCTTGGTTGAGAGCAAACTCATTTCACTGGCTCAGAGAACTGAGAAAAGGGCCATCTATGATCTTACCTACTAAGAAAGGCTTTTTTGGTCTGCACTAATGTATACCAGGCCATTTAATCCTCCCAACACAACCTTGCACAGTAGGTATTGACTCCATTTTCTAGATATAAAAGCGAAGGCTGGGAGAGGTTAAGCAGTTTGGTTAAGCCTTTCCGTGAGGTTCGGATCCAAGTCTTCCTAACCCCAGAGCTTGGTCTCTTCCTGTTCTCAGGCAGCCGAAGCAGTGTCTCTGTGACCCTCTGGAAAGACAAGCTCAGTTGACAATGTTTCATCCTGTTTCCAAAGTGGGGGGCAGGAGAGCACCTGCAAAACCGTGCACTTCCTTACATGCAAATTAGTCCTTTGCATGCAATTCCCTACTTTACATATGCACCGGGGTGGGATCACAGTTTTACTGATACACCTTGGCTTCCACAGGCTGCTACCAATGCGCCTCTCACACCACACACTGAGCACTGAGCTTCCAGGTTCCAACTAGAAACAAGCCAGGTCAGTGGGAAGACTGCCGTGAGTAACAGCCTCGAAGCAGAGTATGATGGGCGTGACCTGTATTTGTCTCTGCGACACAGAATGTCACAGGTGCTAGGGACAAACTGAGAAAGCTCAGAGAACTTTCAAATCCACAGCCAGTCACCCAGCTCTACCTTGTAATGAACAACAGAGAAAAAGTCAATCAGTCTTCGGATAGGATTTGGAGGTAGGGCAAAGCATCAGGTGGAATAATCTCACAGTTTTGTTATTAGTGATTGATGTTGACAACATTAACCCACAAGCTAACATTCAATTTTGTATGTAAGCTTGATACACTGATCTCTTTGAAAACAAAAGATTAATCCCATAATATTTAAGAACACTAAAAACTTCTGCTTTGTGAAACACATTGTTAAAAGAATGAAATGGCATGCCACAGACCGGGAGAATATCTTTGCAAAACACATATTTCATAAAGGACACACATCTAAAATATACAAAGAGTAGCCGGCGCCGTGGCTCACTAGGCTAATCCTCCGCCTTGCAGCGCCGGCACACCGGGTTCTAGTCCCGGTCGGGGTGCCGGATTCTGTCCCGGTTGCCCCTCTTCCAGGCCAGCTCTCTGCTGTGGCCCGGGAGTGCAGTGGAGGATGGCCCAAGTGCTTGGGCCCTGCACCCCATGGGAGACCAGGAGAAGCACCTGGCTCCTGCCATCGGATCAGTGCGGTCGCCGGCCACGGTGGCCATTGGAGGGTGAACCAACGGCAAAGGAAGACCTTTCTCGCTGTCTCTCTCTCTCACTGTCCACTCTGTCAAAAAATTAAAAAATAATAAATAAAATATACAAAGAATGCTTAAAACTCGAGAATGAGAAAACCACCCAGTTAAAACAGTGGGCAAAATTGTTGAATAGCTATCGTACCAAAGAACATATGCCGATGTTAACTAAGCATGGCTTATTTAGATGCTCTATGTTCTGTCATTGGGGAACTGCAAATTAAACTGGGATCCACTACGCACCCATTCGAATGGTGAAAATCCAAAACACTGATAATGCCAAATGCTGGTGAGGATGTGGACAAAACAGAACTCTCACTCACGGCTGGCAAGAATGTAAAATGCGACTACTTTAGAAGGCATTTTGGCAGTTTCTTTCTTTTTTAAAGATTTATTTATTTATTTTGAAAGAGTCAGGGCTGGCGCTGTGGCACAGTGGGTTAAAACTGCCCACATTCCAAATGGGCACTGATTTGAGTCCTGGCTGCTCCATTTCCGGTCCAGCTCTCTGCTAATATGCCTGGGAAAGCAGTGGAAGGTGGCCCACATCCTTGGGCCACTGCACCCACGTCGGGGACCTGAAGAAGCTCCTGGCTCCTGATCAGCTCAGTTCAGCTCCAACCGTCGCAACCTTTTCAGGGAGTGAACCAGCGGACGGACGATCTCTTTCTCTCTGACTCTCCCTCTCTCTCTGTAACTCTGGCTTTCAAATAAATAAATAAATAAATCTTAAAAAAAAAAGTCTTAGAGAGAAAGAGAAATATTCTATTTGTTGACTCGTTCCCCAGATGGCCACAGCTGCCACTGTGGGGCCAGGCCAAAGCCAGGAGCCAGGAGCTGCTTCCAGGTCTCCCACGTGGGTGGCAAGGGCTCAAGCACTTGGGCCGTCTTCCACTGCTTTCCCAGGCCATTAGCAGGGAGCTGGATTGGAAGTGGAGTAGCCAGGCTAAGAACTGGTGCTCATAAGGGGCTTTACCTGCTAAGCCACAGTGCTGGCCCCAGCAGTTTCTCAGAAAACTAAATATATTCTATATATACAATGCAGCAATTGTACTCCTTGGTATTTACTCAAATAATTTTACAACTTACATCTCCATGAAAATGTGCAAACAAATGTTGACAGCTACTTTAATCATAACTGTGTGAACAGGTAGATGACACAAACTGTGGGACAGCCACACAGTTGCAGTCTGTTTACTGCTAGACAGAAAAAGCTTCTCAGGTCATGAAAAGGCATGGAAAAAAACTCAATTGTACATCACCAAATGAAAGAAACAAGTCTGAAAACTACATGGTCCTAACCATGTGGTATTTTGGAAAAGGCAAAGTGACGGGGGCAGTGACTGCTAAGAATAAACCCTAATATCGACAAGGGCTTCAGTTAATAATATCAACATTGGCTCACTAAGTGTATCAAAATGCTACGCTAACGCAAGATGCTGAAAACAGCACGGCCTGCAGGTATTGTGGAAGTGAGGGAGTGGATAGGAGCTCTCGGCACTTCCCACTCAACATTTTTAGAAACATGAAACTTCTATAAAAAATAGTCTATTCATTTTTTTTAAAGCCTCAAACAAAAGATTGACACAATTCAAAGCTCATGACAAAATATAATTAGAAGGTTTTTATTTTTATTTTTAGACATTTCTTTGCTTCTTTATTTGAAAGGCAGAGTGACGCAGAGAGGAGAGACAGAGAGAGAGATTTTCCATCTGTTGGTTCACTTCGCAGATGCCTGCAACAGCTGGGCCAGGACAAAGCCAGGAGCACAGAACTCCAGCTGGGTCTCCTGTGCGGGGGTGGGGGGCGGGACCCAGCACTTGGGCTGTCTTCCTGTTTCCTCAGGCACGTTAGCAAGGAACCGGATCTGGAAGCAGAGCAGCTGGGACTCAGGCAGTCCTGGGGACTCCAATACGGGAGGCAGGCATCCCAAGTGTGGCTTAACCAGCTGAGCACCACCGCCTGCCCCGTGAGGGGAGCTCATTTTGGTGTGAGATCTTTTGAAATCCATGCTTCTCTTTCCTAGCAAGCTTTGCCATGAACTTCTCGTCCGTTTAACAGTGTTCTGAATTTATCTTTTATCGTGGTTAAAAGTAGTACACTCCGACCCTCTTCTACACAGTGCTGCTTCGCTCTGCTTTTTCTGTGACTGATTTTTATAAAAATATTATTTTTTATCCAAGGTGCTGCCCAGAATTATTCCATCTTGCATATGGAGGTAAACTATGCTTCAAAAGAAGAAGACAAGATTTCTTTCATTTATTAATCCAATCAAAAATGATGAGCGCTAAGCTGAAATTCCCAATCAAAATTCCAGAGAGGAGCAAAACAAATGCCTGTGGAAATAAGAAAAAAAGACCAAAAAATTAGAGTATTTTAAAATCTCTAACCTTACCCATGGATATATTTTATATTTAAAAATATTACTTTTTGACAGACAAAATAATATAAAACAACAAATTATTTCTTAAATATACAAATCTTCAAAGAAAAAAACCAAAAACAACCTACCCCAAACTTTTTCCTTGAGAGAAAATCCTCTCTGCTGAGTTTCAGATAAAACAGTCCTGGGAACACAAAGATCAAACACGTTGATGTACTGGCCCCTTGAAGTTAGAGGGAAAAAAATAAAAAAGAGAATGTTGTTGAATTCAGATGTGAGCCTAACAATTTCATCCATTTTATTATGCGGATTTTTTTTTAAATACAAAACTTACCAACGACACCGAAAACATTCCTAATGTCAGGAACATATATTGCAAGTAAAACAATGGTAACGTTGAGTGCTAGAGTGATCAGAAAATGGCGAATCCACGAGAACGGGAAGTTGGAGAAAAAGATCATCGTTACAGCTTTTCTGGCCTGTGTATCAGAGAAGGAAACAGGTTTAGGCAAAGAGGAAGTATCAGAGGCAAAATATTTGACGAAAGAAACCCAACCCATGCACAGTACCCATGATATTCTTAGCCTCAAAACCACTCAGATTTCAAAAACTACAGCATACACTTCATTCTGAATTCTTTGTGCACATAATAAGTGAACTGTTTATACACACAAACCTTGCTGTGTGAACTTCACAATAAAAATTATTTTGGTTGGATTCTAGACAATATTTTCACAAGCAATTTTTTTAGGTTGCATAACTTTAAAAATTACCAACAATAACGAATGTGTGATGAAATCTCAAAGAATCATTAAATTCAAGAGACTGAAAAACAAAGCTGCAAAACGGAAAAAAGGAATCACGCCATGGGAAGCACCACTTACTGGCTTCGGTGATGTCATCTGCTTCATACATGTAAACAGGGGAGAGCTCACTACCCCACCCAGTGCTCCAGGGGCAGCCGGCAGCCACAGCCCACGAAAGTCTGTCCAGCCCCACCGCATTCTTGGAGCTGCAGACCCCGAGGGAGGAGGCAAACAAGTCTCCAAGTCCCAGCTCACTGTTCTGAGATTCAAGACATCCAAGCCAAAGCAGTTATGCCCGAAGCCTTTGTTTTCATTTGCTCGGAAATTCTTCGGATTCTTCTGTGTCCCAACTAGATGCAGAACAAAATCTGTCCCTGCCCCTTAAGTGATAATTCTAGAGCAAATGAAGTATGTTGCCTGAGGTTAAACTAGAATATCCATGTGAAAATATATCTACAATAAACCAGAAGGGGCGTATTTTTGCAGGCTTGACTCTTCTCTCTTCATGCACATTCTTCTGACAAGAGAACACAGACAGGGAGGAACAAACCCCACGCTTTAGCACCACGCTCTGCAAACCGGAGACTGACTCTCGAGAAGCACGACAGCGTGGCGTGCACTGTGACCTTGTGCTTGCATGGGGCCTTATGCAGATGCGAGGTCTTTGACCAATTCCTGGACAAATCCAAAAGATGGACCAGAATGGCTGTGATTCAAATGTTCTAGTCAGCCAAGAATTAGTGCTGTTGCTCCAGTAAGCGACAAGAGCCTTGAGGCACACTTACAGGGAAGTGGATTAGGGGCACCGTCAAAAGCACAGCAAACAGCAGGCACAGCTTCACAGTCATGAGGACAACATCACGCGGCAAGTATTTACTATACCCTTGCAGTAATTCTGGTTCCACTTTGTCTGTGAGCGAGAAAACAGTGAGGGTCACATTAGGAACCACATCCCACGAGGTCAGTGATACCAAAATGATTTTCCTTTCCACTAATGGATCAAAACAGATGTTGTGTTCCTACTGCCAAATCCATCTCTGGCTTTTTTCCTTTCTATGAAATACAGAGACATTATTAGTTAAGTGTCTTCTTGAAATCTGTAATTCTTTTCATCTTTAATGAAATTAGGAACCAGAACGAGCAGGACCTCTAAAATTATGACAATGAACATTGATAAAATATATCCTTTTTAATGGGGTCAGCGTTGTGGCATAGAGGGTAAAGCCGGCCCCTGTGGCACCGGCATCCCAAGGGGCACTGGTTCTTACCTCAGCTGTTCCACTTCTGATCCAGCTCCCTAATGGCCTGGGAAAGCAGCAGAAGGTGGCCCAAGTGCTTGGGCCCTTGCACCCATGTGGGAGATCTGGAAGAAACCCCTGGCTCCTGGCTTTGGCCTTGCCAGGCCCTGACTGTAGCAGCCACCTGGGGGAGTGAACCAGCGGGTGGAAGATCCCTCTCTCTCTGTCTTACTCTCTCCGTAACTCTGACTTTTTTAAATAAATAAATATATTTTTAAAATATTTTAGGAATATATCCTTTTAAAAACTTTTCCATATCTGAGGGTCTTGAATTTTAATGTTGTTTTTCTGTAAAGTACTTCTAAGTATAACTTTGAATTTGGTCCCTATGACAATATAAGCAGGTGGGCTCAAATATTAAATATTAAAATAGCAAATGACTTGTCCAAGGTCATACAACACACAGGGGCTATACCCTCTGTGCTAAATCGTATTCCTCAATACCACGATATTTTTCTCAGTTTTGAGCACGCAGCCTGCTTCATCAACACTTTATCTGTGGATCCAGTCTATGAAAGCGGGAGTGAAGTGGCGAGGCAGTGACTCACTGGGCGGCCGTGACAGTGACAGTGACAGTGACAGGACAGACAGGCCCCGACTAGGCTGGCCTCCAGGGCTCTTCCATCCCCCCAGGACAAGTTGCAACTTGTACTTAACACAACATGGTGCTTTATAACTTGAGGATATGTTCTAGAAAGAATGCTTTATGGGAAATAAAAAAACAAATCAAACATGCCTCTGTTGTCAAAGACCTTAAAGTCTAAAGGGGAGAGATGACAAGCACACACAGATATTACAGAAAGAACGCACACACAGTGCTATGGGCATTCTAAAGCAGGACATGCAGAGCCATGCCTAAACGTCACCACGGAACTTCTCTGCGGGTCGCACTCCGTTCCCCCATCTTTACACTGACTTCCGGTTACTGAGAGCACGCTGTCTGTGTATTTGTGGTAAATTCAAAGCTGTGGGGGGAGAGATTTTCTAGATTCAAGAAGCAGCAGTAGGGCACGTGCACTTGCAATGATGAGCAGCGCAGTCCACACCACGGTGGCCGACACACAGCGCGCCGCCGGCTGGACTGGGGAGGCAGGTGGCAGGCCTGGGAGTGCTGTGCGGATCCAGCCAGTCACCTACTGTGTGTGGGTCTGCATTCAATCTGGCAGGCCCCAGAGACGTAGGGAAGATTCAAGAACAGCTCGCTGCGATCTGGACCAAGCAGGGGTACGGGTGGAAGGAGAAAGAGACTCAAGTCAGGGATGCCAGGTAGAAAGCTACTAACACAATCCATGTAAGGGCGTGAGAATCTGGGGATGGGAGGGAAACGACCGGTCTAGGAGTTAAACACTGCACACAACGCGGGTGTAGGTGACTAAACAGGAGATTATTAAGAAGAGCCAGGAAAATCTGGTTCCTATTTCCACATCCGTGAGATAACCTCCCAGTCTTTACAGAAACATGGCAAACTATTTTATTTCCATTTTCTGAATCATAAAATGAGCTATGAATACTTCTTGCTTAGCAGCTTCAAATGGTCTGGCCATTACACAGCACGTGAGCCCTGGTGTGGTGCGCCAGAATAGTACTTCTCTCTTCCTCACCATGTAATGCTCTAATTTCCTAACAGGGTCACTATTATTCATGTGGGGACAGACTTGCAGGTCTCTCTAACCTGACAGAATTCCCACACTAAGTAAGCCTTGAAAGCTCTGGATAAAAGGATCCCAAGCAGTTCTCGCAGCCTGAAGAATCAGATTCATCACAAATTCCAAACAAACGTCACATGTGCACATCCCACCTCCCCAGGAGGGAAACCTTGCTGCTCGGGGAGTCACTGTGTTCTTAGCTGAGCCCTAACATATGTAAGGGATAGAGTGCCACACGCCCGTCTGGATCCAGACAAATCTCCACAAAGCTCACGGGGCCTCACAGCGATCTCAGCAAGTTCTGGATGCCACTGAAGTGCGGCGCTGTGCTGTTAACTCAGCCTGTCACGCAGGGCATGATGACCACAACCAACATAAGAACACTGCACCAGCACTTTCCACCCCTAAGACAAAGGGCTCCTGTTATCCTGAGATACCAAAAAGGTTTTCCTTAGTTATGACCAACTGCCAAAAAGAATCACCGAAGATAAAGTTAGTACCTGTATCTTTTGTTTTTAGAGAAGGAATTACTTTTGTATCATTGTCTAACTACCTGCCTACCTACCATGTAGTTTTGCTTCATGTATATAAAATTTGCATACTCTGAAGAATGCCCACAGGAGAAAGGAATTAAATCAGAGACAACTAATAGCTTGTCCTGATAACTGGGTAAATTCTTGTTTAAGAAACATTTTGTTTACATGGTGAAAACCTTCAGCTTTTGTGTTCAAGCAAAAGTGATAGACAGACAGATAAGACAGATAGATGGATGGATGCCTGGAGCTTATGTGACTTAAGTTTTCCTAAAAGTTCACTTCAACAAAAATGGAATGAAGGAAATCTGGATTTACAGACAGAAAAAACTAGATTCGAATCTCATCTCCATTATTCATTTATTGCAGATACTGGCCCAAGTCCTCAACCTACATGAACCTATGCCCACTTTACAGAGCTGTTACAAGAATTAGGTGGCTCACTAGGCTAATCCTCCGCCTTGCGGTGCTGGCACACTGGGTTCTAGTCCAGGTCAGGGCGCAGGATTCTGTCCCGGTTGCCCCTCTTCCAGGCCAGCTCTCTGCTGTGGCCAGGGAGTGCAGTGGAGGATGGTCCAAGTGCTTGGGCCCTGCACCCTATGGGAGACCAGGATAAGTACCTGGCTCCTGCCATCGGATCAGCGCCGTGTGCCAGCCGCAGCGCGCCAGCTGCAGTGGCCATTGGAGGGTGAACCAATGGCAAAAGGAAGACCTTTCTCTCTGTCTCTCTCTCTGTCCACTCTGCCTGTCAAAAAAAAAAAAAAAAAACAAAACCAAGAATTAGGTTAGGTGATGTACGTAAAAGGCCTGACACTGACACAAGTGTTAGCTCCCGCCTCCCCGTCCCTTCCATCTAAGCTTTCTTACGATTCAGTCCTAGAAGCCTGATGGCCCACGCTATTGATTTAACTATTTCTCACCATCCTCGACACTGGCAGGCCATCTGAAGTTCTTCCAGAGATGAGAGTTCCGCTCATCTACAGGGAGCAGAAGGCCAGTTCTTTTTTTTCTTCCCCCTTCAATGTTAAAGATACAGTTGAGCATCCCTAATCCAGAATGTTCTAGAATGTGTCTTGCTCTAGAAAGATTCAGATTTTAGCTGTTCAGATTAGGGAAGCTCAAATGATAAAGTCTACACAAAAATTCCAATGTCCAAAAAAAAATTAAGTCTAAAACATTTCCGGTCCCAAGAATTTCAAATAAGTAATATTCAATCAGCAATACTTGTGCCAGATGACTATTTAATGTAAAAAATATACACAACTATTCTATGTTAAATCTTTTTGAATCCCACACAGCAAAGGAAATGATCAATAGAGTGAAGAGGCATCCAACAGAATGGGAAAAAATACTGGTAAACCACCCACCCAACAAAGGATTAATATCCCAAATATACCAGCAACTAAATTTAATTAGTTAAAAACTAATTAAAATGTAAAATAAAATAAAATACTTTAAAAAGTCTTTTTGAACCCCAAGAAATCCTGCAATAGTATCTTATTGACACATAAAAGTCTTATTAAATCTGTTTTAAAAACTAACAAATCCAGGGCCTGCACTGTGGCTTAGAAGGTAAAGCTGCTGCCTGCAGTGCCAGCATCCCATATGGGCACTGGTTCGATACCCGGCTGCTCCACTTCTGATCCAGCTCTCTGCTATGACCTGGGAAAGCAGTAGAAGGTGGCCCAAGTCCTTGGGCCCCTGTACCTGCATGGGAGACCTGGAAGAAGCACCTGGCTCCTGGCTTTGGATAGGCACATCTCTAGCCGCTGCGGCCAACTGGGGAGTGAACCAGTGGATAGAAGACCTCTCTTGACCTCTCTCTCTCTTCCTTTCCTTCTCTCTCTGTGTAACTCTGACTTTCAAATAAATAAATTAAAAAAAAAAAAAAACACAAACAAATCCAACAACCAAAAATACAGCATATATATTTCACGTTTTGTTTTACTAGTAATGATCAAAAAACCCAAGAATCTGTTGTAACTGTCTTTGTAGTGTAGCCCGCAAGGCACCATGCTCACTCTGGAAATAACGCCGTTCCTGATGGTACACATAGAATTCCAAATCCCAAACCCAAACGCCAGCAAAAAATGCAGTAGATTCAGATTCACGATGGTTTTATTACTACTGAAATAACAACAGATACAACAAAACAAGGCCATTTAAGCAATTACAAGTTCCTGGAAGATAATACAGCACTTCCTGAAAAGTTACCATACTTATATTTACTTAAAGACAGGAGGAAGAGCAGTACAGTGCTGAGACAGAGTGTCTGAAACTACAAACTAACTATGATAATAGTGATGATGACGATGGTGATGATGATAGTAACGCACCCTGAGCAGCAGCTCTCATTTCTGGAGGACTCACGTCCTATTCCAGGCACTTACACCTCACTCACTTCTGCCTCAAAGCACCCATGCACAGTTATCCTCAAGTTACAGAGCCGGAGACACAGACTTCGCAGCGTGAACGCTCCTGTTCAGACAAAGTAGGAGCAGAGGCGTCTGAACCTGACTTCCTTCCACCAGGGTTAGGAAAGGAAGCCATACGCAAAAACTGTGCCAGCACTGTCAGACCTGGGGAAACTGTGGGAGAGAAGTCAAATGACGTACCAGTCACCCAGAATGCCTAAATCCTGAAACACGTGCACAGGGCTACCCACCATGCACTCAGAGTCAAAACTGTTGAGCACCACCAGAGTAGTAACAGCCAGTCCCAGCGGAGCGCGCGCAAGGGCACTCAGAAACGGACAAACTGAATGCGACTTACAATGTGTTTGTCTACAAACTAAGTAAGAGAGCTTACAATTTTTTCTTGTTCTAGACTTTTCTTCTTAAAATTTATTTATTTATTTGAAAGACAGATTACAGAGAGAGAGAGAGAGAGAGAGAGAGAGAGATAGAGACAGAGACACCTTCCATCTGCTGGCTTATTCCCCAGATATCTCCAATGGCCTGAGCTGGGCCAATCTGAAGCCAGGAGCCAGAAGCTTCATCTGGGTCTCCCACATGGGTGCGAGGGCCCAAGCGCCTAGGCCATCTTCAGCTGCTTTCCCAGGCCATGGCAGGCCATGCTGCAGGTGGTGGCTATACCTGCTATGCCACAGCACTGGCCCCTGTTCTAGACTTTAAAGTTTTACTTTTTCTTCAGGATCTTATCAAGAGAGAAAAAAATTCCAACATACTGAGTAGGCAGATTTTCCAAAGTAAGAGAATTTGATGTTCATTTTATGAATTTACAAGAGTTTTTCAAACGTTGAGGAGAGAGGTCAGGGTGTGTCATGGGGTGCCCATCTGCTGAATGCTGTGACACAGTGCAAAGCAGTGCGTTCGATACCTCTGAGTACAACGCAGCCCAGGGGAAAATCCTTCCCTTTCTAAGCTGTTCTTCAGAAATTAAGATGATTGATTCTCCCAACCGCCAAACTTCTGAACTGGACTCTAATTACATTGGATTTGCATTTAAAAAATCATTACTACACATTTTCTCTTATGGCAAGAGATCAGCATCCCTAAGCCTGAAGGTGCACTGAGGTGTTGAAGGAGACGCTCACATGAACTCATTGATCTGAAGCTCGATCCGCCTTCCCCAGAGACAGAATCGACACTTGAAAGCCTCTAGAGCAGCCCTGGAGGGGCCGCGCTGTCAGCCGGCGGCCTGAACAAACTCCCTCATTAAGAAAGGCAGAAAGAGGATCTACAGTGAGGCGTGAGATCACCTACACGACAAGTCATTTTGTTATCCATAATTAAAGAATATACTCACCATAAAAAGTGAGGTACCCAAAGAGCGCAGAGAGAGAGTAAATGAGGAAACTTAAAGCAACTGCTGCATTGGTGACATTCTGCATTCTTTTCTTTGAAGGGCTAAAAAACAAAAATGGTGAAAGTGTAGCAGTGATCTGATTTACATAGAAAGAAACAAGTATCTCCAAGCTAGCCAAGAGAATTCCTTCACTGACGGTCTAATCCATCCATAAGTACACACTACAACTCCAGTCTCAAATCAGCACACAAAGGCCAACAGTCTTGCAGGCCATAGTCTCAACCTGGACAGAATTCACTCTTGGCTGTTTCATTTTAAACTAACCCTTAGAATGCAACGATGGGAGGAAAAGATTCCTACGAGAGAATGACATTCAATCTGAAAGCCCTAAAGGGAAAAAGACACACAATACATTTAAAATACTTCAGGATACCTTTCAAGTTCACAGTAGATGGGCAAGATTGAGGTGTGGCAGAGAAATGAAAAAGCCATGGTTGGTATGGCATAAACACTCTGAAAAAAAGTTTTGAAATGACATGATTAGCAAATGCTACCGTACTGAAACCACATTTTCATTTCAACAACAAAGTCAGTCCTCAAAGTCAACTTGGCTAAATTTATTCATCTTTCATGCATTTATTTTTTACTATTTTTTTTAAAGAGAGACACATGTACGGCCACCAGCAGATGTTTTACTTGATAGCTGGCTTGCCCGTACTATTCAAAATTTCTTGGCTGGCTTCCCATACCACGTTGCTTTTACCACAATCACTTCTGCATTATTTGGGCATGATAAAAATAATTTAGGGAAAATAAATAATACTTAGGTTAAGATAAAAATAATAATTTAGCAATGTACTTACTCCAATTCTCATTTTTTCCTAATGTATGCACAACTGAAATACATTTATTACCATAAGCAACAGCAATAGTTAAGACTTTTGAATCTGCCTTCTCTAACTCTATCCAAGGGAACACTGAAAACATTAACCACGTCTTCCTACCAACAACATCTCCGCCTAGGATCTCTTAATGAAATGAATATCATTTATTCCAGACTATAAATTTTTAGAGACCCAATGGAACGCACAAGTGTATGTTTTATTTTGTTCTTAATTATTAGAATACTTAACAAAAGTCAGTACAAGCTATAAAGTACAACGGTTACCAGTGCAGTGGAAACACCGTCTTTACCAAATGCACGGTGGTGATTCATTTTCTCTTAACTGACTTTAGACTCTTCAGCGAAAGAAGTTCCAGGTGAAGACCCGTGTCTGGGGACACAAAGCCTGGACTCCTAAAGTACCTGAGCAGGGCTGGGAGGAAGGAAGCTGGGCTGTTTCCTGACGCTGGATTAAGGGAATGAGAGTTTAATTCACAAATTCTCTGTTTCATATATTGCTCAATTTCCTGGCTTGTCAATTACCCTACTCAGATCTTGAAGGCACATGGAGGTCTTTACGGGTCAAAGATGTGGGAAGCTCCCTTGTGGGGCCAGAGAGACACTTTTCTCATTTAAAAACTAAAAAGGGAAACTGCATGGAGTAGCCACACCGGCACACTACTGTCCTCCACAAACAGAGCTGTGCGTGGGCTGAGGGGCTTCCAGCACCTGCCACCTGCGGAAAGTGGCTGTTGGCTGGATCAGAAAGTGTGGATGTGCGGCCCTAGCAAGACTGCACAGCCCACCTGCTCACACCTCCTGTCTCCTGTGAGGACGCGGGTCTTTCAGGCCGTTCCAGGGTCCTGTGGCTCTCAGAGAAGGCAAGGGGACTGGGTCTTCCCGTCTTTGCTCCAGGCATCATAAACTTCCACTTTGGAATGTTGGCCAGAATGTATATTGGCATTGCTCAATGGCTGGTCCAATGATGAGGCTGTTCAGCAACAGACCAAGGTTCTACTCACAAGGGAGGAGTTTTCGATATAATTGGCTATTTAGCTTTACAAGTCCAGAGGGCAACAGGAAGTCTGGATCCACAGAGGACCTTATTGGCCAGAGCAGACATTCGGGAAATCTGTTCTTTTAGGCAGAAACCCATTTAAAACAGGCTGTGTTTAAAGGCACGCCAAAAGAAAAAAGAAAAGAAAAAAAAAAGGTGGCTGTTTCATAATGGGCCACCCTGCGTTAAATAATATTATTCTTCTGGTAGGCAATCCTACACTTAGCACTTTCATGAAAATTAATTAGTTACAGGTACAAAGACCTAAGAGACCCTGCTACACAAATCTCTTAAAACTTGAAATGTGAAAAATCAACCAAAAGTATCTGTTAATAACTTACACACCTCTTTGGAGAAATGAAAGAGCTTTGGTTTACAATCATCTGTAGCATTGGAAATCTGTTTAAGAGTATTGAGGGGAAAAAGAGAAACCAACAGCCATTAAAAGTCAGAATACATCAACAGAAATGATGAGTTTATTATTACTAGGTTTTCAAATCAAAACATTTTAAAACAAAGTTCCAAAATGAAATACAGCCATTACTTTTTTATTAACGAGTAAAAAAAAATCATTAGTCTGCCTTTTTTTTTCCTTCTTAGTTTAAAATAAAAACGAAGAAATTGAAAAGATAAGCTATTACCTGGAAGTATTCTTCTATGTCATTTAACATCAGAGGACAAGGGATGGACCATTTTTTAATTATTATCTGTAAGAATAAACAGATTCAGTACTCAGATTTCTTAAATAATTCATAAGAAATTGATTTCAAATGGGTGAGTATTAGTTCAATTAACCAAACACCATACCAAACAAGAAGCTAGCAGAAGATTCTTTACATATATGGAGGGTTTTCAAAAAGCTCACGGAAGGGGCCAGCGCTGTGGGTAAAGACTCCGCCTGTAGTGCCATATCCCATATGGGCGCCGGTTCAAGTTCCGGCTGCTTCTTCTGATCCAGCCCCCTGCCGTGGCCCGGGAGTGCAGTGGAGGATGGCCCAAGTGCTTGGGCCCTGCACCCACATGGGAGACCAGGAGGAAGCACCTGGTTCCTGGCTTTGGATCAGGCCAGCTCTGGCTGTTGCAGCCGTTTGGGGAGTGAACCAGCAGATGGAAGACCTTTCTCTCTGTGTCTCCCTCTCTCTGTAACTCTACCTCTCAAATAAATAAATAAATAAATAAATAAATAAATAAATACATTTCAAAAGAAAACACTATGCATGGATTCACATCACTTGCACCAACATAAACTTATCCTGTAATTCCATTTTCCATGAGCGGTCTGAAGTCACCTCGTGTGGCTTTCCCCACTTGGAATGGGGTCACCTGGGCTGCACACCTGTGTGGGGTCTTCCCCGCTGGAAACCGGAGTCCTCTCATGGCAACTCCGAAACTCCAGCAGCATCAAAGCTTTTTTTTTTAAAGCACAATTTTAAAATGAGAACATGATATTTTCACTGACAATGACACAGGGCATGGTTATTTGTGGGCCAGCTATCAAAAACGGAGAGAGAAATATCAGTGATATTTTTGGGAAGGGTCCCAGGCAGAGACAAGCAGAGACCTCATAGGAGGGGAAAGCCGAGCGGTTTCTGATGTGCGAGTGCTGTCCCTCCTTGCGTTTTCAGACTGGAGTTATTTTTGGTGGATGTGAAGAAAGCTGGCTAGAATGAGAGCGCAGAGCTAGGGAACTCCAGCTGGTAAAAATAAATTAAGAAAAACATTCGGAGAAATCCATAGGGATGCTGTTTCCCAGAAAGAATCAATGAAAATGTTTTAGGATTTCACTCTTAATTGTAGCCATCCTGTTCCCAGGCCTATGGTTGTGGCTATGTCAACATCACCATTGTTGCCCCTGTTTTGGGGCAAGTAATTACTCCGTAAATGTTTGCTCCAGGCTGAATCCCAGCATACAAAGGGGCAAGGGAGAAAAAATGCAATATTTGTCCTTTACCGGAGACCAGCAAGTAAACACTATTCCTATCCCTACTTGGTATTCATCTAGTTTTGGATTTAACTAATTCAATCAAAATTTTATGTTGTGATAAAACAAATCTTAAAAAAACATGTACTTCTAGGATTAAGTTAATGAGTGAACTAAAGAGTCTTTCTTAATTAAAAATCTCACCAAGGGAGAAAAAAGAATGTTACAAGGACCAACCAGGCAAGTTGCTTTATTTCTAGGCTAGTTTTCAACACAAGGCCAAAAAAAAAGTTACAAGGACCAACCAGGCAAGTTGCTTTATTTCTCGGTTAGTTTTCAACTAAAAGGCCAAATCACCAAGAAGAAAGAAAAGCAAAAGCAGTAATCTCACTAGCTTTTTTTTTTTTTTTTTTTTTTGGCTGATTGGTTTTCACAAAAAGGATGAGGATGGGGTGACATTCAGGCTTCACTGGGGTGCTGGCAGCATCTTCAGAGCACTTGCTGAGTACCAGGGACCTTAAAAAGCTATATTATATTATATTATATTATATTATATTATATTATATTACATTACATTATATCATATCATATCAAATCATATTAGCTACTTTACTTATTTTAGTTATTATTTCAAAAAATTTTTTTAAAGAATTATTTATTTAGAGAGTGAACCAGTGCCCGTATGGGATGTAGGTGACGGCTTTACCTGCTATGCCACAGTGCCAGCCCCATATTTCTAAACTTTCAAATCAAAATACTTCAAAATAATGCTCCAAAATGCAATATAATCATTGCTTTTCATTAATTAGAAAAAAACCATTACGGTTTGGTTTTATATTAATACAAAATTCAGCTAATTTCTTTGCAGAGACCCATCTGAAGCCCATGCCCGCAGGGTGGAGACGATGTCCTGCACAGCAGGCAAGGAAAGTCTCCCACAAAGAGCAAGTGCTCAGGATAGAGAGAATATGGTAAGAAGATAATTCCAGGCCTCAGAAAGACAAAGGTAAAGGAGAATAAGTGTTAAAAATAACTTGTTCAATTGCACCAAAGGTTCCAACTTCTTTTTCTGCTCTAAGAACTTCCTCCCACTTTAAAAAAAAAAAAAAAAGATTTATTTATTTGAAAGAGCTTCAGAGAGAGGAAGAGACAGTCTGAGAGGTCCTCCATTCACTGGTTCACTCCTCAAATGGCTATAATGGCAGGAGCTGAGCTCACCTGAAGCCAGGAGCCAGGAGCTTCTTCCGGGTCTCCCATGTGGGTGCAGGGGCCCAAGGACTTGGGCCATCTTCTACTGCTTTCCCAGGCCACAGCAGAGAGCTGGATCGGAAGCAGGGCAGCTGGTGCCCATACAGGATGCTGACGCTTGCAGGCAGGCGCTGCAGGCCGGGGCTCTAGCCTGCTGTGCCCCAGCGCCGGCCCCAGAATTTTCCACTTTTTAAGGCTCAGCTCAAAAGCCCTGAAAGCTTCCTAAAGCCTTCTGGACACTAGCTGCCAGTGATCCTTCTCTCAACTCTTGAAACTTTAACACGGAAGCAAATCAATCAGTATTTCGTTATGTATGTCCATATCGTTCTCTATCTCCCTCCAGTAAGTTGGTCTTATCTGCCCTACTAGACGGACAGATACTTAAGTGCTCAGGTTAAACTTCTACATCTATAATGTTGAACACAGTGCTCTGCAGGACAGCGTCGAAGATCCATTTAAACAGTTTACTATTTTGATTGCTGAATTACTGAAGTATGAATCAGAATACTACCATGTACTTATGATAAAACTTTTAGAAACAACTGCAATCTACTTGTACTCTAACATGGACCAAAAATGGTATAATTACCAAAAAAAAGGTCAAACCATTTGGTTACCATCATTCTGATCCATTGCTAAAATAAAATTTATTTCAACTGTTTTAGAAGTTTTATAGGGAGCAAAAATTTATGTTAAAATTTTTCCAAGAAAATAAGGATCTGGGAGAACCAACTGACTAAGGATTTTGACTTACGTAAGCTGAAGAGTATGACTGAGAAAATAATAGCTTTTTGGACTTATTTTTTTAAATGTCATACAAATGTTATACAGATTCATAAGCACATATTAGCAAAAGTAATCAAGTGAAAAAATGGTATCCTTCCAAAAATCTTTGAATACATACGCATGTTTCCTTTTGTAACCTAATACTTAGAGACTACCTAAGATAAACATGTCAATTAAAAAGAACATTCAGGGGCAGACATTTAGCCTGGCATAAAGATGCTCCTGTTCCACACTGGAACGTCGTGGGTTTGCTGCCTGGCTCTGGCCGTTGGTTCCAGCTTCCTGATAAGGCAGAAAATGGAAGGCAGCAGTGAGGGCTCAACCACCCACATGGGAGACCTGGGTTGAACCCCCAGCTCCCAGCTTCGACCTGGCCCAGGCTGGCTGATGCAGGCCTTTGGAGAATGAATCAGAGGATGGGATTTCTCTCTCTCTCAAATAAATAAAATACTCTTTTTAAATTATAAGAGCATAAAAAAGTGTACAATGTTCCTCACTGTCCCATTGTAAGCCAAATTTAAATTGTGCTCACAGGTAAAAATCTGAGCAGATGATTTGTAAAGCATTACAATAAATGCAGAAAAAGAGTAGAGTATTATTTCCATATGCCTGCTGCGGTAGAAATCTGTACTGAATTAAAGGGTATCTGCCATGACAAGAATGAAAAGTACAGTAGACATATCATACCCATATATTTCTCTTGCTTCAAACTATTGGCTATGAAAACTAAATTACTCCTACCTATGCAGTGCCTGGATTGCCAATTATCTGTGAAGGAAAAATGGAATATGTTATCTACACTGACTTTCTGTAACATCCAACATCCATACGCTCACTTGTGAATGCAGGCCACATCCAACCACTTCTCAACAAGTAGGCACTTCTCAACAATCAACTGATAATGACATTCTTGCTGTTTATCCTTTTACTATGGAGTCTAAAAATGTATGCTGGCACTGCAAACAGTTCATGGAAAACAGAACTGAAAAGATGTTTATTTTGGTGCAAAGAACTGAAATCCACACATAACTTTTCATAATACTTATTTTTTGAAGACCCTTGGTATGCATGGATTTCATTTTCTCCCTACCAGAATGAATGTACTTTTAAAATTCATTTTCCATGAAATTTTGAGGTACCTTTATATGTTCAATTCACTTATTTTTCCAAGATACGAGGATGAATGCTTTCAATGTTGATAAATTCAGGCCGGCACTGTGTTGTAGCAGGTAAAGCCGCCACCTGCAGTGCTGGTATCCCATATGGGCTCTGGTTCGAGTCCCGGCTGCTCCACTTCCAATCCAGCTCTCTGCTATGGCCTGGGAAAGCAGTAGAAGATGGCCCAAGTCCTTGTGCCCCTGCACCCACATGGGAGACCTGGAAGATGCTCCTGGCTCCTGGCTTCAGATTGGTGCAGCTATGGACGTTTAGGCCAATTGGGAACTGAACCAGCAGATGAAAGACCTCTCTCTCTCTCTCTCTCTGCCTCTCCTTCTCTCTGGGTAACACTTTCAAATAAATAATAAATCTTTAAAAATAAAAGTTGATAAATTCAACAATTAAATGCAAATTATATTACATATTTTTATGCTCCAGAGCATAAGATTACACATACTTATGTACACTGAAATCATCTATACCTCATTTGCATACTTTGTTTTATCCCTGTATCTCAGAAGATAGTTTAGCCTAAGCTAATTGTACCCTAGATAGTCCTGACAGCTTTGGAACCTTGTTTTGTTTACTTTCATATTTCTTTTTTAGAGATTTATTTATTTGAAAGTCAGAGTTACACAGAGATAGAAGGAGAAGCAAAGAGAAAGAGAGAGAGAGGTCTTCCATCCATTGGTTTAGCCCCAACTGGCCACAATGGCCGGAGCTGCGCCAATCCAAAGCCAGGAGCCAGGAGCTTCTTCCAGGTCTCCCACATGTGTGCAGGGGCCCAAGGACTTGGGCCATCTTCTACTGCTTTCCCAGGTCATAGCAGAGAGCTGGATCGGAAGTGGTGCAGTCGAGACTCAAACCGGTGCCCATATGGGATGCCAGCACTGCAGGCAGCGGCCTTACCCACTACGCCACAGCACTGGCCCCGGAACCTTGTTTTCTAATACTGCTTACCTACTGATGTGTTGTCTTGCTCTTATGTATTGCAATTTTCTTTCATTCATTTTTAATAATAAGGAAATATTTAACCAAGCTTATGAAAAGGTCATTTGGATATGCATATATTTGGCAAATTTTAAAAATGTTTAATCCTATTTAACGTTTGACATTTAGATAGTGGCTATGAAATAAACTGCCACAAAAAGAAAAAGAGGGAGTTCTAAAATTTTTTCACAAAAGGTGCTATATGTAGGATGTTAAGTTCTGTCTTAGAAAAATTAACAGAGAGGCCGGCGCAATGGCGCAGCGGGTTAAAGCCCTGTCCTAAAGCACTGGCATCCCATATGGGTGCCGGTTCTAGTCCCAGCTGCTTCATTTCTGATCCAGCTCTCTGCTATGGCCTGGGAAAGCAGTAGAAGATGGCCCAAGTCCTTGGGGCCCCCCTGCACCCACGTGGGAGACCCAGAAGAAGCTCCTGGCTCCTGCCTTCGGATTGGCACAGCTCTGACCTTTGAGGACATCTGGGAAGTGAACCATCGAAGGAAGACCTCTCTCTGTCTCTACTTCTCTCTGTAACTCTGTCTTTCAAATAAATAAAATAAATCTTAAAAAAAAAAAAAAAAAAAGAAAAATTAACAGGAAAAGCCAGTGCTGAAATGTAGCAGGTAAGCCGCCTGCGGTGCCAGCATCCAATATGGACACCAATTCCTAGTCCTGGCTGCTCCACTTCCGATCCAGCTCCCTGCTCAGGCATCTGGGAAAGTAGTAAATTTACCAAAAAAAGGTCAAACCATTTGGTTACCATCATTCTGACCCACTGCTAGAATAAAATTTATTTCAACAATTTTAGGTGATTTACAGGGAGTAAAAATTTAAGTTAAATTTTTGACTTGGAAGAAGCTCTTGGCACCTGGGCTTCGGCCTGGCCCAGTGCTAGCCGTTGTGGCCATTTGGGAAGTGAACCAGCGGATGGAAGATCTCTGTCTTCCTCTTTCTTTCTCTGTAACCCTGCCTTTCAAATAAATAAGTAAATTTTTTTAAAAAATTAAAGGAAATACATTCATATTCCTTTATTTTATAAATATCTAAATGAGTTAACATTACTATTTGATATTCTATAAGAATAAAAATGAGCTTATTTAAAATAAGAAAAAAATGTGAAGACCATATTGTTTTGCAGTAGTGTTTATACAGAGTCTCTCAATGAAAAAGCCAGAGCAGGTAGGAGAAATCAGGTACCGAAGTTGTTATTAAACCTCCCAGCCTGAAATCTCTGGTTTCATTAATGGAACAAAGACTCCAAAGTAAGGTGATGTGGGGAGCAATCCGGACTGGACTAAGTTACTGAAATTAAGACTTATTCTATGCATCTGCTCTCCCACAATATGGCGCTGGGAGAGAAGTAAACAGCTTCCGCACAGCTGCCTCCAGTTCAGCTAATAAACTGTAGGACTTGCTCCTGATTGGAGAGCAGCGTACTCGGCGTGTGGGCAGCCGAGTTGGGATTGGTGGAGAGGACTATATAGGAGGAGAGAGACGGCATGCACCGGGAACATCTATGGGGAACATCTAAGGGAACCCGTGCAGCCCCCGAGAGAGCCGGCCGGCGGTGTGCCGCTCCCCTGCGGAAGTGGGGAATGTGGCCAGGGGGAACTGCCCTTCCACGGAGGTGGAAGGGATAGTAGCCAACCCGGGAAGAACCAGCAGCAAACCCGGGGAGGGCCGAGCAGACGAGAGAACAGCGCAGGGTCCTGTGTTGTTCCTCCACGAAGAGGGGGAGCGACATAATGGTGCCGTGACTCGGATGTGAAGCCTAGGCAGGGCTTAGTGTCGTTCCTCCACGAAGAGGGGGAGCGACATAATGGTGCCGTGACTCGGATAGGAAACCTAGCTCGGATAGGAAACCTAGCTTGGATAGGAAACCTAGGATGGATAGCAAACTTAGGAGGGAAGAAACGGGAAGAAGCAGGAAAATACCAGAGAAAGAGACTAGCAAACAGCCTAGGGAAAAGCCGGACGAAAAGGGTGCCGGAAGAAGCTATTGAAAGCCTAGGCATAGATTCGGATACGGACTACGGGGGGAAGCTGGGAGAAATCTCTAAGGTCAAAAGCGAAAGTGAAAGCTAGAACAAACAGACTCGGACGCGGACTGTGGGGAGAGGCCAGGAGAAATGAGGGAGGAGATGTTGGAAGAAAACTTAGGGAAACATACCGGGTAGAGAAAAGTGTTAGGGAAATTGAAGCCGCGGGGGGCAGGCCGAGGCGGATACGAAAGCCACTTTGGGATTCTCAAGTTAGCCCGGGAATGGGGGGCGAAAAGTTGAAACCAGAAGCTGAAACGTGAGCCTGGTTGGGATCCGTCTGATTAGCCCGGGGAGCAAAGGACGGGAAGCCAAACCGTGGGGCGGAGACGTACGCTGGGTTGAATTCGCCAGGCTAGCCCGGGGAACTTAGATTGAATGCTAGTGGCGGACATGTAAGCTACGCTGTGTTACTCGCGGAAGCCGCCGCGTGCAGAGAGAGCACGGGGCGTGAATAGATAGGGAACGGGGCTGGCGTAGGCCGTGGTGCAGACGCGAAGGGCGTGGAGACCGCGGAGCGCGCGAAGCCAAGCCGCGGAAAGCCGGGAAGCTGCGCAGATGAAAGAGGCGCGGGCTGAAGCAGCTCAGCTGGGAAGCCGCCGAGAAGTAGCCTCGGGGCGGGCAGCGGGAAGCTGCGGGGATAAGAGAAACAGAAGTTTTAGAAGTAAAGTGAGAGAAATAGGAATGCTGGAAGATAGAAGTGGAATGGGAGAAATAGGAATGCCCGGAGATAGAGAAATAGAGAAATAGAAAGGCCTCCCCTCAACATGGCAACGAGAAAGTTTGGATTCGGTCTGCCTGATTAAGTGAGGCGATGAGCACGATGAGCACCTGCGGGCAGCTAGCAGCTTATGCGCCGCAGGTCACCGAAGACAGGCACGAATTAACATCAGTAAGGCTTCCCCACAATACAACAATGAGAAAGCTTGGATTCGGTCTGCCTAATTAAGGCGATAAGCGCCAGCAAGCAGCTCGACCAGAGTATGAGCTGCAGGTCACCGAAGATAGGCACAAACCAACACTAATAAGTCTCCCCCACAATACGGCAATGAGAAGGCTTGGATTCGGTTTGCCTGATAGGTTTTGTAAGCACCTGCAGGCAGTTCTAGCAGAGTAGAGCATGCGCTGCAGGGCACCGAACACAGGCATGCATCAGTGCCTAAAAACCTCCTCACAACATGGAGAAGAGAGGACCCGGATTCGGTTTGCCTGATTGATAGGACTTGTAAGAGCCTGTGGCAACTCTAGCAAGTAGAGCAGAGTGTGTGCCGCGGGACACCGAAGACAGGCGCGTATCAACGCCAAAAAATAAAAAGAAAGGGGGATCTGTGGGGAGCAATCCGGACTGGACTAAGTTACTGAAATTAAGACTTATTCTATGCATCTGCTCTCCCACAATATGGCGCTGGGAGAGAAGTAAACAGCTTCCGCACAGCTGCCTCCAGTTCAGCTAATAAACTGTAGGACTTGCTCCTGATTGGAGAGCAGCGTATTCGGCGTGTGGGCAGCCGAGTTAGGATTGGCGGAGGAGGACTATAAAGGAGGAGAGAGACGGCATGCACCGGGAACATCTATGGGGAACATCTAAGGGAACCCGTGCAGCCCCCGAGAGAGCCGGCCGGCGGTGTGCCGCTCCCCTGCGGAAGTGGGGAATGTGGCCAGGGGGAACTGCCCTTCCACGGAGGTGGAAGGGATAGTAGCCAACCCGGGAAGAACCAGCAGCAAACCCGGGGAGGGCCGAGCAGACGAGAGAACAGCGCAGGGTCCTGTGTTGTTCCTCCACGAAGAGGGGGAGCGACAAGGTGACTCGTATCAAACTGCTTTCACAGGCCAGAGCGCCGGACAGTCCTCACACAAGACGCTTGGGGAAATGCGCCGTATCTTTTAATTCCATTTTCCATGAACTTTCTGAAGCACTCTCGTAATGTACAGAAACAAACTGACAAACCCACTAAAGAGTCAGACTCCGCCCAGACTAGGTTGGTGTGCTCCCCTCCCTAGTGAGCCATGACAGAGACTGAATCTGAAATGCTGCTTTGGCTAAGCCTTCTCAAAAATAGATGCGGTGAAGGAAATAATTGTGGGGGAACCAAAGTGCTTTTAATAACACATTGAAATAAAATGGGATTCTCTTCTCAACATAAAACAGAGGTAAAAGAAAAAAAAGACATTAACACTATGAGTCCGACTTCAGGGAGGAGATAAGCAATGCATTATGTTGTAAACTTACCACGAGAGCAAAGAACACCATAAAGAAAAATGATAAACTACTTGTGTAGCCAAGAAAGCCTGTAAAATAACAGTAAAATAAAAAGCAATTTATAAGGCGAGTGATCCCTAACATACACTAAAGCTATACATCTCGGGCATGTTTTCCATTACGGCGCTTGGCATCTGGGGCTGAGGGCTCGGAATAACAACATTCCAACTATCTGTCACAGATCATTTAGGCGGCTCTGTACGGCAGAATTGGAACTGGCTTACCACTAATGGTACACTCTACGGAAAGGCTGCTCTTTCATGTTCCACTGTAAAGATTTTATTTTAGTGGGCCAGACAAAATACTACTGCAAACCAAGTAACAGGCTAACTAGGCAGGGCTGAAGGCTGAACAACCTAAAATAAGGCCAAGTTTAAAATGATTCACAGCCACTCCCCTTCTGCTCAAAATGTGGCCCTGCGAAATTTAAAAGCCCCTTGATACTTCTCTCTCTCCCTCCTTCCCTCCCCCTCCCCTTTTACTAAACAGATCACGTGCTCTTCTAATATAAACTTACCTATTTTGGGAAGAAGGGCAAGAGGGAACACAATGCCAACACAAATGATGATTAGTAGTGTCTGTCCATCAAGATACCAAGACCTATTAGAGAAAAAGTTCTATTTTAGGGACAGGACTCCAGTGTTTGTTCTAACATATGTGCAGAACACAATACAATCTTGACAATTACCTGAAAGGAAAAACCCACTTCTTTTGTTCTTATGGGAGCCTATTATTCTTATTCATGTATTTATGTTTAGGAAATGTATCAACATATTGGAATAGGGGTTGGTACTGCGGTGTAGCAGGTAAAGCCAACCACCTGCAATGCTGCTGCTCCACTTCCAATCCAGTTCTCTGCTATGGCCTAGGAAAGCTGCAGCAGATGGCCCAAGTCTTGGCTCCTGGCTTCAGGTTGGCGCAGCTCCGGCCGTTGCAGCCATCTGGGGAGTGAACCAGCAGATGGAAGACCTCTCTCTCTCTCTCTCTCTCTCTCTCTCTCTCTCTCTGCCTCTGCTCTAACTCTGCCTTTCAAATAAATAAAAATAAATCTTGAAAAAAATAATGGGATGCCACTTTTCAACTACTAAAACTACAAATATTTAAAAATAAGAAAAAAAGATAATACTCAATATTGTTAAGGAGTGAATGGTGTGTAACAAAAACTGATGAATGGACAGACTATGTAAATTATCTTTCTAGAAAGAAGCTGGGCAAAAGACATGGAGAACGTTCAAATAATTATATCCCTTAACACTTATAAAAGATCATGAAGCATAAGGAAACAATCAGCAATAATAACACAGTCTGTGGGGGCCAGTTCTGTGGTGTAGCGGGTTAAGCTGCCGCTTGCAACCCCAGCATCCCACACTGGAGTGCCAGTTTGAGTCCTGGCTACTCTGTTTCCAAGGCAGCTCCCTGCTAATGTGCCTGGGAAAGCAGCGGAAAATGGCCCAAGTACTTAGACTCTGCCCACCCACATGGGAGATCCAGGTGAAGTTCCGGGCCCCTGGCTTTGGTCTGGCCCAACCTTGACCACTGTGGCCTTTTGGTTAGTGAATGAGTGGACAGAAGATCTCCATCTCTGCCTTTCAAATAAACAAATAAACATAACAATGATTGGGGCCGGTGCTGTAGCGTAGTGGGTTAAGCCTCTGCTTGCCATGCTAGCATTCCATATGGGCGTTGGTTTCAGTCTCAGCTGCTCCACTTCTGACCCAGCTCTCTGCTATGGCCTGGGAAAGCAATGGAAGATGGGCCAAGTCCTTGGGCCCCTGCACCGGCGTCGGAGACAGGAAGAAGCTCCTGGCTCCTGATCAGTGCAGCTCCGGCTGTTGTGGGCCTCTGGGGAGTGAACCAGTGGACGGAAGACCTCTCTGTCTCTCCCTATCTCTGTAACTCTGCCACTCAAATAAATAAATAAATAAATCTTTTAAAAAATGATTTTTGTAAAGAAACGTTTACTGAAAACATTTAAAATAATGAAAATTATAAACAAACATGTAATACTACGACAATTTGGAAATAACAACATAATGAAAGTTCAGTAAATAGTGTGCATGTCAGTGTGTGTATAGTGTAATACTAATTTTGAGGAAGAATACAGATGCCCTAAAAATGGAAAAAAGTACAATATATCAATAACCATTATCTCTACATAGTAGGATGAGACAGGCAACTTTTCTTCTTTATAGTTGACTATACTTTTCCAAAGTTTCAGGAAAGGGCATGAGCTACAAGGTAAAAATATTAAAATTTCATATGAAGACACTAAAATACTGAATTTAAAAAGTAACTTAATAGTATGATTCTGAAAATTTAAAATAAGTCTGAAGGATATACTTAAAATACCAAAACTGAGTATTTCTATGTGGTAGCAATATAAGAAATTTTTATTTTCTCCTTGTTTGCATATTATATGGTTTCAATTTTTCAATTTAAAATACACATGTGGAAGTTTTAAAAACTTGAAGTTAATTCCCCAAAACCTTAGTAGATTTAAATGTAAACAAAACAATCCATGACATAAAATGAAGAATTGCTGGTATGGATTAAATAAATAATAAGATGCTGAAATTAAATTAGTAAAATTATTAAAAAGTACTATCCAAGGATGTGGCATGATTGATCCTTCATATACTGCTAGTGAACTTATCAACCACTACCCTCTTCAGGAAAACCAATGTGTAGCAAGAGCAATAAAAATACAGTGGCAATCTGCTTTAAGAAAATAACCTTGAGGGGCTGGCAATGTGGCATAGTGGGTAAAGCCACCACCTGCAGTGCCGGCATCCCATATGGGGGCCAGTTTGAGCCCCGGCTGCTCCACTGCCATTCTAGCTTCCTGCTAATATGACTGGGCCCCTGCACCCACATGGGAGACCCAGAAGAAGCTCCTGGTTCCTGACTTCAGATCAGCTCAGCTCCATCTGTTGTGGCAGATGTTGTGGCTGTTTCTATCTCTCTCTGTAACCTCTGTCTTTCAAATAAATAAATCTTAAAGTCTAAAATGGAAAAAATGATACTCTTACAATGTTAAAAAGCTGGGGGAAGCCGGCGCCGTGGCTCAATAGGCTAATCCTCCACCTTGCGGCGCCGGCACACCGGGTTCTAGTCCCGGTCGGGGCGCCAGATTCTGTCCCGGTTGCCCCTCTTCCAGGCCAGCTCTCTGCTATGGCCAGGGAGTGCAGTGGAGGATGGCCCAGGTGCTTGGGCCCTGCACCCCATGGGAGACCAGGAAAAGCACCTGGATCCTGGCTCCTGCCATCGGATCAGCGCGGTGCGCCGGCTGCAGCGGCGGCCATTGGAGGGTGAACCAACGGCAAAAGGAAGACCTTTCTCTCTCTGTCTCTCTCTCTCACTGTCCACTCTGCCTGTCAAAAAAAATAAATAAATAAAATAAATAAATAAATAAATCTTTAAAAAAAAAAAAAAAAAGCTGGGGGAAAACTCTATATTCCAAACAATAGAAAATGCTTACTGGGGCTGGCGCTGTGGCACACTAGGTTAATCCTCCGCCTGTGGAGCTGGCATCCCATATGGACGCCGGTTCTAGTCCCGGCTGCTCCTCTTCAATCCAGCTCTCTGCTGTAGCCTGGGAAAGCAGTAGAAGATGGCCCAAGTGCTTGGGCCCCTGCACCCACATGGGAGACCAGGAGAAGCACCTGGCTCCTGGCTTTGGATCGGCGCAGCTCCGGCTGTTGCGGCCATTTTGGGGAGTGAACCAACGGAAAGAAGACCTTTCTGTCTCTCTCTCTCACTGTCTGTAACTCTAGCTGTCAAATAAATAAATAAAATCTTAAAAAAAAAAGAAAATGCTTACTTAGGTCAATAACAACTAATCAATGGGAAGTTAAGCAACTTTAAAAAAAAAATACAACCTGGGGACCAGCACTGTGGCATAGTGCGTAAAGCCTCTGCTACCCACATGGGAGACCTAGAAGAAGCTCTTGGCTCCTGGCTCGACTGGCCCAGCCCTAGTTGTGGCCATCTGGGGAGTGAATCAGCAGACAGAGTATCTCTCTGCCTCTCCCTTCCTCTTTCTGTAATGGCATGACACCAGCCCCTAAACCAAGAATTTCAAGTAAATAAATAAAATAAATAAAATCAATAAAAATTTAAAAATACAACTTAGTAAAACAGAAAATGCTAATGGCAGAAACACAAAATATATGGTTACTAACTATATTTTTAAAGAGTTCTTAGGAAAAATTAAAAGGAAATAGAACCGGAAAGTTATATGTGATTTTTTCCTGATTTCTTGCTCATTCCACCACACATTCCTGTAATGCAGCCGTCATACTTTTTACACTTAAGGACAAGCACATATACTTGCACACACACAACAGTAAGAACATAAATCCATGCTAAGTGGGAGTTGCAAGCTTCAAAAACTAGTAAGGGACACTTTTCCCAGTCACTTTCGAGCTGGTCTCAGAAGCCGCTGCTGCGGTAATGCGTCCTCTTACTCCATCTCCGGGAGCCAGTCTCCCACTGCAATGTTATATTGCAGAAGGGTTTTCCTCTATGTGGGTTTCTTTTTTTTTTTTTCTTTAAATATTTATTTATTTATTCGAAAGTCAGAGTTACACAGAGAGAAGGAGAGGCAGAGAGACAGAGAGGTCTTCCATCTGATGGTTCACTCCCCAAATGGCTGCAATGGCCGGAGCTGTGCTGATCCGAAGCCAGGAGCCAGGAGCTTCTTCCGGGTCTCTCACGCGGGCGCAGGGGCCCAAGGACCTGGGCCATCTTCTACTGCTATCCCAGGCTGCAGCAGAGAGCTGGATCAGAAGAGGAGCAGCCGGGACTAGAACCGGCACCCATATGGGATGCCGGCGCTTCAGGCCAGGGTATTAACCTGCTGAGCCACAGCGCCAGCCCCTCTATGTGGGTTTCAACCCCTGGCTTCTAACATGGACTTTATGAGCCGCTGCATGTCTTGCACACTCTGGGTTATGAGGAAGCCTTTTCCAATGCACCCTGAATCACTACTTGGCAGGGGGGGGGGGGGCAGTGCTGGTTAACTTCCTCTTTACTAGAACGAGAGCGGGAGCAGCAGCAGAAATAGAAGTAGGATCACAATGTCCCCTTCTCCACTCTCATTCACGTCCTTAGGAGACGCACATGCCAGCAACTCGAACCCGTGCACAAGTGTTTCAAGCTCTAACGGACCTGAAGCTGTGCTCTCTGCAGGTGCACAAGTCCGCAACTGCGGGGACGCAGGAGGCACCGAGAGAGGCCAGACACTGAAAACACAAAGCTGTGCTCAACTTCCAGTCACTCCGAACAAGAATCAAAATGGGAACCTCAACACGTCCCTGGGAAACACCTGGCAACTAACCTTCCAAAGCTGGCACAAAGCCCAGTGCTGTGTGTCTGAAACGTCTTTCCTTCTGGGGTCTGATCCCAGCCCCCGTGCCAGGAGAAAACCGGCCCAAGGAGCAGCAGTTCTGCTGCCCCTGCTACGGAACAATATGGCATTGTATACTTGAAAGCTGCTACGAGGGCAGAGCTCATGTTAGGTAGTTCTACTATAATAAAATAAAATAAAATAAATTGCTATAAACCAATTTGCCTCTTGGAAACAAAGCAAGTGTTATGAAGGCACTCAAGGGAGCATGTCCGTTGTCAGTCACAGCATCCGGGACAATTTCCTCTTGCGTAAGAATAAAGGAACACTGTTGGAGATCCTGCAACGACAATTACGTTACACTATTTCGGATCGTGATTCGAAATAGTCGGCGAGGCACTGAACGGGCGTCTGAAGGTAACTGGGCCTCGTCCCGGAGGAACGCAGCATCACGGGTAACAGAGTGTGAGACTGCAAGAGGCCTCAAGACCGTCTGCAGCGGCTGCATTTGTGAAAATCAGCTGAAGACGGGTGGTGTGCGATGACCGCAGCCATGGAAACGCGTCTTCTGCTGCTGCTCCAAATTCAGGCTGTTTCTCAGCCGCTGTCTCATTTACTGCTCGATCACGCCTCATACTCTCCTTTTCACGGGATAGAACCTTAAGTTCTTAATCTAAAAGTAATTTTATCATAAAATATCACTTCTCTACCCCTGGCATGGCTACTGATTATTATAGATCACTTCTTAGCCTTCCTAATTTATGTTAATAAGCCAAGTGTAAAAAGAGTGCTGTTTTCTTTACCATTCGTTAACAAGAGAGGCTGCACAGCAATGCATAGTTTAGATTTCATGTTCATGTTGCATCATGAATTGTGTTTGGCAATGGAGATTTTCAAAGAACAGAAAAGATTAAGCTTACAAATAAAACCCCAGCCTAAGCAATACAACCAAGCAAAAAGAAATCTCAAAAAGTACATATTAGTAAATTTATTTTATAGATCAATAATTTATTTTTTAAAGATTTTTTAATTATTTGAAATAAATAGTTACAGAGAGAGGGAGGGAAAGACAAAGATCTTCCATCCACCGGTTTACTCCCCGTATGGCTGCGATGGCCAGGGCTGAGCCAGTTGGTTCAACCAGGTCTCCCACGTGGGTGGTAGGGGCCCAAACATTTGGGTCATCTTCTATGGCTTTTCCCAGGCTATTAGCAGAGAGTGGGATCAGAAGTGAGCAGCCGGGACACTAACTGGTGTCCATATGAGAAGCTGCCATCATGAGCAGCGGCTTTACCCACTACACCACGACACCAGCCCCTAAACCAAGAATTTAAGAAGAATGTCGTAATCTTAAATTTTTTCTAAGGGGAGCGGGGAAGAATTATCCAACAGAATCTATTTTCCTACTGTGATCCAAATATATATGCTCTTTAAGCCAAAAGAATTAGAGTAAAAAGTTTTATACTTCCTAGAAAACTTGTTTGATCTGTGGATTTAATCCTATATGATAAAAATGTTCCAAGTATGAAATATAGAGCATAAATCTTTAGCTGTATTGTAAATGCTTTGGCATGCAGATGTTTTTTCCATATTTTAATGAAAACCAGATTTATTTATAAGTTGCTTTAATTTCATTCTCGAATGGAATGGAACAAGAGTATCATATGTTCTGAATTAGGATCTTACTCACATCCCATATCAATTATGTAACTCAAATGCAAGACAACTTAATTGTGTCAATCATATTCCCCTGACAAGATCATTAAACGTTAACAGAGAGCTTCCAACTTTTAACAGCCATAGATTTAAAAAATACTAGATACCCTGTGAAAAATATAGATGTACCATAAAAGCTCAGTATAAGCATTATAGCTTCTGACTTCTAATCACAATTTTTGAAATCAGAATATAATGAGTACAAAGTCTTTTTGATAACATCTTTATAAAGGTCTATATTTCATAAAAATATATCAAAATCACAGATAACCCAGAAAATCAGCATACCTGAAAGATCTAATTACAATTGATCGTAAATTGGACCCTGACGTAGAAGAACATCGATATCAAATTGATCTCACAGAAGCTAGCACTGCTATGTAACCACCTAGAAGCAAACTGCTCTGTACGGACAACAATATCAATCACCATAACATGTGCTGCTTAACTATTTTACAGCATTAAGCTTTAAGATCAGTGACTAACTTGCATTCCAATTAATGTAATTCATCATTATTGTTCTTTAAAACTCTGAAATCCAAATAAGTGATTATATATACTTAAAATAAGATGAATTTGTTAAAAAGATGCAATTAAAAACATCATAACAGATATGATGCAAACTGCCAAAGCATTTTTGAAGTAGAGAGTTTGAAAATCCTTCAAGTATGTAAGATAACATTTTAATTTTCTACTAATACAAATGGGATAACATTTAATTTTATTCTTTGTTTTTCAAATGAGCCAAAAGAAAACCCAGTAATTTAAGTGACAAGTGATTTAGAATGGAGTGATGGTAAAAGTATAATTTTAATTTTTTAACTTTTATTTATTTAGTTGAAAGACAAGTGGAGAGAGAGAAAGAGAGATTTCCCATCCAGTGCTTCACTACCCAAATGCCCACAGCAGCCAGGTCTGGGCCAGGTGGAAGCCAGGAGCCCAGAGCTCAGTGCAGATCTCCCGGGCGGGTGGCAGCGCCCTGGCTAGCTGTGTCTGCACCTGCTGTCTCCCAGGGTGTGCACTGGCCAGAAGCTGGGAGTAGAGGCCCACACACTCTGATATGGGATATTGGCATCTTTTTTTTTTTTTTTTTTTTTTTTTTTTGACAGGCAGAGTGGACAGTGAGAGAGAGACAGAGAGAAAGGTTTTCCTTTGCCGTTGGTTCACCCTCCAATGGCCGCTGCGGCTGGTGCACTGCACTGATCCGAAGCCAGGAGCCAGGTGCTTCTCCTGGTCTCCCATGGGGTGCAGGGCCCAAGCACTTGGGCCATCCTCCACTGCGCTCCTGGGCCACAGCAGAGAGCTGGCCTGGAAGAGGAGCAACCGGGTCAGAATCCGGCGCCCCGACCGGGACTAGAACCCCGTGTCCCAGCACCGCAGGCAGAGGATTAGCCTATTGAGCCGCGGCACCAGCCAGATATTGGCATCTTAACCACCATACCAAATGCCCTCCCCAAAGGAGAATTTTAAGAAAAAGAAAGCATAAGCATCAATACCAGTTCTGTCACATACTGTTTTAACTATTCGTAAAAATTGTGCTTGTATTTATATCTCTTCTCTTTCCACAAAGACAATGTAAGTAGTAGTCATCAAATTCCAGGCAATAAAAGGTGGGAGGGAACACATGTTAAAATGGTGTTAACATTGTGTATGTGACACCTGGAGATATGAATCTGAGCTTCCTGGCGGTTGGAGCAAAAAGGGAAGTATTATCTTTAATGTAGTGACTGTGGAATGTCTTAATTCTCCACATTTACATTGTGCTGTCAGCATACAAAAGCACGAGGATGTGTAATATCTTACTTGACGATCCCATTAACTCGGCTAGGAAGGCAGTATTCGGTAACCCTAGTACACCAGGTAAAGAAACCTATGGTTCAAAGTTAAGTTATACGGCTAGGAGAAGCTACACTCCTGAAGTTAGTGACTATGAAATGGACAGGACAGAACATGTAATTCTACTCTAAATCTAGCATTGCTTATGCTACCTCAGAGTGCCTTAACTTCTTAGCCCTAAATTCTGAAACAAATTTCTCACATAGAATTCAAGTAATAGAAGTCGTCTTCAACCTTTTTACAGCAACACAATAGTGAATTTTACATAGCTATTTCTTATAGCAAGCCTTTATAAAACTAAGAGTATAAAATAGAAATGTAACTAGATAAAGCTGTAGATAAAACAAGGAAGCTGAAAGCATCAGATATGATAAAGTATGTGGAAACCCTGTAAGCCGTAAAGGCACAGTATCTTCTGATGGTGAAAGTCATTAAAGACTTCTATATCCTTTTTTCAACCACATTTTCTGGATGATTCCTATGCAGAGCAGAGTACACCATGCTTTCCTTACAAACACAAGCATACTTAAAGAGTGCCATGGAAAATGGAATTAAAAGATAAATTCATATTGGGGCAAAAAAAAAAAATTGAAATCCATACATATATGCAGTCTTCAAAAAGTTCATGGAAACTCATTATGAAACAACTACACATGGATTTCAGATTTTTTTTCACCGAAATAAAGTTCATAATTCTATCATCCACAAACTCTGTGAAGTACCCTTGTTAAATCTCTACAGTTATTAAGTAAAATTCTCTATCAGAGCCAAGTTGTCAAAGCTAAAATCTAAATTTTGAAAACTTGCCCTGAATTACTGGAGCAAAATAACCACTCAAATCTAGAAACCCAACATGTTTTATGTTATAGTTTGAAAACTTTGCGAAATAACTTCACACTGAGATTTAGCCTATCCTTTCAAGTTCATTAATCTGAAAATTTCTTGTCCTACATAGTGAAAGGAAAATCACAATTGATTTGCCTTTTTTTTTTTTCATTAAAAAAGAATCAATGGTCTTTAGGATCCAGGATTTTTTAAACAAAGAAGGCAAAAGGAGCTACAATGTACAGGTATAGTATTGTCTGTAATATCATTAAAAAGCAAAAAATAATAATAGTTGTGTCCTGCTGCATAAAAGGAGTCTCCCACAGGTGTGTGTGTGGCTGACACATCTTTCTCACTCTGACTTGCTGAGAAGTGGCAGTAACAGCACTCGCTCCCCCCTGAGTCGAGACCTTTCCTGTCAATACCTTCAGTCTTGCTGTTTCTCCGAGGCCCTGGCCCCGCCTCGCCCCATCGCCTGCCCAGGATGAGTCTTGCTGTTTCTCCGAGGCCCGGCCCTGCCTCGCCCCATCGCCTGCCCAGGATGCCAGGATCCTGTCTGGGGCGTCACGTCACAGCAGCTGGCAGACATCTGCTGAGTGTCTTCTCTATTCCCTCATGCACCTGCCTAACCTGCAAGTGTGCTGAGGACAAGGGCTACATTTGTTTTACTTGCCAATGGCCCTTAAGAAACATTTTTTTGAATTATAAATGTGAAATATTTTTTTTCTTACCCACTGTGGTCTCCATGCAAAAATGCTGAAATAGCAGCAGGTAGCTCTGTTTTAATAATTAAAAGATAAGATGACATAGCTGCAAAGGAATCAAGAGAGTTCCTATTAGTGTTTTATAATTTTAAATCATTTTTACAAAAAGATTTATTTGAAGGGCAGAGTGACAAAGAGAAAGGGGGGAAACAAACAGAGACGGATCTTTCTGTCTCTATTCAGCGGGTTCACTCCCCAAGTGTCGGCATCAGCCAGGGCTGGGCCAGGCTGCAGCCAGGGAGTCAGGAACTCTACCAGGAAGCAGGAAAACTGGGACTCCAAGGCACTCCGATGTGGAATGCAGGTGCCACAAGTGGTGGCTCAGCCCACTGGGCCACAATGCCAACCCCAATTTTCAATCGTTTTTCAGAAAAAAATTATCCCAGAACACAGATGTCCACTAGAGCTATGATAACATATGGAAGATTAACTCATAATGTACTGTCCCAAAGATATACAGACCATGAAAAGAGACACAACCCTTTTTTTTCCTTTCTGTGCTACCCACCCCCTACATCATAAACACATGTTATTATAAGAATGGAATGCATAACTTATATTTTAAACTGTCCTCTAAAATACATTTAAAAACATTCAATGGAAACCACTAAGCATATTAAAGACATGAAACTTCCAATTTTTATTCCATTTTATTAATGGGGCTCATCTATATTATGTAATCAGAACATGAAGCTAGCAATATTATATTTCATCTGACAGGATTCAAGAAATAACTAGCTCTTATAGCAATTTAATAATGACCCTATTTTTGATGTAGCTATAAAAACACAAATTCTATAAACCGTCTACTAGGAAAAGTTTTAATATGGTTACAGAATACAGTACTCATTTATATGTAAATACTGAGTTTAAGCTTAAACGCATAAATATATAGGAATGCAAATCATTTGGAGTCAGAACTTCAGTTTAACAGAGTAAGACTCTCCCTTTCTCCCAGAGATTAAGTATATATACATTAAAACAAAAACCAGCAAAAAATGCCCATGAAGAATAAAGAGTGAATTCTGTGTGCACATTAATTTTATTGCATTTTTATATTTCAGGAAACATTTCACTTTCTCCTTGGACCTATAAAACTAAGACCACAAATGAATGCCAAGTCTGAATGACAAAAATCTGGGAGAAACTCTGATTTAAAGGCTCTAAAGGTTAGAAGAATGTGCGTTTCGCAATCAACATATGTGAAAGTAGCTGAACGTCTTCCCAATTACAGTGTTGAAATGAGTTTAACTCTGTAACTCTGGAAGAAAAGAGATACTTACCAGTTTGTGCACAAATTTGTATGAATATAGATAATGGTATACACCGACACACACACACACAAACACACACAGTATTTTTAGTAAAGTAATAAAAACCCACGGCAAATTAAAATTTTCAACAGTGGCACACCCACTTCTCGGTAGAGAAAACACACAAACACAAAAGTGGCAGCTGCTTTTTCCCCAGCAGAAACAGAGCTGCAGACGAGGGCCCACGCAGACACAGCTGCAAACTCTTTTGAGTGCTGGGTATTCCGCCTGCTCGAGAAGAGATGTCCCACAGTGTCCACGTTCTCAGGAAGAAAGATGTTATCAGTGGGGCACAGGAGGAAGGCTTGGATTAACCTCCTCCACCCAAGGATTTGCAGTCTGTACAACATGTCGTCTACTGCAAAGAACCACACACACACATGGCGCAATGATGAAAATCATGAGGTGAATTTTCTGAAAATGGCCTAAAATGACTTAAGTGTATCTTGAGAGAAGGTTGAAAGAAAGAGAGAGAGGGAGGGAGAGAGAAAGAGAAAAGAGAGAGAGAGAGAGAAAGAGAGAGAAAGAAAGAAAGAAAGAAAGAGAGAGAGAGAGAGAGAGAGAGAGAGAGAGAAAAGTACCCTGAACACAAGGAACGCGGACTTCCTACACGATTTAATTTACTATTTGCTCATCATCAGTCTTTCTCGCTTGGATTCATCTACTGCATGAGTTCCCAAAGTTTCAGACATTCATCTATTTCAGTCATTTTCTATTATTTCTTTTGGATCTCTAGTTGTGAAAAGCTTCAATGAATATGAGATCATATTTCTTTCTAAAATGCAATCTGTCATTCTTCCCCGAATCTCTATTAGCCCCTGGCTAATCATTTGATCACTTTTACCCTCTGCTGCAGCCTTAGCTCTTTGGTTTTCAAATGGGAGTCCAATTTCATTAGATTCCGGTCTGAAAAATCATGTATATTTTAAGAAATTCGAACTCACCAAACATATGTTTCTCTCTCAAAAAAAGACCTCCACATACAAGAAACAGATATAATAAAACATGCAAATATATATATATTTTTTTTTTCTTAGAGAGTGCTGGTACATGTTTTAAGAGCTACAAAAAAACCCCAGAGCTTACAATGGGGAAAAAAGCTGACTGATTAAGCAAGTAAAACAAAGAAAGACACTATGCAATTCACTGCCAAAGTGATCTTTTCTTAACCACAGACTTCCACGCAAGGGAAGCTCACACACGCACTGTTTCCAGCTGAAAGGTTCATGAATTCAAAGAGCGCCTGCCATACCTTGCGTCTCATGTCTTCTACTGGCATAAGGAAAAGCTTACGAGACTTATTTTAGAGACAGGCCACGAGCAAGAATTTGTAAGTGATTTTTGCTGGCATTGAACACGGTGTGGACTCTGAATACAGGACACACCACGTGATGCTGGAAATGAATGGGAACAGGGTCCTCCATTAACGCTCCGATGATTGGGAAGCCAAGCTGGCCTCCATACCACCAAGGCCCACCTGAAAGCTATACCCTGGTGACAGGGACCCCGCCATTACAAATCACTTCGCTTCACCGTGTTAACTAAGGGAGTGTTTCTTCCCTCCTCATTTTAAGTAACTGATTTGCTAGAAAATTCCTTGGGAAGGAAACAAAACCAAACTCTTGTCAGCCTAATCAAGACACAGAAACTGAAAGCATTCTTTAGAAACCACACGGAGAAGCAACTGTTATATGAAAAGCCAGTTGGGTGAATCATGGGAGAAACACATGAGCTGAGCCAGAGAGGCTGACGGGAGAGATGTCAGCGACAGAGCAAAAGGGCAGGGGGTGGGGGTGGGACACCCACGAGAACAGCTCACAACCCTGGTTTTTTGGGGGTGCCTATGCTACATGATATGCAAGCTGTTTCCTCACTTCATTTTCACACAAAACTGTGAGGTAAATACTATTTATTTCACAGATGAAGAAGTGGAGGCACAAACAATTAACCTGCCAGACTGGTCTGAGAAGCTTCCATGACCGGCTGGTGCGCTATGGGCAAGTGCAGGGGTGGAAAAATAAAAAGTCATTAAAAATACACTCTCTAGAATTTTTTCTCCCATCGGCATTTAAATAACAAACTGCATTTAAATACAGAGTTCTACAGTAGGGTTTTTTTTTTTTTATTTATTTGAAAGATTTATTTATTTTAGAGGCAGTGATGCAGAGGGAGGGAAGAGAGACAGAGAGAGAGAATGAATTTTCCATCCCCTGTTCACTCCCCAGTTGGCTGCAATGGCTGGGACTGGGCCAGGCTGAAGCCAGGAGCCAGGAGCTTCACCTGGGTCTCCCATGTGGGTGCAGGGGCCCAAGCACTTGGGATCTTCCACTGCTTTCCCAGGCGGATTAGCAGGGAGCTGGATCAGCAGTGGAGCAGCCGGGACTTGAACTGGTGCCCATGGGATGCAGCGTTGCAGGTGGCGGCTTCGCTTACTGCACCACAGCACTGGCCCCACAGCAGGGTTCGAAGGAAGTCAGAGTCCCGGAATCCAGGACGTCAGCCAGAGGCTCAGTAACACTGATAACTTTCATTTCACCTTGAAACAGATTTTCAGTGAAGTCCCTTCCAGCTTTGTAGCTGGCTTTGTGAAGCGAAAATCCAAGATCCACGGGCTGTCTAGGAGTCTACTACATCTACTGCATTTACAGCTATGACGGTAGCTCTGAAGAGAAGGTTTCCTAGTCTCACACAATTTGCGATTTTAATACTACAGTGAAATCTGGACAATAAACACAAAAACCATTACCTTTGCCCCCAAACCCTGTACTCTTCCTGTGGACTAATCCATTCTCCACCCTTCCGGAGTTTGGGCAAAAGAAATCATGAGTTTACAAACAGAGTTATCCTTTTTATTAAATATTTGCAACGTGTGATGGAGGTAGGATTACTTACAGCTATTTTTAAAATAATTAGCTTTTCGGCACGTGGGGAAGTTCAGCAGCTTCTTAAAGGATTAGTGAGTTGGCCTTGAACAAACAGATATACTATGGGAGGAAATACGTTTGCCTTTCCATCTCAGGGAGGCTCCATTTTGTTTCAAAACTATTTAGTCATGGATGGTAACTGGTTTATTCAGCATGTCTTATTAATCCAGTATTCCCACTAAATGTTTAAATGCCTTTGAAATTCCATCCCACTTGAATAGCACATAACACAATCTCTTTTTTAAAAAGTTTTTAAAAACTCAAAAACAATGTCATTTCCCTACCTTGTGCACGAACAGAAATAAAAATATATGGAGGAAAATGTTTCCCCATAATCCTAATAAAAATATGTTTTACCAATTATCACAATCTTAAATTTGGATAAAAAGTGGTCAAAATAGCTACTATTGTGAAAATCTTACAATTAAACTTCAATATAAATCTTCACCAAGTAATAGATTATTTTCAAAGCCTTTATTCTTGCTTTTTTAATGACATGTTACTAATACATTTTGGCAAAGGAAGCACTTGTCAAAAAAGCTGTTCTGTTCTAAGAGTGTTTTCCCGAGTTCCCGACAATCATGCCCCGGGCACAAAAGAGCTGCAGTTTGATTAGAGACGAGCTGACCAGCAGATGGCGCTGTAACAGCACACCTATTCCCAGTTTCTCAAGAGGACAACACAAACCAGTTCATTTCAGACTCCTAGTACTTGTGTACTCCCGTTTCCCACTCCCCGCACCCGCCAAAAAACAAACACAGGAGGAAAGGAAATCCAAAGACTTTTATCAAATATTGATAACGTGAGATTCTTTTAGTTTTCTATTAAAATGCTCTTATCTATACCTTTCAGCTTGTGATTTATAAACTGTGCTAACTACACAAAGGGTTGCTGGGTCTCTTCCTTTTTAAAGATTTATTTTATTTATTTGAAAGGCAGAGTTACAGACAGGGAGAGACAGAGAGAGAGATCGGTCATCTGCTTGGTCATTACCGAAATGGCAGCAATGGCTAGGGCTGGGCCAGGCCAAAACCGAGGAGCCTGGAGTTCCATCTGTGTCTCCCATGTGAGTGCAGGGACATGAGCACTTTGGAAGTGGTGCAGCCAGGACTCAAACTGTCGTCACCCATTTGGGATGCCAGTGCTACGCAACAACCAACGCTGGCCCCTGGGTCTCTCCTAAAATTTGTATTCCTTTTTTTTTTTTTTTTTTTTGACAGGCAGAGTGGACAGTGAGAGAGACAGAGACAAAGGTCTTCCTTTGCCGTTGGTTCACCCTCCAATGGCCGCCATGGCTGGCGCGCTGAGGCCGGCGCACTGCGCTGATCCAAACGCAGGAGCCAGGTGCTTCTCCTGGTCTCCCATGGGGTGCAGGGCCCAAGCACTTGGGCCATCCTCCACTGCACTCCCGGGCCACAGCAGAGAGCTGGCCTGGAAGAGGGGCAACCGGAACAGAATCTGGCGCCCTGACCGGGACTAGAACCGGTGTGCCGGCGCCACTAGGTGGAGGATTAGCCTAGTGAGCCCCGGCGCCGGCCTAAAATTTGTATTCCTAAATGCAAGTGTTAGTCAAGGCTGCTAGAGTAAGGTCTGGGATTCTGTGCCATTCTGCGCCTGATGTGAAAGCTAGGTGATTTTAGTAAAGTCAGAAAGGTTCACTGAGACTAACATTTAGGATTCTTTCACCATGGTTAAATCTTTAATCTCCCTGACACTGGGACTTCACAGAGCTAAGGGAAGATTAGACTATCCACATTAGTCTTTCATATATTTTATAGAAGCCAAATAAGAACTTAACATACTCCTAGGATCCACCTATCCATCTATGTTTTGAGTTCAGCAAGATGTGAAACCAGATATAACATTAACTGATGGGGCCGGCGCCGTGGTGGATTAGGTAAAACCACAGCCTGCAGGACCGGCATCTTATATGGGCGCCAGTTTGAGTCCCAGCTGCTCCTCTTCCCATCCAGCTCTCTGCTACGGCCTGGGAAAGCAGAAGATGGCCCAGGTCCTTGGGCCCCTGCACCCACGTGGGATTCCCAGAGGAAGCTCCTGGCTCCAGATCGGTGCAGCTCCAGCAGTTGTGGCCAATTAGGGAGTGAACCAGTGGATGGAAGACCTCTGTCTCTAGCTCTCCTTCTCTCTCTGTGTAACTCTGACTTTCAAATAAATAAATAAATCTTTTAAAAAATTAATTGGTTTAAAAAAATCAACTGACTTGGCTTTTACCAAGATCCGATGGCCTTTCTGCGGTTTGACTAAGAAAATGAATTGGGGTTTACTGTTTGATTTCTGGTGACGTCCTAGACTACTGAATGGTCTGTTTCAGGAGTTCAAGAGACTGAAACTACCTCCCTTGGTTTTAGGAAATGAAACACATACTGCAACTCAGTCACCTATACTTATTTTCTACCACAGTTTTTTAAAGATTTATTTTGAAAGAGTTACAGGGTTGGGGGCAGGTGAGTCAGAATTAATCTTGTATCCACTGGTTTACTCCCCAGATAGTTGCAACAGCTAGCACTAGGCCAGGCTGAAGTCAAGAGCCAAGAGCTTCATCCCAGTCTCCCACATGGGTGGCAGGGGTCCAAACACTTGGGCCATCCTCTGCTGCTTTTCCCAGGCCATTAGCAGGGAGCTGGATTGGAAGTGGAGGAGCTGGGACTCGAATCGGCGCCCATATGGGATGCCAGCATCGCAGGAGTTGCTACAGTTCATAATCCTTCTACGAGTCAGTTCACCAAATTCAAGTTCTCTAACTAGAACTGTGATGCCTGTAACAGCATTAAATATTACAATTTCTAGATGCCTCTTTCTGGACTTCGCGTCCCAATCATATTTCCAGTGCTGGGGATATGGGCAGCATACGGCTAACTTTGGCTTGGGCCTGCTTCAGGTCCCCAATTTGTCATTCTTATGAGGAGACCAAGAATTGCTTTTGAGTAGTATTTCACAATACGGAACTTCATTTCCCAAAGGCAGGAGTGTCTATAATTTTAAAACACAAATGCTAAATTTCATGAGTTGCATTTTTTTCATTATAAAATTCATAGATTATCTGAAGACAGATCTCTCCTATCAGCTTTTAGACCACATGCCCTGTAACTAATACTTGTTGCCTGATTGATTTTGAGAGAAGAAAGAGTCTCTGTAAAGCAGTGACTGTGTTCTTTTTGCAAGACACTACACTCAGGCTGACTTATATGTGTGTATTCTGTGGACTTCCTGGTAGGTGATGTCTCTTTTCCTTCCTTAAGAAAGGTCGTTAGCTTCCCCAGTTTATGCTTCTCTTCTCCTTTCCTTTCTTTCTGTAAAAATGATCACTTATCGGGGTCGGCACTGTGGCACAGGGGGTTAACACCCTGGCCTGAGGTGCCGGCATCCCATGTGGGAGCCGGTTCAAGTCCCGGCTGCTCCTCTTCCCATCTAGCTCTCTGTTACAGCCTGGGAAGGCAGTAGAAGATGGCTCAAGTCCTTGGGCCCCTGCACCCGGAGGAGGCTCCTGGCTTCGGATCAGCACAGCTCTGGCCGTTGCGGCCAATTGGGGAGTGAACCATCGGATGGAAGATCCTCCCCTGCCCCATGTAACTCTGACTTTACATCTTTAAAAAAAATGATCACTTATTGAATGTGTACTGTGTGCTAGGGACGAGGGACGTAAATGAACGAGCAAATAACCTTGACTTGTGAACTATGGAAATGTAGAGAATAAACTGGGTCTTAACTGAGAGACTCATCGAACCAACACTGATCAAAGCACAAACTGTGCTCATTCTGCTTTCACCAGTTATTTTTTTAAAGATTTATTTTTGTATTTGAAAGGCAGAGTTAGATAGAGGAGAGAGAGAGAGAAATTTGAAACATGATCACCTAACCTAAAAAAGACAGATGCTCCTTCTCTTACAATGGGGTTGCATCCCCAACAAAGCCATCCTACACTGAAAATATCCCAAGAAATGCACTGCATACAGCTAATCTCCCACACACTCTAGCTTAGCCACATAAGGCTGACTGGGAACTGCTCGCTGCCTCCTACTGCGAGGTGCTAGCCCAGGAAAAGACAAACACTGAAAACTGCAAGTGCACTACTGACTGAACGCACGCTGCCTTCACCACATCGTAGGACTGGAGATACAGTAAGTCAGGGACTACCTATAGGCTGCAGAAATACTCCAGTCCACCTTAATCATTTACATAAGAGCTAACTCCAACACTTCGAACTTATAAGTTTTTTATATATAATACTATAGAAATCATTGTATAGGCTTCCAAGGTTTTTGTTTTTACCATTCGCTATGTGTATAAAATTGTCTTATGTACAGTCTTAGGCTTTTAAGTTGAACTATTAAAACTGTCTCATTATCAATTACTAAACTACTATTACTAAATCATAGCTAATTATTATCTCATCATGAAATTGTCTTATTATTAACATATTTTTTTAAATTTTTATTTTATTTTTTATTTTTTGATACTCAGAGTGGACAGTGAGAGAGAGACAGAGAGAAAGGTCTTCCTTTACTGTTGGTTCACCCTCCAATGGCCGCCATACTGCGCTGATCCGATGGCAGGAGCCAGGTACTTATCCTGGTCTCCCATGGGGTGCAGGACCCAAGCACCTGGGCCATCCTCCACTGCACTCCCGGGCCACAGCAGAGAGCTGGCCTGGAAGAGGGGCAACCGGGACAGAATCCGGCACCCCGACCGGGACTAGAACCCGGTGTGCCGGCGCCGCTAGGCGGAGGATTAGCCTAGTGAGCTGCTGTGTCTATTATTAACACATATTATTTATTGATTTCCTCCCAAAAACTAGTTAAGTTGGGAAAAGAAATGAAAATACAGTTCCTATCCTTACAGAGTTGTTTTGTTTTTAAAGATTTTTTTATTTATTTGAAAGGTAGGGTAAGAGAGAGGGAAAGACAGAAAATCTTCCATCAGCTGGTTCACTCTTCATATGGCTACAACAGCCAGGGCTTGGCCAGGCCAAAGTAAGGGTCCAGGAGCTTCTTCTGGGTCTCTCATGTGGGTGGCAGGCACCCAGGAACTTGGGCCATCTTCTGCTGCTTTCCCAGGTGCATTAATGGGAGGCTGGATTGGAAAAGTGGAGCAGCTGGGACTCAAACTGGTGACCATATGGGAGGCCAGCTGTGGCTTAACCCACTATGCCACAGTGCTGGCTCCCTATGGAGTTTTAAGAATCCTCAACATTTGATTTCAGTTTTTCAAATATTTACTGTACCACAGCAGAAGGGATAAGATGTTAGTAGTAGACTCACAGAGCAAGGCTCGAGTCCAGGCATCATGTGGTAAAAGTGAACGAGTTACTTATTCCCTCCATACACTGTGATCATTCTCAAGTGAGGATAATCTCAGGTACCTTGAAGAATCGTTTTCTCTTAAAAAATTTTATTTATTTATTTGAAAGGCAGAGTGATAGAGAGAGAGAGAGAGAGAGAGAGAGAGAGAGAGAGGGAGAGGGAGGGAGAGGGAGGGAGAGGGAGGGAGAGGGAGAGGGAAAGGGAGAGGAAAAGGGAGAGGGAAAGGGAGAGGGAAAGGGAGAGGGAAAGGCAGAGGGAGAGAGGGAGAAATAGAGAGCGCTCTTCCATCCATTGGTTCACTCCTCAAATGGCTGCAATGGCCAGCTGCTGGCAGGCTGAATCATTCTATCCAGGTCTCCTACATGGGTAGCAGGGGCCCAGAGAGGTTGGTCACCTTCCCCTGCCTTCTCAGGCACATTAACAGGGAGCTGGAGCAGAAGCAAAGGAGTCAGGACTCCCATCAGCACTCCAATGGAATGCTGGTATTACAAGCAGTGGTTCAATCTGCTCTACCACCATGCTGGCCCCAAAAAGCGTTTTCAGTGCAAGGATAGTGTCTAGTAGAATGCTTGATGTAAGTATGGTCCCTTGTGGGGCCAGGTTGTGGGGTAGTGGGTAAAGCTGTTACCCATGATGCCGGCATTCCATAGACACTGGTTAGAGCTTCCTCTCTATGTTAACTCTGATTTTCAATAAATAAATAAATAAAAAATTTTCATCTGTTGCATGGCTTTTCAGTTCAAATGTCCACTGCAAAAATTCCGATCATTTACAACTAATAATGAACGTATTATGTTTTGAAAATTCTATCTGAACTAAATTATATGCAGATGGGCAAACAGCCAATTTGGTGCCACACATCATGTAAACTTATAAATAGGCAATGGATTTTCAGTTCATAAAACATCAAAATGCATTTTGAAATAACATCAAAGTTGTGCACAGTATACTAAAGATTCTCCCAAGTAAGTAAGAGGGCACTTTAAAAAATTAGTGAAAAAATGGAATTAAAAAGATTAGTTTATTTTGGCACAAAATATTTCTGAAATTCATCCGCAGGTTTTTCAGAACAAGTATCTTCTGGGAGCTTTCTGAAGATCCCTCGTAAGTTGTTCCTTCTCAAGCACACAGGCGCTAGCAACTGACTCAATGCGTATCAATGAACAAACTGTTTCAAATTTTTAATTTATTTATTTGAAAGGTAGAATTACAGAGAGAGGGAGGGAGGGAGAGACAGAAAAAAGTTCTTCCATCTGGTGGTTCACTCTCCAAATGGCTGCAAAGGCTGGGGCTGGGCCAGGCTGAAGCCAGGAGCCAGGAGCTTCTTCCAGGTCTCCCACACTGGTGCAGGGGCCCAGGCACTTGGGCCATCCTCTACTGCTTTCCCAGGCTACAGCAGAGAGCTGGACTGGAAGAGGAGCAGCCAGGACACAAACTGATGCCCATAGGCAATGCTGGCACCCAGGCAGAGGCTTTGCCTACTATGCACATCGCTGGCCCTGAACAAACTATTTTCTACGGCTGAAGTTCCCGGACTTTTAATTTCAGAGGCTGAGAGACTGCCCTGAAGGATATTCCTAAGAACTAAAGTTCCTGTTTTCTTAGTGACAAAGAATAGTAAATACAAAGGCTTTTAGGGCAATTGTTATTGATTTATTCAAAATACCTATCAAAGCACAAATCTTCTCATGAAACAAGTATAATCCTCTCATTGAGCTTTCTTGTACCAAAATAAATTGATGTCTCAAAAGAATTAATATGCCTCCCAAAGTGCTAAATCAAAATTTTTATTTTGGCGTAAAAAGGGACCACAGCCTCCCTGATTCCTACCCTATACCTAACCATTTGACAAAGATAAAAATGAAGCCAGGAGAATGAATGAGGCATTTCCCCAAGACACAGGGCTGCGCAATGACAGAGACAGGAGTAAGCAGACAGAATTCAAGTTCCCTGACTTCCTATTAGGTGCTCGGCCTACAAGAGCAAGTAACCAATTTTTTTTTTTTTCTTTTTGACAGGCAGAGTGGACAGTGAGAGAGAGAGAGAGAAAGGTCTTCCTTTTCCGTTGGTTCATCCCCCCAATGACCGCTGCGGCCAGCGTGCTGTGGCCGGCGCACTGTGCTGATCCGAAGCCAGGAGCCAGGTGCTTCTCCTGGTCTCCCATGCGGGTACAGGGCCCAAGCACTTGGGCCATCCTCCACTGTACTCCAAGGCCACAGCAGAGAGCTGGATTGGAAGAGGGGCAACCGGGACAGAATCTGGCGCCCCAACTGGGACTAGAACCCGGTGTGCCGGCGCCGCATGTGGAGGATTAGCCTATTGAGCCGCGGCACTGTCCAGCAACCAATTCTATTAGAATAAAGAAATCATTTATGCACACCTAAGAAAAAAATTCTGAAAATGCATATTCAATTATAACCCAGGTGGGCTCTCCATAAAAAACTTTCAACTAATGTAAAAAAAATCATGAGAAGATATCACTCTAAAAACTAAAGAAATATTACTAACTTTTTGAATTTAAACAGACATTAAAAACTGATGTCTGTTTCTAAATCATGTTTTGAAAAAGTTGTAAAACAAAATCAAGCAAACCAACAAACTTTAAGAGGTGGAAGGACTGATGATTTATCCGACCACCAAATACACAAAAACCTTTCTAGAGAGCATTCTGATAATTGACCAACCAACGCTGAACATTTTCAGAGAAAAAGAATATTTTCAAAGGAGTGTGGGCCATCTCTACTGTCAAACAGCTCAGATACGAGGAAGACTGCTATGGTCTCAGTGTGTCTCCCAAAGGTCCTGTTTTGGAGACTTAAGCCCCAAAGCAATGACACTGGGGGCTGTGGCCTAATGGGAGATGTTAGGTCATGCGGCTCCTCCTCGTGAAAGGATTCACGCAGATCATAAACCGGCTACAGGCTGCGAGTTCCCTCTTGCCCTGTGCTGCAGGTGGTGTCTTCCTCCACCACGTCAGGTCCTCAGCAGCTGTGGCTCCTTGATCTTGGCTTTCCAGACTCCAGAACCACGAGCCAGATAAACTTCTCCTCGTTATACATTACCCATTCTGCAGTACTCCGTTAAGCAGCACAAAATGAACTACGACACGGTTCTAATTCGGAAACCTAAGCTTCTCTGTGGACTTCTATTCGTTAGAACTAGTTCTGCCCTCCGAATAATACTGAACTAGTCTCTCTTTTTACATTTCATGTTCAGTTTTTCAAATAACTGTAGCTGGTCTATGGCACTTCAACAGTCTTGATTAACAAAGGTTATTCAGAGTTGAACTTTATCGAGTCCCAGGAACTACAGGAGGTGCAGGGAGCTCAGAGGGAAATGTGATGTCCTGGAGGAGGACATGACATAGCAGGGGAGAGGACGTGAACAGAGATTAACTTCACTCTAACAGCGAGCAAGCACTGAAATAGAATCATGTCCCATAATAACTACAGACAAGACTAGAGAACAAGGAATAAGTCAAAGTAGAAAATACAACAGTGGGCACTGTGCCAGGGGACACAAATTAGGATCCAAATGCCTGAAATGGAAGTTCTATATAAATTGTTAAACAATGTTTCAATATAATACAAACATAATGTGATGGTCCTTAGTACAACAGAAAGGATAAGGAGGTATTGAAAATACCACAATATACATTCATATTCAGAAATACTACCAGTGTACATATTTGCTAAACAAGATAAATTATTCCAAAACAGATCCTAAATGACACTAAATAAATTCATAAAGAAATAGACTGGCTTTCCTGACCTCTATTGTGAAATATAAAATATTGTTTTGGAAGGAAATTACTGGTAATGGCATCTAAGGAAGCAGTCTTCTGTTGTGATAACCTACTCATTTTTTTTTTCCCATGAAAATTCAAAGAACTAAAACATGAACATTCAGAATTCCAAAATAATTGCAAGCACAATTCATCAGTAGATGTTAATTTTTCCTTGGCCAAGGAATTAAGATGGAATTTGAGTAACATTTACTGTGAAATAGCTCAGCACTCTTGACTACTAGAGCTGAATTTTATCAGAACTGTCACCTTTGGTGTGGGTCTCTGGCCTAGTGGGTAAGACACCGGTTAGGATGCTGGTGTTGCTCCCTGCTTCTGGGACCTTATTCCAGCTTCCTGCTAACGCAGACTCTAGGAAGCAGGGTGATGGCTCAAGAAAGTGGGTGCTTGACTGACCTGGGAGATTTGGGTTGAGTTCTGGGCTCCCAGCTTTTGGCATCCTTCATAGCTGCCTCCCTCTGCCCCTGCACAACACTGTGGGCATTTGGGGACTGAACCAGTGGATACGGATATTCAAACTCTTTCTTATAAACAATTTTTTTTAAAGTTTATTTTTTTTTAAGATTTATTTTATTTATTTGAAAGACAGAGTAGTAGAGAGAAGTAGAGTCAGAGAGAGAGGCCTTCCATCCGCTGGTTCACTCCCCAATTAGCCGCAACGGCCAGAGCTGTGCCGATCAAAAGCCAAGAGTCAGGAGCCTCCTCCAGGTCTCCCACGTGGGTGCAGGGGCCCAAGTACTTGGACCATCCTCTACTGCTCTCCCAGGCTGTAGCAGAGAGCTGGATTGGAAGAGGAGCAGCCGGGACTAGAACTGGCACCCATATGGGATGCCAACGCTTTTAGGCCAGGGCATTAACCTGCTGTACCACAGCGCCGGCCCCATAAACAATTTTTTTAAAAATAAAACCTATAATCTTTCGATTATATTCCATATAAAAATTACGATTATAACTTTCTCTGACCACATCATCTTGTGTGAGATACAAATTGCATTTCAACCTTCTCTGTGTACCTTCTTTAGGATTTATTTATTTATTTGAAATGCAGCATGACAGAGTAAGGAGAGAGAGAGAGAGAGAGGGAGAAAGAGGAGAGGGAGAGAGTTAGAGAGTTGGAGAGAATATGAATCTCCCATCAAGTAGTTCACTCCCCAAATGTCCAAACAGCCAGGTTTGGGCCAGGAGCCAGGAGCTCCATCCAGGTCTCCCAACTGTGTAGAAAGGACCTAAATACTTAGGCCATCATCTGTTGCTTTCCCATGTACATCAGCAGGGAGCTGGACTGAAAGTAGAGCACTCTGATATGGCATGCCATTTGCAGGCAGTGGCTTACCCCACTGTGCCATGATGCCAGCCCTCTGTGTATTTAAATAATAGCTTTATTTATCATTTCACATACTGGTGAGAAAAATCAAGACATTTTTCAGCACTGTGGTACTTCTTTACAACATACACATTCTTGATTCCGATATATTGGATTTAAATATTTAATACATTTAGTCAATATTTTATAATTAACAGTACTTTAAAAAATTCATTTGAAAGGCAGAGACACAGAGAGAGAGAGAGAGAGAGAGAGAGAGAGAGACAGAGAGAGAGAGAGAGAGAGAGAGACAGAGACTATCTCACACCTCCTGGTTCATTTCCCAAATACCTGCAACAGCCAGGGTAGGGCCGGGACAAGCCCAGGAGCTGAGAACTTAATTGAGGTCTCCAACCTGGGTGGCAGGGGCCCAGTGACCTGAGCCATCACCACTGCCTTCCAAGGGCTGCATCAGCGGAAAGATGGAGTCATGAGACAGGGGAAGGCAGCAAAGCCCAGCATTTCAACGTGGGATACGAGCTTCTGAATAGGCATTTTAACTACGAGGCCAAGTGCCCACCACAACAGTAATTTTTATTTCTACATAGTTCTCAATACGAGGTCACTTCTAGAATCAGTTTTTAATAGAAAAGATAAATATGCATGTGCTTTTTATTTGCCTTTGATTTATCTGTTAAACCCTTTGGTCATTTTTCGTTTCTTGGTTACATGAGGACATTGTTCACCCACACCTGATTTTCCACAGCCCATAGAACACCTCTGCCTCGGAAGCAGTATCTGCTGAAGGGGGAGATGAGGACAAATGGGGAGGAGAAATATTCTAGAACTAGGCCGAGTTTTTCTAAACTATACCGCACCATCACCACCACAGGAAGCCAATCCCTTGGCGGCGAGCTGCAGACCTAACGACTGGAATACAGCCAGTGTTAGCTGGGACTGACTTCAGGGGCTGCCGTCACGGATCCAGAAACGAGCAGTGAGGCAAACACAGGCACTCCGAGGGCAGCTGTGGCTGCACAGCTCCAGATCCCACATGAGAACTCAGTGCGGTAAGAAAGCAAAGGAAGAAGACGACATCCACACATCTGTGTATGCGCACAGCACTGCCCTTTCTTACCTCCTATATTCTGAATTATTATGGTGCCTGCCACCACCACCTATAAAAGAACAAATGGATTCAGAAGATAAAAGGGGAAACAATATAAAACGATCAGTATTCTATTAAAGGCCAATAACTAATAGTGAAAAACAGATGCAAAACTCATGAGTGAAGAGAAATTGGAAAGAATAAATTTTTCTGGCTATTTGCAACACATCAAATTAATAAATATCACATAAAAAGGCATTACTAGTTCCACAGTTACTCTAAAGAATACGTTTGAAATTTTTTGGCAGTCATTTCTGAATAGTGAAAAGTGTTAAAAGCTAGCAACAGGTGATTATCAAAACTTAAATTGATTCTACTAGTGGAGTCTCATTCTCCCTTTCTTACTGGTTTTACCAAGCTGCTTTCTCTTTCTTTCTCTTCTTTCTCTTCTTTTCTTTCTTTTCTTTCTTTTCTTTTCTTTCTCTCTCTCTCTCTCTCTCTCTCTCTCTCTCTTTCTCTCTTTCTCTCTTTCTTTCTTTCTTTCTTTCTTTCGACAGGCAGTTAGACAATGAGAGAGAGACACAGAGAGAGAAAGGTCTTCCTTCCGTTGGTTCATCCCCAAAACAAATGGCCGCTACTGCCGTTGCGCTGCGCGAATCTGAAGCCAGGAGCCAGGTGCTTCCTCCTGGTCTCCCATGTGGGTGCAGGGCCCAAGCACTTGGGCCATCCTCCACTGCACTACCGGGCCACAGCAGAGAGCTGGTCCGGAAGAGGAGCAACCGGGACAGAATCCGGTGCCCCGACTGGGACTAGAACCCGGTGTGCCGGCGCCGCAGGCTAAGGATTAGCCAAGTGAACTGCAGCGCCGGCCACCAAGCTGCTTTCATAGTTGATCAAGACAGACTGGGGTGTACTATCCTGCAAAAAAGAAATTATACAGGCTCCTGAGTCTATCAGTTCAGCATATAGCAAGCTTTTGTGCATCCCACTTCCAGGAATTAGTCTACAGCAGAAAATTCTACAGCCCAAACATTCTCAGATCTTGGAAACTTAAGCACAATGTTTCAAACATAATCATGTGAAGTGGGTTGGGTCTGAAACACCGGGAGATGGCAAGGACGATGGTGTCCTGGGGGCTCTTCCTCCCTCTTCGAAGTGGAGCAGCTGATGGCATATGAAAATGTAGATTAAATCTTCTGATTCTTAATAGAAAGTTAGAAATTAAATTTTTTCAGATTTTCATGACTCTTGGTTGCTAAGTAGTCAAGAATAAAAAGACTTGAGCTAAACAAAATATGCCTGAGGACGAGGTTAAGTTTGCAGTACTGTTCGCTTATGACCTTAATGAGTTTCCTGGGAAACCCCAGGTAGAATTCTGTCCATCTCTGACCATCATTCAGGACTCAGAGGCAATGATTAAACACTGTGCTTCCACCTGGGCCTTTTCATCGCTCAAATCTTGGTGGATCAGAATTCCTGACATGTGCGGTGTTGACTAGCTACCTCCTGTCATTTGGCCTCCATGGCTAGGGCACAGATCACCCTTCAGACCCGTCTCTGCTGGGATTCCATCTTGGCACCACGTCTGCCCAGCACAGATCCAGTCTGTTAGTGGGAGCCAGAAGCCTTGAGACCTGCAGAGCAACTCTAACGATATGAAAATGTGGCAAGGTGCCTTTGGACATGTCATTTCAATTTTCAGGTTTTCTAGAAAGAACTTTCCATTTCAGCTTACTTAAAAATTAATTTCAAAGTATCACAGATATTTGTGAAATAACTACTTTGAACTTGGGAACATTTTCAGTGATGACACTATCAGACATAAAACCTGGATTTATTTAAATTAAAATATTACAAAAGCAGTAATATCTTACTGATGACTATTTTTCTATTCTTTGGCTGTGTTTAAGCATTTTGTATCTAGAAAGCTGAAATGACTATCTATCACCTATCTATCTTCACAGTATACAGCACATATCTGCATAATAAATATCTACATGTCCAGTAAGGATATTTAGAAATAATTTTTAAAATACTTCCCAAAAAGTTCAAAATATTTCAAAAAAATTTTGATTCTCAGAAAAACATTACATATTATATTTCATAGCCATATAAATGAGAAGAGGAAATAAATTTTTTTTTTACGAAAACTGTAGAAGCAGAGGAAATACAAGCAAAAACCACAGCAGCTCTCAGAGCACTGCCTGTCTAGTGTGCCTGCTGCTATGAAGCAGAAGCACAAATAAATAATAATCAGACACCGTGGAGTGGTAGGAAGAAGAGAACCTCACCAATCCTTTCTCTTTTTTTCGATAGCTGCTACAGGGGAATGCAGGAAATACTCATTTGAAATGACACTTAATAATAATGTGATGCCAGCGATATTTACAGCCACGTTTGTAACATATTAAATCACTTGGGGCACCTTCTTGTACAATTAGAAATTTTTCTTCTTCCTTGGTTAACTTAGATGGGGGGCGGGTGGGCGGCATTGTGGCACACAAGGTAAAGCAGCCATCTGCAACATCGGCAGACACCAGTGTCCCACCTGCTCCACTTCTGATCCAGCTGCCTGCTTATTGGCCTGGGAAAAGCGGCTAAAAGTTGTCCAACTGCTTGGCCCCCGCCAGCCACATGGGATGAAGTTCCTGGCTCCAGGATTCCCAGCCCCAGCTATTGTGGCCATCTGGGGAGTGAACCAGTGGGTGGAAGATCTCTGTCTCTCTCTGTAACTCTTACAAATAAATGCATCTTCATAAATAAATAAATGCTAGATGTAGGAAAATGGCCGCTGATTACACCAAACATCCTGATCTCTAGGAAAAAGAAATTGTTACCAAAGATGATTAACAAAAACCCTTTATTTTCCAATAATGTATTCTGTTTTCTTCAAGTTTCAGGTTATTAAGGTTCAAGCCATGAAACTACATGGTACATGAGTTAAATATTCTCTTTTGAATTTTGAAAAAGGAAGTTAATAAGAATGTGTAAATAAAGTTTTTCCTTCCCACTACATGGCTATCTTTTTCTTCATGGACTCCCCTATTTGGAAGGTAGCTTAGTCACCAAAAATATGGTATCCTTTTTTGATTAAAAACCACATAAAATAAAAATCTGAGGTAATGCATATATCAATTACTAAAATTTAGTCATTCTACACTGGATACATATTTCAAAACATGCTGTACATAATAAATCTGTGTATTTTTATTAATTTAAAAATAAATAAAACAAAAAATATATAAACCACACATTTAGAAATAAAAATTCTTACTTGGAACCAAAATAAACATGTGTTTTTGAAGTATGGTAGTGCTTCAAAAAACCCAAACCAACCAAAGAACAATACTACAACATTAGTAGGAATGTTGAGTGCCTCCTTACCTATGGAAGACAACATTTTCCTCATTTCTTAATGAGTGCCCAATAAACGTTCCCATTTTCCCCCCTATGTACAAAGGGCACATTTGAAGCTTGGAACCCTTGGATGTGGGACAGGCTTTGTGTAATTATTGACAAATGGGCCCCTTCGTTGCTCTCGTCCTCAATTTCCTCTCCTATAAAAGGGGGGATAACTACATCATCCTTCAGCACTGTTCAACTCTTCCACTTACCGTTTTCACCAACAGCCATGCTATAATTTTAATTTTATGCAGTTTTCTTCTGTCTTTACAAGGATTTACTCCAAGAATACAATTAAAATTAGTAAGGGAAGAAACTTAAAAACAGGGCACTGGATACGATTTTGAAATTCTTAAAGAGTCTGCTTCATCCTTCATCAGGATGAAAGATACTAAAGACCGAAGCATTGAATTAAATTTAGTAATGCATTTTCAGGAAGAGCACACAAAGGTTTCTCCTCTTTCTCTTCCTGCTCCCATAATTCTTTTTCTTTTTGGCTTCCTTTAATGTTGTTCTCTTTCATACACTTTTCTCTACTAACTCCGAACACGGGAAAAAAATTGCCTCTTTGGTTTTGGACACAATGAGAAGAGAAAACAAAATTACCTTTCCCGGTAATCCAAATGCAAAGAGTCCAAGATCTTCATAAGATGTGACCGCTGTTAAAAGAAACGATAATTTTCACTTTCACACAAAGCTGTTCGTGTGCCAGGTCTTAAAGGGAAGGAGGCTATTCACTACTACAAATTAAGCTTAGTGTAATTCTTATGATCAGGACTAGACACAAGTGTGAGAAAAGAAAATTCTCTCCAGCATCCTTGAATAAAGGCTGTGACAAGAAGGAAGACTGAACTAGGCTGGCTACTTTCTGTAAACAGTTTTAATGATTTTCCTCATGTAATCTTTAATTTTCATGGCAACATATAATCTACAAGGTCCATGATTTCCAGATACGCCTTTTTACTCAGTAGTGATAGCTTTCACTTTTTGAACGTTACCAAGTACTCTTTTATCTGTCTCATGTTCTGAAAGATTTTGTCTTGCAAACTGTGCATATTAATAATTATTTTCCATTTTAACTAAGCAAAAATTTCTGGTCAATATGAAGTAACCCATATCAGCATATAGAATTTATGTCATCTTGGTCACCAACTAACAGCCATTTATCTATCCATCTGACATTTCCCTGTATCTAATTTTAAATTAATCTGTGCAGGCTGATGGTAGGTAAATACGTGAATTCCCTCAAGTATTCTTAAGTACTGAAAACAGCTCAGACACTTCCAATATTCATTAAGCAAACTCTTAGTAGCTTACATCCATCTAACTTCTATGCTATATATAAACTCCTAAGTGGAAGCGACCACTCTGGCAGGGGAAACTTTGGAAGATTTATGGTCTGTTAGAAAGAACTCTCCTAGGGAAATAGAGCTTAGCAATTTCCAAGGCTGTCTAACAACCACAGGCTGAACTAATTCAAAGGGAACAATTATTTGCTAAGACCTTCCTTCTCACTTTGCAGCACTTGCTTAGCCACTGCTGAAATGTTAGGTTTTCATTGGCGGTAGCGTCTACAAACTGGATGTGTAAACTGATGAGGTATGAAAGCTAATCACACTTTCAGAGATGGTCCAGGTATCTACGATGATGACAATATGTTCCAATGGAAACAATAGTCTTTATTCTTTAATTAGCAAGGCATGTACTTTTTGAAAAAAAAAAAAAATTTATTTGAAAGGCAGAGCTACACAGAGAGAGGGACAGGGATCTTCCATCTGCTGGTTCACCCCCAAAATAGCCACAACAACCAGGACTGGGCCAGGCCAAAGTCAGGAGCCAGGAGTTTCATCCAGGCCTCCCACATAGGTGCAGGATCAGAAGTGGAGTCTCCGGGACTTGAACCTCTATCCTTATGGAATGCTGGCATTGCAGGTGGTAGCTTCACCCACTATGCCACAATGCCAACCCCAGAACTTTAATTATTTTAAGACTTAAAAAAATTTATTTGAAAGGCCGAGTTACATAGGCGGAGGAGACTATGAGTATAAAACTTTAATAATGAAAGGCTTCAATAATAATTTTATAGAGGTAGATTTAGATATATTTTAGAAGACAAAATTCAAAAGTAGAATTATAAAACTAAGCACTGGCATTTTTTCCTATGTAAAATGCCAAAACTTCATTTTTTCTAATATCCTAAAGTAAATAACATCATGAAAATTAATAATTACCTTCATTAGTAAATCTTTGTGAGTTTGATAGTCTTTAGTTGAAAATGCTAAACTGGCACAATTCCTTATATTTAACATTCTAAATATTGGTATATGTATTAAATTAGCAAATTGACTAAATATTAGCTTCTATTTGACACTGAGAACATAATTTTGTTATGCATTATATTATGTAAACAAAGCCTCCAGAAGATTGCTACTTTGCCATTGAGACTTGAAATTTAAGAAATATCACTGGTTGGGGCTGGCGCTGTGGCATAGCTGGTAAAGCCGCCAGCAGTGCCAGCATCCCATATCGGCGCTGTTCAAAACTGGGCTGCTCTACTTCCAATCCAGCTCTCTGCTATGGCCTGGGAAAGCAGCAGAAGATGGCCCAAGTCCTTGGGCCCCTGCACCTACGTGGGAGACTGGGAAGAAGCTCCTGGCTCCTGGCTTCAGATTGGCACAGTTCCAGCCATTGCAGCCATTTGGGGAGTGAACCAATGGAAGAAAGACCTCTCTCTCTGTCTATCCCTCTGTCTATAACTCTACCTCTCAAATAAAATAAATAAATCTTTAAAAAAAATCACTCATTTTTAGCATCCCTTCTAAGAATTTAAAGCCAGGAGGTTTTCCAGTGTTACCTGTGGGAATGAATCAAAAATACCTGCTTTTCAAATGATCTATTTTGCATCAGTTTCTTAGTTAGTGACACAGTTATCAAATAAGTATTCCTCAAGATGCTGGCACTGTGGCTCAGTGGGTTAAGCTGCTACCAGTAATGCTGGCATCCCATACGGATACCAGTTTGAGTCATGGCTGTTCTACTTCTGATCCAGCTACCTGCTAATGTGCCTTGGAAAGCAGTGGAAGATGGCCCAAGTTCTTGTGCCCCGCACTCTTGTGGGGGACCCTGATGGAGTTCAGGCTCCTGGCTTCAGCCTAGCTCAGCCCCAGTCATTGAGGGTGTTTAGGGAGTGAACCAGAGGATGGAAGAGCTCTCTCTCTCTCTTTCTCTGTAGCTCTGCCTTTCAAATAAATCAACCTTAAAAAAAAAAATACCCATCAAAAAGTTTCTTTGAATTCTAAAAATCAGAAAATGAGCAGAGATTATACTTAGCAAACATGAGAAGCAGATACTTTACTATGAGCAAAACTCATAAAACTGAAAGATTCCAAAACAAATCGGTATTGAAATAAAACAAACATTTATTCTAACTTTAAAAAGTAAAACACAACCTTTAGTACTCCAGAAAATAGAATCAAACTAACAGCTTAATGAAGACAGTTTTCATTACAACTCTGACAATAGGGGCAGCCATTTTCAGCCATCTCCAACTTGCTCTCCGAGTCCATTATTTTTTAGCTTCATAAAAATATTATAAAATACAGCAGACTCCGAAATCGAAAGTGGAAAAAAAAAGCTCTGGACTTTCAAGTGGAGACTGAAGACAGTGCCTAAGTCCTAATTCTAGCTTTCCAGTCAGCATGCTGGCTAGTCATCCAGTTCTGTCACTGTCATCAGACTTCTTTTATGCTGCAAAAATTAGAAGCACTTCTCCATCCGGAGACATCATGAATATGAATAATGGCTCTGGCTTAGCATTGAGGCTTTACAAAAATAAAATGTGCACTCAGGTCAGCCAAGTGCTTCATTTCCACATACTCACTTTTTTATGGTTTTCTGAAGCATCTCACCATATTAACCAAAACAACACTAGCAAAATGCTTTTAAAGTTCTTTTCTGTCATTTGGGCAGTTTCTTAAAATGCTGGTAACAGTGTAAACTGGTACTGACTACAGGAATGCAATTCGGACAATGAACCTTTTAAAATATTCAAACATTTGACCCCAAGGAGCTTCCATCTTCAGAGAGGAGACTGAAATCAGAAAAATCATTACCCGCAGATACTCATCCTGGCATCTTTTTCACACTGGTAAAGCAAAACCAACTTGAATGCCTAACAGTAGGAAAGTGGTTAAGTCAATTATGGTAGGTCTATCTGATAGAATAATCACAGCCACTAAAATTCTGTTTATAATAACATGAAAAATGCCAATATTATTTTAGATGACAAACCAGGGTCTGAATATCATCTATAAAGCAAAACACAAAAAGAATGGAATGAATTATATATTAATGGTAACAAAGGTTGCTTAGTCTTTTTTTGTTTTCTTCCTTTCCTTTTGCGGGGATCTGGACATAATGACTATAATGAGGGTGGTGAAACTATTTTTTTTTTAATTTTTTTAAATTTATTTGACAGAATTAGACAGTGAGAGAAAGAGAGAGACAGAGAGAAAGGTCTTCCTTCCATTGGTTCACTCCCCAAATGGCCACTATGGACGGAGCTGTGCCAATCCGAAGCCAGGAGCCAGGTGCTTCTCCTGGTCTCCCATGGGGTGCAGGGCCCAAGCACTTGGGCCATCCTCCACTGCCTTCCTGGGCCACAGCAGAGAGCTGGACTGGAAGAGGGGCAACCGGGACAGAATCCGGCGCCCTTATGGGATGCCAGCGCCGCAGGCGGAGCATTAACCAAGTGAGCCATGGCGCCGGCCCCTGAAACTATATTTTAAAAATCATATTACTGGAGGCAGGTGTTTCGCCTGGTGGTGAAGGTGCTCATATCAGAATACCTGGATTTGACTCCTGGCTCCAGATTCCAATGCCAGGTTCCTGGGGGGTAGCAGGTGATGGCTCAAATAGTCAAGGCCCTGACTCTCCTGTGGGAGACCTCTACTGCGCTCCTAACTCTCAGCTTCCGGCCTGGCCCAGTGCTGCAGGCCACTGTGGGGTGAACCAGCAGGAGAGTGCTCTCTGCCTGTCTGCCCCTGTTCCCTGCCTCCCAAAGGGGAAAACGAAACAAACAACGTATTAAAAAATCCATAGTACCTGAACAGTTCCATTTCCTCCTCCAAATGTCTGATAGGTTTTATTTAAGCTGCAATTTAAATTTTCTCTCATGTTTAGCAAATGAAGTATTGATTGGTTTACTAACAGGGAATGTTTTTTGGCTCTTTCACATGGTCAACATTTTATGAAAATGTTTTGAGAGAAAGAAAAGTAATATGGTGATGACTAGTCATATTCCTACAGAACAGGAATAACATTTATTATGAAGGTTATAAAATTAATTCGGTCTTTTACAGGAATTCATACAATTAGTACTTGGCACAACCTTCCCCAAATAAATAACTGAAAGCAATAATTAGCAATCTATTTTAGCAAACCATTTTTTTGAGAGTAGAGGAATCAATGCTATGTTTTGTGGGGGCAGAAAGGCTATAAATCTTAATCAACTAAACTGAGGGGAAACGTCTGTAATGTACCATCCGGGCACACTTTAGTGCAATTCTGGATACACTGAGAGTTTGGCCTCCACAGGAACCGCTTGGAAAGCCGCTTCCCATGAAATAGTGGAACATTTCCAGCAAGTTACTCCATGTTCTGTCAGCTTTGCATTTTTTCAATGAAATGGGACAATTAATAAACTCTGGTTACAGTACAAAGCCCAAGTTTCAGCAGCAGCAATATTATCTTTGGATCTGGATTGAGGCACTTGAGTTATTCAAATATAGTTCAACTCTCAGAAAGTTGGCCATCGGAATGTACCCTTATTTTGAAATTCCTCTCTCTCTTGTGTTTCCTATTGTTTTCCTAACAGTGTCCTTTCTAAGTCATTCAGTCTTGGAGTATTCTCCATGCAGGTTTATCATCCCTTCTGCCTTTTCTTACCATGTATTCAAACGTCAATATACTACGTGAATGTGACATGACTTGAGACCACTTGATGCAATAAAACAGAATGCTAGGCTGGCGCCGCGGCTCACTAGGCTAATTCTCCGCCTTGCGGCGCCGGCACACCGGGTTCTAGTCCCAGTCGGGGCACCGGATTCTGTCCCGGTTGCTCCTCTTCCGGACCAGCTCTCTGCTGTGGCCCGGTAGTGCAGTGGAGGATGGCCCAAGTGCTTGGGCCCTGCACCCACATGGGAGACCAGGAGAAGCACCTGGCTCCTGGCTTCGGATCGCTGCAGCGCGCTGGCGGCAGCCATTGGAGGGTGAACCAACCGCAAAGGAAGACCTTTCTCTCTGTCTCTCTCTCACTGTCCACTCTGCCCCTGTCAAAAAAAACAAAAACAAAAACAAAAACAAAAACAAAAACAAAAACAAAAACAAACAAACCAGAATGCTAGCACACTGCGAGCGGCAAGTGGCAACTGAGGCTGTAGTAACGACAGGGCTCCGGGATCTCAATGTGCGTAGCTCTGCAGTGAACATTATTATTATTATTATTTTTTTTTTTGACAGGCAGAGTGGGACAGTGAGAGAGAGACAGAGAGAAAGGTCTTCCTTTGCCGTTGGTTCACCCTCCAATGGCCACCGCAGCCGGTGCGCTGCGGCCGGTGCACCGCACTGTACCCAGGTGCTTCTCCTGGTCTCCCATGGGGTGCAGGGCCCAAGGACTTGGGCCATCCTCCACTGCACTCCCTGGCCACAGCAGAGAGCTGGCCTGGAAGAGGGGCAACCGGGACAGAATCCGGCGCCCCGACTGGGACTAGAACCCGGTGTGCCGGCGCCGCAAGGCGGAGAATTAGCCTAGTGAGCCGCTGCGCCGGCCTTGCAGTGAACACTATTTACATAGTCATATCTTACAAATGGTATCCATTAGTTTTCATCTTCTAGACTTAACCACAGACATGAATATGAACAACTCAAATATGGTTACAAAACAATATTGTCAACTTCTGCCATGTAAGGGCACAGCAGACAGACTATGGGGAACAGGGGAAGGACATCAAAGAAATGATGGCTGCACCAACGTCACACAGGAAGGCAGAGTCAAAGGACAGTGTCTAAAACTGATGCAAGAAGAGTTTCAATGTACTATTTAGAGCTACAAAATAATCAATGAAACAGCTACTGAATACAACAAACTAATGAAAATCAGAAAGGGAAGGTGAGGGATTACTGTACCCAAGCTAAATCCTCACCTTTCGCAATGCAGTGTCAACAAGTCACCTCTTAATAACCAACAGAAGAATATTATTTAGACTTAAAAAGGCATCCTCCAAAAGAATTGAAAGCTAACTATGAGAAACAGGACAGAAAGGGGGGAAGAATGGGTAGGGACCTGCTCCAAGCCCTGTATAAGCACACACACACACACACACACACATGTGTGTGTGTCTGCATCTACAGTACTTTTTATAAAGATAAGGGGGGAGGTGCTATCATCTGAATGTTAGCTTTGGTATTAAAGGTTTGACCTAAGGGTAGTGCTCTTAGGAAAGGGTAGAGAATTGATCCAATTACGGTATTTAGGAAGTGGGTCTGGAGGAGGTCCTGGGGTCACTGAGGGCATGACCTCACAGGGCAGTTTTTGCAAAAGTTGGTTATAGAAGCCCTGCTTCCTGGCTTGCCCTGTGATCCCTGCTCAGCACATGTTCCTCCATCTACTGCCCTCACCAGTCACCAGACCAAAAGGGCCACCCAGTCCTGGACTATGAACCTCCAAAGCGTGAGCCAAAGTAAACCTTTTTCCTCCACAAGTAGCTCTTCTCCCACTTTTGTTAAGTGATACAAAGCTAATACTAATTTAAAAGTATGTTTAATCCAGCAGAGACTCACACCCATCTTTCCCTGAAGCTCAACGACAAAAACAAAATTAGCTTCTGCTGAATCAAGAAGTGCTTGCTCAACGTCAAGGTGGGGATTAAAAAGGAATCACTATTGAGCACAGCGCACACACCGTCTAGCCCAGGGTTTCTCAAGCTTGCCACTGCTTTTTGTCCTAGGTAATTCTTTGTTGTTGGGGGCTATCCTGTGTATTGTGGGGTGTTTAGTATGAACCCTGGCCTTTACCCACCGGATGCCAATTGCCCTCCCCCTCATCCCTGGATGTGACAATAAGAAATGCTTCTAGACATTGTCAAATGTTCTGGATGAGAAAAATCAAGCCCAGCTGAAAACCACTCTTCATAAAAAGGATAAGAACACTAGTCCACTGAAGCTGGAACTACATACACATTAATCATGAGTCTCCTGAACTGTGCTCGTAATCAACAGATGAAGACGGCTGTTATCACTGCAAACGGTAAGTAAATACAGACAGGGAGCTTTGAGATGGGAAATGTGAGGGCATCTAACAGGGCTGCCTAGAATTCACCATGACCTTAAAGCAGTTCATATCCTCATAGGATTCCTAGACCACTAATGCTGGGCTAGATAAATAAATGAATAATAGAACTGAGATAATAATAATAAATAATAAATGAGAAATAGTAATGTTCATGTCCAACATGTCATGTACATACAGAACAGTCTATTTACAAGCTACATAAGGAATTTTCAAAGGCTGACTATGATTGTCACGAGTGGGCTGTGGGGAAGGAGAGTGGAGGCAAGGAAATGAAAATGCAGGCTCCTTAGGACCCTCAGTGGTGGCAGGAAGGGAGCAGTACGGCAGGGGAGAAGTATTTAGACAGCCGTTCTTGGAAGGAGGGAAACACGATGCTACGAACTGGGCTTGGAGAATCAGGGGAAAAAAAACAGGAAGCCAACAAAATAACCCCAAGGTTGTCTTTTTTGCTGTATAAGGTAACATTCACAAGTTCGGCGATTTGGTGGTGGCTGTCCTTGGGAGGGGCCGGTATTCAGTCCAGCATAGTTAGATTATAATAACTATGAGAATTTCATTTCATGCAAGAAAAAGATCATTTACGAAATATTTGTTATAAAAAGGTTCTGAGAATCACTTAAAAACCTTTTGTGTTTTCTAAAAACACACACACACACACACAAAACAAACCAAATAAACTCAAAACAAAAACAGAATAGAGATAACAAACAGGCTACCACTCTTTTATTTCTTCATCACTACTAGAAATGAAAATTCTCATAAAGAACTGCAACCTCTTTATTGAGAGGAGACAACATTCTCATTCTCATTCTCAGAGAACGTTTTGGACCGACGTTCTCTTTGGAAGCAACAGGCAACTCCAGCCTCCACCCTGACTGCATTCAACAAGCCGAGTGGCTTCTCAGCCTCAGCAGAAACTCCAGGCTCTCGAGGACCTGAAATCTGTCCGCCTCTCCTCCACTTTCTCCTCTGCACCTTGTCCCCGTCACCACCCCGCATGAGAGATCATTTGCTACTGTTCTTATCTCTTCTATTAGATCACGAGCCTTTTCAGGGAGGGAAAGGATTGGCTCTTATCTGTCCCTCTATTCCTAACAAATAAGGTTATTCAGTGAATGGACCACCTTCTATGTGCTTTGATTCTACCACCTGCATACACTTCAAGGTCCACATTTCCAATGAACTCATTTTTATTTGAACCATCTCCTCCTTCTGTGTTCCTATCTCCATTAATGATACTACCATTAACCCAGTAGCTGAAGCCAGAAATCTGGGAGATACACTAGGCATCCCCTCCTCTCCACATTCATTTAAACATCGACTTGTCTCAGTTGTAACTCCTTCTCATTTCTTAATTTTATCCTCCTTATAATTACCTGAGTTCAATTCCTGCTTTATTCTGAGCCTTTTTTAACAGCCAGGCCAGACTGCTAATGTATTCAAGGCACTATCTTTTTTAAAAAAAAGATTTATTTATTTATTTGAAAGTCAGAGTTACACAGAGAGAAGCAGAGGCAGAGAAAGAGAGAGAGATCTCCCATCTGCTGGTTCACTCCCCAATTGGTTGCAATGTCCGGAGCTGCACCAATCCAAAGCCAGGAGCCAGGAGCTTCTTCCAGGTCTCCCACACACGTGCAGGGGCCCAGGGATTTGGGCCATCTTCCACTGCTTTCCCAGGCCACAGCAGAGAGCTAGATTGCAAATGGAGCAGCCAGGTCTTGAACCTGGGTCCATATGGGTTACTGGCACCTCAGGTGGCAGCTTTACCTGCTGTGCCACAGCACTGGCCCCTCAGGGTACTATTAGTGCAAATCAGAGCTAACTGACAAATGAGAAGGTACTTCCTTCAGGAAGGCATTTCAGATGAGAATAAATGCTGCACAGCAAAGAATAAAGCAGAGAAAAGGGTCGAGAATGTTTGGAGTGGGTTGGGTTGCAATTTAAATAAGATTTACAAGCAATTGTAAGAATTTTGGTGTGTGGGGGTGGGAAGGGTGGTGTCGTGGCTCACTTGGTTAATCCTCCGTCTGTGGCCCCGGCATCCCATATGGGCGCTGCATTCTAGTCCTGGTTGCTCCTCTTCCAGTCCAGCTCTCTGCTGTGGCCCGGGAGGGCAGCGGAGGATGGCCCAGGTGCTTGGGCACCTGAACCCGCATGGGAGACCAGGAGGAAGCACCTGGCTCCTGATCGGCGTAGCTCTGGCTGTGGCGGTCATTTGGGGGGTGAACCAATGGAAGGAAGACCTTTCTCTCTGTCTCTCTCTCTCTCACTAACTCTATCTGTCAAATAAATAAAAAACATTAAAAAAAAAAAAAAAAAGAAAGGGGCTGTGGGAGTGGTGGTCCACTAACTGTGTGAAAGACTACAGCCCAGCTCTCTGCAATATTGAAGGTTTAAGAGCTTTGGCTAGAACTAAGCCAGTGTCCTAGTGTCATAGTTCAAGCTGCACAGGTCAGCCCCTTAATTTAAAAAAAAAAAAAAAAGAATTTTGGTGTCGGGGCCACTGTTGTGGCACAACAGGTTAGGGTACCGCCTGTGATGGGCGCTGCTTTGAGTCCCGGCCACTCCACTTTTGATCCAGCTCCCTGCTAATGCACCTGGGAAGGCAGCACAAGACGGCCCAAGTGTTTGGATACCCACCACCCACATGAGACCCAGATGAAGCTCCTGGCTCAGCCTGGCCTGACCCTGGTCATTGTGGCCATATGGATGAGCCACTGGCTGGAAGATATCTTCCATTCTCTCTATCTGCATCTCTCTTCTCTCTGTAACTGCTTTTCAAATAAGTAAATATTTAAAAAAATTTTTCGGCGTTTACTTTGAGTGATATCTCCAGTGTCTTCCCAAAGAGGTAATATGACCTCATATTAAGAGGCTTACTATGGGGCCGGCGCCACGGCTCACTAGGCTAATCCTCTGCCTTGCGGCACCGGCACATCGGGTTCTAGTTCCAGTCGGGGCGCCGGATTCTGTCCTGGTTGCCCCTCTTCCAGGCCAGCTCTCTGCTGTGGCCAGGGAGTGCAGTGGAGGATGGCCCAAGTACTTGGGCCCTGCACCCCATGGGAGACCAGAAGTACCTGGCTCCTGGCTTCGGATCAGCGCGGTGCGCCGGCCGCAGCGCGCCAGCCGCAGCAGCCATTGGAGGGTGAACCAACGGCAAAGGAAGACCTTTCTCTCTGTCTCTCTCTCACTGTCCACTCTGCCTGTCAAAAAAAAAAAAAAAAAAAAAAAAAAAAAAAGGAGGCTTACTATGGTTGTCACAAGTGGGCTGTGGGGAAGGCGGGTGGAGGCAAGGAAATGAAAATGCAAGCTCCTTAGGACCATCAGTGGCGGCAGGAAGGGGAGCGGTACAGCAGGGGAGAAGTAATTGGACAGCAGCTCTTGGGAAGAGGGAAACACGATGCTACGAACTGGGCTTGGAGAATCAGGGGAAAAAACCAGGAGGCTAACACAATAACCCCAAAGTCTTTGGTCTAAGCAGCTAGAAGGAAAACCCAGACGGGAAGAGTGGGCAAGTGTAGGCAGTGGTGAAGATGGTGAGTTGGACAAGTTTGAAAAATATATTCGACACCCAAGTAGAGCAGTCACGGAGGCAGCTGACTGGGAAGCTGAAGCTCGGGGCACACTTTCAGACGGGGCTATAAACGTTCGTGTCATCACGAATCCCAGAGGAGTGTACAAGAAAGGCAATCAGCGGCGGTGTCAGGGCTCTCTGGTTAGAGGATGGGGAGACGAAGAGGATTCAGAGGACGCAGAGAAGGAATACTGGGGGAAACACAGGGAAAATCTGGAGAGTTAGTGTCTCCCAGAGGAGGGGGTTATCAGCTGGGTCACGTGCCGCCGACCGATGAAGTAAATGAGGACTGGGAATTCCCCGGCGGGGTCGGCGCGGAGGCAGAGGCGTGCCAGCGCGTCACTGAGACGATGGGTTCGGGAGACACCTGGAGACACCTGGTACGCACAGTGCTCCCGAGGAGGGCGTGACGCATACGGAAGGCATGCAGGATCAGATGCTGCTTTCCAGCCTGAAGAAATCAGAGGCTGTTTTAGGGCCTAAGGAAGGACCAGGAGAAAGGAACAAGGACAGTAACGGGGGGCGGCAGTGGCTGGTAAGAGCTAGGTGAGAGCAGCCAGGATCACAGCGCACGTGCCGGGGCGGGCCTTGGATGGCCATACAAAGCTCATCCCTCATGACAGAGGAAACCAGCAGGTAAAACTGGTGGATAGAGCTGATGAAGTTCTTTTATGATTGCTTTACTTTCTCAGTGAAACAAAAAACTTAGAGTACCAGTTAAGAGTGAATCAAGGAGAGGATGTTAAAGGTTTTAGAGAAGGAAGATACGGAAGAATTCTGTCCTTGACAGCAGACTAAGCAAGTGGATAAACTCAAGAAGTGGAACAGGACTGCGTGACAGCAGCGCAGGTCCACTCGACACAGAATGACAGGAGAAAGCTTCAGAAGTTCATGGAGAGGGGAACTGAAAGTATTTTTTTAAAAAAAGATTTATTTATTTGGAAAGCAGTTATAGAGAGAAAGGTGGTGGAGGGAGAGTGAGAGAATCTTCCATCTGCTGGTTCACTTCCCAAGTGGCTGCAATGGCTAAGGTTGCGCCAGGCTGAAGCCAGGAGCCTGGAACTCCATCCAGCTCTCCCACCATCTTCAGCTGCTTTTCCCAGGTGCATTAGCAGGGAGCTGGATGGGAAGTACAGCAGCCAGGACTTGAACCAGCGCCCATACGGTATGTAGGCACTGCAGCTGGCTTAACCCACTGCTCCATAATTCAGGCCTCGGGAGGTGTTTATTTGGAAATCTATGCATAGTTTTTTCAGAATACACATTCTCCATAACATCAGCTTGCTTGGTGTGTATTTTTCTTCATGAACATTCAAATGCATGGATGTATGTGTGAAGCAGGTATAGAATTACATTTCATTATGGCTGGAATTTTGCCAGGGTAATGTGATAAGGCAAGGAATAACAATCCACTATGAAACCTCAACCGGATACCAAGGTAAGTAAGGACAAGCGTGTGGGATGAAGTGCAAAGGTGGAAGGATGAGCAAACAGGCCAGATGGGAGCGAAGAACCGACAGAGTTGGAGTACCTGTGAGAGGGAGACAGGAGATGGGGGGCTGGAGGTGGGACACCTGCAAAGGAGATTTGGAGGGAAACACAATTTTGGTAATGACAGGATCAATGGTATGGCCATGGAAATAAGTAGCCAAGGTGGGTGGAGAACGTGATCATTAGAAGAGTTTAGGACGGAAAGTATTAGAAGGATTCGCTACATGGGTAGTGAAATCATGCAGCATTATGACAGAGGAAATAATACTAAAGATCCTACAAGGAGAGGCCAGCACAGGAGCTAACATTTGTATCAAGTGACAGGAGCCTGCCTAGGAGTCCCTCGATGGTGACAACGAGAGCACAGCAGAGAGGACCCCGTTGAGAACAAAGCTGGGGGTGGAGGCTGGGAAGCCGTAGATGGCTGACAGGCGGAGATGAGGTGCAAACAGGGCACCTGTGGCGCGGGCAGGTGAGGATGAGAGCCATGCAGGAGAGAGGGGCCACCTAGGGGACTACGGGGAAGCAGCAGCCTCAAACGAAGCACAGGTGTCTTAGAACAAGGAAGCAGATGGTGCCTTTCGAATGCTGAGCACGTGGGCCTTCTGCTGATGTCTGAGTTCCACAGAACGCAGCTGGAGGGTCTGGGCAGTGGGGGGAAAGCAGAGGAAGTCAGAGACAGTGGCAGCCCTAGGGGATGAGAGGGGAAGCGAGGACAACCCGAGACTCTTTCTGACATCGAGGGCAGTCTGGGAATGTCATCCACTGAGGTGTCTCAAGGCCAACAGCGGTGACGATGCAGTGAGCAGTGGGGGCGAGGGACTGAGGAGGCGGGGCTCGGCCGGGCACGCAGAGCAGGGGAGCTGTGGGTGTAGCCTCGGAGCACAGCAAAGGGACCACGGCTTCTGCAATGGCAGCACATACAGCACCTTACGGCCCAGGCCCAAGTCAACACTCCAAGCAGGAACGGGCACTTACCAAGGACTCGACATTTCACATACACTGTCATGTTTCATTCTCATCACAACGCTAAGAGGAAAGTATTACCATTGCTATCTTATAAGGCCACAGAAAATAAGGTACCTTATATGAGGGTACTTAAAAACTCGGGGAAAATGAGAATGAAAAGATATTTACTTTGAGGCAAAACATAATTTGAAATGCCAACAACGGTGGACAATTAGCAACATGTTATTTCTATTCTTATCATAAAAGAATGTAGTGGAAAACAAAAGCCTACCTCTACAGAGAATTTTACAGTGACTGAAGACAGGTGCATCAGTAGATACGAAGAACCACGAAGAAGTTAGTTCATGGACCCAAGAATGCTACAAAATCAAAGAAGAAAAGAGAAAGAGAAACAGATATTTTCATTTTATATGCCTCAGAGTTATAGAACAGAACAGTGTCAGAATTTTAAAGTTAAACACAGAGAAACTGAGAGGAAAAAATATTACTTACAAATATCTATAAATTGAGCACTACCTTCAATTAAATGAAATTAATAAAACATTTTACTTAATGAAGACATAATTGGCACATAGTTGACTACAGTGTTAAACTTTTAATAGAATTCACTAAAAGAACCTAGTAAGATGTTAAAGTATCATTATTGGGTAAAAGTGATTTGTCCACGCAAGCAGAAAAATCTCAAAATACATGACTAAAATTCTGGTCAAGTTTCAAAGGGATTTAAAACTATGTGGATATTTACCTTCAGCTATTATTCTGCGCTCAGGATACTGTTTTGAACAACATGTTACTTTGAGATTAAGATCTGCATAGTTTCCTAGTATTTTTCTCTGTCTGCACATTCGCCTCCGCTCCTAGACAGCAGAGGCATGCCCTTGTAGGCTGGATGGCCAAACACAGTGATGCACCCGCAGCCATGAACTACAGGTCCTAGGCCAGTTTTGCATAAGAACACCTGGAGGGGTCTGGCGTTTGGCCTGGGGTTAAGTGCTGGTGAAGATGCCTGCCTCCCATACTGGAGTGCCTGAACTCAGTGCCACCTCTGCCGCCCTTCTCCAGCTTCCCAGCATGACAACCCTAGGAGGCAGCTGTGATGGCTCAAGTACTTCGGTTCCTGCCACCCGCATGGGAGACCCAGATTGAATTCCTGGCTTTGGCCTGCATCAAATCCTGAGGTTGGAGCCATCGGAGGGGTGAACCAGCAGACGGGAGCGCTCGCTCTCACCTCTCTCTCTATGTATATATTATATATATCTGCCTCTCAAATAAATTTAAAAGAGAGAATACTTGGAGGAATTGTTAAAGTATTTTTAAAATCCTTATTTGAAAGGCAGAGAAAGGGAGAGGCAAAGAAAGTGATTTTCCCTCTGCTGGCTCACTCCCCAAATGGCTGCAACAACCAGGGCTGGGCCAGGCCAAAGTCAGGAGCCAGGAGCTTCATCCGGGTCTCCCACATGGGTCAAGGACCCAAGGACTTGGGCCATCGTCCACTGCTTTCCCCGGCACATTTGCTGGGAGCTGGACAGGAAGTGTTAGCAGCCGGGACTCAAACCGGTGCCATATGGGATGCTGACAAAGCAGGCAGGGACCTAATGACAGTGCTGGCCCCTAAAAAACATTCTTGAATCCCAGCTCAGAATTTTGGAATTAGAATCCCTGAGGCTAAGAAATCTGTGTTTACAAAAAGTTCTGCAGGTGTTTCTGATACACAGACATTTCTTAGGAAAACAAACTAGAGCGTGGTTTTAGAACTGTGTTCTTTCTGAAGGGTCTTAAAATCCTTGAGAAATAACTTTGGGCTTCTGACACCTGTTTCAGCCCAGAATAATACCATTTAAAAAAAATTATCAACTTTGTGTATCTATTCTGCTTCTTAAAGTCTGAAAACCTCAAGACCAAAGTGAATTCCCCCATCCAGGAATTAAATCCATGATTTTAGTATCAAAACTGACCTAATCCAAAGAGAAAGGGGCCAGACAGATGAAAAGACCAGGACTGATGGACACAGAATATTCAATAAGGCCAAAGAAAAACCTTACAAATATGGTTCTAGAATTCAAATATTTTTATATTTGCCACAGCTTAAGACTTAATTCAATACATGATTGAAGCGCAAAATAAAGTCCCAAAGTGAAAAAACACAGAGCGGTGGGCTTTGATCTTCTGGCTGAGCACCAGTTGTGATGCCCTAAACCCATTACCAAAGTGCAGGGGTGTGAGTCCCAACTGGCCCTCCTATTCCAGTCTGTGGCTAACGAGAACCCCTGGGGGCAGCAGGTGACGACAGCCGACAGGGAAGACCTGGACTGCTTTCCCATCTCTGCTCTGGGCTTGGGCCTGGCCTGTCCTGTCGTGCCGGCCTTTAGGAAGTGAACCAGCGAATGAGCTCTGTCTGTCTCTCTTCCTATCTTTTTGTCTCTCAAATAAAAATTTGTGAAAGACACATATCTATTAAATGTACATACTTTTGTTACTTAGGAAAAACTATCTTATTATAGACTTACAAGTGAAAAATACAAAGCGTTTGGAAACAAATGCAAAACTTTGTGATCCCGCCTCCTACAATCCTAATTCTGCTGCCCCTACCTGGGTGTAGCGGGCAGGAAGGGGGTGCAGGGAAGGCAGTGGTGGATCTGTGAAGCTGTCTTCCTTGAGGAGATGATCGGCCCAGGAGAGACAGGATTATACGCTTCCCCACAAGCGTAGAGTCTGGCAGCTGCTAGATGCCTCCCCTGATCCGTGCAAACCCAGGAAACTCTGTTGAGTGCTGCGAAGGGAGGCAGAGAAGCCTCCAGTTTCTCCTCCCATCCCGTCCTGGATACTCCTCCAGGGGACTGAGTCTACACAGGCCTTCTCAGTCTCCATTTCAACCACCCACCTAATGATAACGGAGCCTCAGGGAAGTCAGAGTTGAGACCGGTAGTTCCCTAGTAAACACACTCAAGGGGCTGCTTCATCAGACAGGTGCGACACTTCCACTCACCTGTATGGATACACATGCTGAGCAGGAGGTGCACGGAGTAAGAAGCCAGGACAGCGACCACCAGCAGCAGGAAACTGAAGTTTGAAAGAACAGAGAATCAACCTCTCCCCAGAAAGTTTTTCTTTTTTATGGTATCTCATTACAAAAACAAATTTCCTCACATTCAAATATTAACAGGGACTGTCTCTGATTTAAGAATACACTTTTCCGGCCGGTGCCGCGGCTCACTAGGCTAATCCTCTGCCTGCGGCGCCGGCACACCGGGTTCTAGTCCCGGTCGGGGCGCCGGATTCTGTCTCGGTTGTCCCTCTTCCAGTCCAGCTCTCTGCTGTGGCCGGGGAAGGCAGTGGAGGATGGCCCAAGTGCTTGGGCCCTGCACCCACATGGGAGACCGGGAGGAAGCACCTGGCTCCTGGCTTTGGATCGGCACAGCGCGCCGGCCGTGGTGGCCATTTAGGGGGTGAACCAACGGAAGGAAGACCTTTCTCTCTGTCTCTCTCTGTTTAACTTTGCCTGTCAAAAAAAAAGTACACTTTTCTATATTTACCAAATTTTATTTAAATGGGAAAGGACTCCTTTCAACATCAAAAAAGAAACTGTAAAGAAACAAACTTTATTTAAAAATATAAATGTCCTCATTTTCCACTGTTGCTGATTGCTGGTTCAGTCACTCTACAATCTACAATTTTAGCCATTCTATACTCTTTTTTTTAAGATTTATTTATTCATTTGAAAGTCAGAGATGCACAGAGAGAGACAGAGAGAGTCTTCCATCTGCTGGTTCACTCTCCAGATAGCCACAACGGCTGGAGCTGCACCGATCAGAAGCCAGGAGCCAGCAGCTTCCTTCAGGTCTCACATGGGTGCAACGGCCCAAGGACTTGGGCCACCTTCCACTGCTTTCCCAGGCCAAACCAGAGAGCTGGATTGGAAGTGGAGCAGCCGGGACTTGAACCAGTGCCCATATGGGATGCTGGCACTGCAGGCGGCGGCTTTATCCACTATGCCACAGCGCCGACCCCCATTCTGTACTCTTGCTGTGCCTATTTCTTCCTATTCTAAGTCTAGACAGAAGTTTTAATGATGAAATCTCAGTATCTTCTCTTTTCCCCTCCCCCACTCCATTCCAGGGAAGTGGACCGTCTCCCCATACCTTCACCTGTAATAGTAAGGCTGTATTTTCTAGCATCTACTCACAAAATCTCTAAACAATGCAGCTTACACACCCCGAAAATGTGCCCACAAGGTAACAACTGATGTCCTTCCACCAACAGTGTGAAACAAATACACAAACGTGCAAAATCTCCTACTTCTTGCAGGAACACACTGGCAGGACAAGCTTCCCGCTCTACAGCTCTTCCCAATGCACTGTCCCAGCAGTTGAAGAAATTCTGTATTGTGGTCCACTATTACTACTGATTACTAAGTAGCCAAACCGAGAGATGAAAGTTCACACATCATTACGTGGAACTCAGAGGCCCCAGAAAGCAACATCAGCCACAACAGGAACATCTGATATCCTTCAGTGAGTACGTGGTCAGCGCTATGCACCTGCGTGGAAGGCCCTGACTTATACAACACTATTCTTCAAAGGAGACGAAACAAAAAAATAAGTCCTCTGATTATGTCTTGCTTAAACTTTTAATTTTAAATGACAGTTTGTCGACAGGATCAGATTCACTTGCTTATCAAGAAAACTGGAAGAAAAGCAGGAAATAAACCTAAATGAGACTTTCTAGTATATATTGTAAATTTCGTAGTAAAACAAGTCTGCTTCGTATTGACAAACAAAACAAACGTGTATCCGTTCCATTCGCCATGGTTCCGTTCCATTGGCAACAGTTGCAGACGCTAAGGATAAGGACGAGTTCTAAAGGATTCCAGGCTCAGTGGGAAGATTCACCTGAAAGCAAACCACTGTAACACCTTACAGTCACAAGATGAAGATACAAATGCTGGGAGCACAGGAATGTCTTCTGTTTGGGGCAAACTAGCCTGCCACTCTGTCTTGAAAGATGCCAAGGAACAGTCTCACAGCGCAAGCCTGGCCTCAGAGTTAACAAACGTCCTAACAACAGAGGGCGAGGAGGAGATGGCCAGGAACGAAAAGTTCATGCGCAAAGTCGCTACCTGGAAGCAATCTGCACTGCTGACAAACTATTCATTTTTGGCAAATCTTTGTTTTTTAAAGATTTACTTATTTACTTGAAAGGTACAGAGAGGCAGGGGTATATTCTATCTGCTGGTCCACTCCCCCGTGTCTGTAACAGTGAGGCTGGACTAGGCCCAAGCCAGGAGCCAGGAACTCTGTCCAGGTCTCCCACGTGGGTAACGTGAAGTCAAGTACTTGGGCCATCATCAGCTGCCTGCCTCCCAGGCATATCAGCAGGAAGCTGGATTTGAAGCAAAGTAGCCAGGACTCAAACCAGGCACTTTAATACTATCTGGGTTCCCTAAGCAGTGGCTTAACCTGCTACACCACAACAGCTACCCCAATAAGCCACTTCTTAAGGTTATAAATGAGTGTGGATCAAATTCACTCTTTTTTTTTTTTTAAATATTTATTTGAAAGGCAGTTACAGAGAGAAAGGGAGAGACGGAAGGAAAGAGAGAGAGAATCTTCTGTCCGATGGTTCACTCCACAGCGGCCTGGGCTGGGCCAGGCTGAAGACAGGAGCCAAGAGCTTCATCTAATTCTCCCATATGGGTGCAGGGGCCCAAGCACTTGGGCCATCCTTCACTACTTTCCCAGGCCATAGCAGAGAGCTGGATTGGAAGTGGAGCAGCCAGGACTTGAACCACCGCTCATATGGTATGCCGGTACTACAGGCGTTGGCTTAAACCTGCTGTGCCACAACACGGACCCCAAGCTCACACTTTTAAAAACAAGCCACACATTTGGATATTTAAAAACACAAACTAGCATCTATCTCTAGAAGCTATGGATTAGCAAAAAGATAGGAGTAGCAAGAAAAACACTAAAACCCCAGAAATAATTTAACTAGAGCTAGGATAACAGCGGCTTGCGGAAGCTACCTCTTTGCTTCTCAGTGTACTATAAAAAAAAAAAAAAGGTGAGGACCAGCTCTGCAGCATAGTAAGTTAAGCCTCCACTGGTAGTGCTCGGGCTGGCTGGAGTCCTCGCTGCTCCACTTCCCATCCAGCTCTCTGCTAATACACCAGGGAAAGCAGTGGAAGATGGCCTAAGAGCTTGGGCCCCTGCACCCACATGGGAGACCCAGAAGAAGCTCCTGGCTCCTGGCTTCGGATCGGCCCAGCTCTGGCCATTGCGGCCAACTGGGGAGTAAGCCAGCCAATGGAAGACCTTCCTCTCTGTGTCTCTCCCTGTCTCCATCTGTAACTCTGCCTCTCAAATAAATAAATAAATATTTAAAAGGGAAAAAAAGGTGATGGTAAGATATGAAAAAAACAAAACGACGCACCTAAACCCAAGGATCCCGGTGTTCGCCATAACATAAGCTAAGCCGAGAATGCCACTTCCCATGATGGCGTTCATCAAGTTAAACACTGAGAAGCCAAAGGAAACACCAGGGGCTCGCGGTCGACGCAGTTCCTGTAAGACACAAACAGCGGGGCAAGGCTGGGATGGCGACGCGCAGGTCTCAGCTTCCCGGCTTTGTGGGGCGCACCAGCTGCTTAGGTCTCCTCTCCTTTCCTTCCCGGCTCCAGGAATCTGCAGTTCCCCGGACACCATCTCCACCAGCACAGAGGCCAGGCCGGCTTCCGGAAAAGCCAGGGCTAACCTGCGGCTGCAAGCGCAGCAGACCAGGTCGTAGGACTGGGGGAGGGCGCCGATGGGGGCAGGGCAGGGATGTGGCCTCAGCTCATGTGATTCCCGAAGAGTCTCTGAGTCAGCGTGGGTCTGCTGCCTTCAACTGTTGCTTCCCAAATCCCAGGACTGCAAAAACTACTCTCTCTGCGCAAACTGAACGAACTCAGAGCGCTGCCAGGAGTGGTCAAGGAACACCTGGCCGTGAGAATCTATAGTAACTAGCAGGGTATCCCCGAAAACCGCCTCCCGCCAAACAGCAGCCGGTGCAAAGTCCTGGAGAGCATTACAGTCCAGGAGCTCGAGTTCACAGGCGGAGTGCGCACTGCTCCGTCTGCAGGGTCGGGGAAGGGGCTGGTGCCACCTCCACCCCTTCGCGGCGGAGCATCTCCGCGGTAACACGACCACAGCCCCTCGATGACTAGGTCGCCACAAGGAAAACCGTGGGACTCTTGCAAAGACCTCGCAAGGCGGGTGGAGGAGGCTGCGAGGGCGACGAAGGCGCTAAGGAGCGGCAGGGAGGCAACAGAAATCCCGGGGACCCCCGCGTCCGCTCGGCTGCGTCGCTCCCCCTCGAGCCTGCACCTTCCCGGCAGCTTTCCCAGGGCACGTTTCTCCCCCGAGCCAGCACCCTCAGAGCTCGGCCGATGGGGCCGAGGCTCGCACCTGCAGGAGCCCGGCGTCCGTCGGCGCCCCGGCCCCAGCGGCGTCCACTTACGTTGCTTAGCAACGGGCTCGCCTCTTCCGCCGCCGCTGCCTCTTCAGGCTGCCGGGCAGAGACGGACCAGCCCCGCTCCGCGTTGATGCTGCCCTGGCTCGCCTCCATGCCGCCGTCGGGCCGACTATCAACTCCATCTGCGAGCCACTACCCCTGGCCGACGCGCACGTCGCTGGTCAGCTAGAGGCGGAGCCATGCGCCCGGCCCTTCCGGGTTTCCGTACCTCAGCCGGGCAGTGAAGACCGGAGGGAGTCGGCGGGATCTGATGACGCCTACCGCCGTCCCCGGCGAACAGTGATGATGTCATCAGGGCCAGCCCCGTCCCCCCCGCCCCTCGCGACCCATTTCCGAGCGGCGCTGGAGCATGAGGTGAGGGGCTGGCGGCGGAGCCCGCAGCGGGGCGACGCCCGCAGTTGGGGCGGTAGCGGCAGCAGTGCCCTGGACGGTTCAAAGGGGTTTGTGGTCCGGGGGCGGCCACCCGCGAATTAGGGCCGAATGAGAAGGGGTAGTGAGGAGTCGGCTTCGTCCTAAGTCACTTGTCACAGATGGGAACCCGAGACCTGAGGTTTCTTTGCTTTATTTATTTATTTGAAAGGCAGAGTTACAGACAGGAGGAGAGAGAGAGAGAGAGATCTTCCATCCCCTGGTTCACTCCCCACATGGCTGGGCCCTGGCCAAAACCAGGAGCCAGGAGCTTCCTCCAGGCCGCCCACGTGGGTGCAGGGGCCCAAGCACTTTAGCCATCTTCCACTGCCTTCCCAGGTGCGTTAGCAGGGAGCTGGATTGGAAGTGGAGCAGGCGGGACTCGAACCAGTGGCCACGTGGGATGCCTGCCCTGCAGGTTGGAGTTTGGCTGCACCACAGCGCCAGCCCCCAGACCTGAGTTCTAATCTTCCTGCTTATCAGCAATGAGACTTTGAGTTATTATTTTTTTAAGATTTGTCTTCGCTCCACGGTTCACTCACCAAATAGCCGCTTAAGCTAAGTCTGGGCCAGGCCAAAGCCAGGAGCCTGCACCTCCGTCCTGGTGTGGCGCCTGGGTGGCAGGAGCCCAAGTACTGGGCCATCACCCGTTGCCTTCCCTGGCGCATTGGCAGGGAGCTGGATGGGATGCAGCTGCCCCCTGCACCACTAAGGAGCCCCTAATTTATCTACTTCTGAGCTTTTGTTTATGATTTATAAAATGATGAAGTGACACCTACATTCCGCCCAAGGCTGACACAGTGTTTACAACATGTGATACTGTAAGCACCTGGAAGAGTGTCCTAGTAAAGATGGCCACTGGTGTCTTCATATACTGGGACCACTTCGTTAGGAGATGGCCCCTTGGGCCCCAGTCACAGCCCTCCGATTCCAGATGTATTGTGTAGAGAACTGATGGAGAGGTCCGTGGAGTAGAGCGGGGCTGATGTCCCCAAGCCCTGTCTGGGTTGAAGATGCAAGTTTGTTGTGTACCGTAAACATCACCCTTTCCTGGAAAGACGACAGGAAGACAGTGGTCCACATCAGCACTCCGCAGGCTGTGTCCAACACAAGTTAGGTTCTCATTCTCAAAAGCCATCGTGTGTGTGTGTGTGTGTGTGTGTGTGTTCGTAGCTTTGTGGTGTCTTTTAAGTTAACGCTTTTTTTTTTTTTTAAAGGGTCTTTTTGAGGCGGTTTGGATTCTCAGGGAGACTTCTCAAAGCGGAAAGCCGTAAGCTAACTGGATCCGAGTCGCTGGGTTGGCTTGCTGGGACGTCATGGCCACAGCAGCTTAGAGAAGCGCCTGGCATTGTCTTGTCGGATCCGAGACAACGGTTCTGCACCATGCCAGAGATGGAAACCACCGAGAAAGACTCCGAATTGTTTGCTCCACCGCCTGAGGTTCGAGGAATGACAAACCTTGACAGGTCAGCCTTTAAAAAGACAGTCGCTGTACCAGTGCTTAAGGTGAAGAAAGAAATAGTCAACAGATTGATGAGAGCCCTGAAGAGGGTCGCACTGCAGCGGCCAGGCGTCAAGCGGGTGATCGAGGACCCAGCAGATGGCGAGAGTAGGTTGGTCCTGCTGGATCCTCGCAAGGTGCTTGGCCACGACTCCTTTGAGAAGGCAGAACTCAGTGTTTTGAAGCAGCTAAACGTCCATCCTCAGATAGCGGAGTATAATTTGGAACTCACTTACGAAAACTTTAAGTCGGAAGAAATCTTGAGAGCCGTGCTTCCCGAGGGTCAGGATGTGACTTCCAGCTTCAGCAGAGTGGGACACATCGCCCACCTGAACCTCCGCGACCATCAGCTGCCCTTCAAGCATTTAATCGGTAGGTGTGTTACGGTGATAATTCACGTATTGGGATGCTGTTAGCAAATCCCGATTTTAGTTCTTAGGATTGTTTTTTTAAAGATTTATTTATTTATTTGACAGAGTTATACAGAGAGAGAGAGAGAGAGAGAGAGAGAGAGAGAATGAGTCAGTCTTCCATCCGCTGGTTCACTCCCCAGATGGCCGCAATGACTGGGCCTAAGCCAGGAGCTTCTTCTAGGTCTCCCACGCAAGTACAGGGGCCCAAGGACTTGGGCCATCTTCTACTGCTATCCCAGGCCATAACAGAGAGCTGGAATGGAAGAGGAGCAGCTGGGACTAGAACTGGGGCCCATATGGGATGCCAGTGCTTCAGGCCAGGGCGTTAACTCACTGTGCCACAGCGCCGGCCCCAGGATTAATTTTTAAATGCCATATTGCAGAAGTAGGACATTTTATCATTGTCATTTTAAACTAGATCTCGAGTTGAGGCCCTCTTTGACCATTTTAAAATTTCTCTCCAGACATAAGCCTAGATTAAACTCGAATCGTTGGCTTTGGCAGCTACAATGAACAGAGGCCTGGGTACCCAAGACTGAATAGGCCGTCAGGATTATGTTTAGTATTAGGTTTTTTAAAAATTTCTTTTTATTCATTTGAGAGACACACGGAGAGTAACATGTGAGCACATTGGCTCCTGTCTGCTGCTTTGCTCCCCAGATGGACTCAAGACGCCAGCTGGGGCAAAGCAGGGAGCCATGTAACTTAATCCAAGGCTCTCACGTGGGTAGCAGGCACTCAATTATTTAAGCCATCATCACTGCCTCCCAGGGTCTCCTGGAATCAAACCCACATGGTGTGATGTGGGTGTCTAAACTGCTAGGCCACACTGTCAGTTTGTGTGTGTTTCAGTAAGAAGGTGCTACGCTGTTTATACTTCATTCAGCCAACTGATTAAGCCTCTTGTATATCCCAGGTACCATACTGTGTTTTTTAGTGCTCCTTAGTCTTTTAGAAATAATCTTATGTGTATCCAATTACATTTCCCAGGTTTAAACCTGAGGCCTTTATTTAAGAAAGTAGAAGACTTAAAAAAAAAAAAAAAAACTTACTGTATTGAGTGAAATCGATATCCTGTGATCTGATGGTCGTTTATAACCCTTGTCTGTATTCCTGCTGAACAGGAAGATGCTTGTCCAAGCATTAAGCCTGTGATTATAAAGTAAATTTAAAATATGTTATTGCAAAAAAGTTTAAAAAGCAAGGAGGAAGTAGGAAAATAAAGTGAAAAAAAAAAAAAGAAGAATCAAAAGTCTTACCAAAAAACAGACTTTGATTAAAGGGCATCAGTATGCCATTTCTGATGTAGTTTGTTTTCTTTGTCGCTTTTCTGCTCTGATAAGTATTTGCCATAAAGACCAATTTAAGTAAACGGACATTTAGGTAAGACTCTCAGGAACCTGCGTGTCTCTTCTGGAGACACTGTTTTGCTGGCGTGTGTTTCCAGCGTGGAGACATTCATTTCAAACCCACAGGAAAGCAAACATTGGCTTTGCGGCCGGCGGGGACAGGCGGGTGTTGTTGCCAGTGCTTTCTGAGACCGTTTGTTGCCAGGGCTTGAGCTCTCTTCTTTCCATTCTTTCCAGATTCCCTAAGGTCTTCCTTTTTGCTTCCTTGTCATATTGATACACTTGAGAAGATTTAGTAAAAATATGGAAGGGCAGTTCAAATTTTTTTCTTTGGAGACAGGTGTTGTGGTGCAGTAGTTAAGAGCACTGCTTGAGATGCCAGTGTGCGCTGTCAGAGTCCTGGCTCCTCCACTTCTCGTGCAGCTTCCTGCTAGTGCACACCTGCCTTGGGAGGCAGCAGACGATGGCTCGAGTACCTTGCATCTCTGCCACCCGTGTGGGAGACTGGGATGGAGCCTGGGCTCCTTCCTGGCTTAGCCTGACCCAGCCCTTGCTTGCTGTGGGTATCTGGGAGGAGAACCAGCAGATGGAAGATCTCTCTTCCTCTTGCTCCCTCTGTTTTTCAAATAAAATGAAAATAAATATTTAAAAAATTTTTTTATTTAAGAAAAGGTACCCACACATTTCTGTGTGTGTATTGGAGACTGCCAGGCATGAACGTTAGTAGTATGTTGAATTTTAAAAGTTGTGTGCTATATTATACACAGTAGATGCAGCTTTTTATCTATATCTATAATTATAATATCTATAATCCAAAAGGAAATACAATTCATTTGTTTCATATTTGCAGTTTTAGCTTTTATTTTACAACCAATTATTTATTATGAAATTTTTATCTTTTCCTTTAGGCCAAGTTATGATTGACAAAAATCCAGGAATCACTTCAGCAGTAAATAAAATCAATAATATTGACAATACATACAGAAATTTCCAAATGGAAGTGCTGTCAGGAGAGGAGAACATGATGGCCAAGGTACAGAGTACTGTATTATCTCCTGGTAACGTGTATGTCCAGACTAATGTGTAGGAACAGAGTGGATGACACAGATTAAAAATACTTGCTCAACACTGTGGATTGATAAAAATTGAGCACTTCTATATACTGATGATGGGATAACATTAACAGATAAAGCCTTTTCAGAAGAACTGGTTAAATTCTGGCATAGTGATACAATGCAATAGCCCATCATTAAATTTTTTTCCTCCATATTAAATTGCCTCATGACAGGTTAAGTGACAAAAAAGCAAGTTGTAAAACAGTCTTATAAAATAGTTATACCTGGAAAGACTTTTGGTTGGCAGAAACATATCCAACTCTGGAACCTTAATAATGGCCAGAAGCACCTTATGTGATTGGGAGGGGGAAGAAGCATATACGAATTTGGAATTCAGGCCTAGTAAAGAAGTTAGAAAGAAGACAGAATTTGGGGAATTTCAGACCTTTGATTCTTTGTCTGTAACATGTGGGGCTTCAGATGATTCCATGACTATATTTGTTTTATTTTCTATGTTCTAAGAAGTCTGTGATAGACCCAAAAAAATGCTGTATAAAGTCTGAGTTTGGCTTAAGATTTAAGCTTCCTTGTATATATTTCATTTACCCATAAAAACTCAAATGTGGGAGAGGAAAGAAAACATAGGAATGATTCATTCTAAACACTGGCTCTAATTTATAGACATGAAATTTGCAAAAGGTCCAAGTAATTATCTAAAAACACAGTAAAATACCTCAAAATTCAGTGACACATCTCTTCTGCCTCCTTTTTATTATCTGAAAACCAGAGAAAGGAAGCTTGTTTGTTGTGTGTGTGTACCATCTGCGACTTCGCTACATGCCCTGAAGATAAGTGTGGTGGGGTTCAAATTACAGGTTCTTCCCTACCCATCTGGTGACATAAGAAAGTATAATTAGCCGGTCAATTGGCCTTTCTGAAAAATTCCTCAAGTGATTTGGAAACTGCTTTACGGCCCTTGAAGACTGAGATGAAGTTATGTAGCTTTGAAGAAATGACTTTTCTCCTAAAAAAAAAAATTAATGCAAGATATGAATTGACCCTAGGAATAGCATAAACACCAGGGTTCAGTTAAGATGCTTTTAAGTGCACTTTGATTTGGTGAATGTGATTGTGGTGTGTGAGTGTGTGTGTGTGTGTGTGTGTGTGCGCGTGCTCACATGTGCACATGCACACTTATTCAGTGGCGGCAGCTGAAATTTAGGACCGAAAGGGACAACCAAAAGCCTTTTACCTCTTTCAGGTTCGAGAAAACAACTACACCTATGAATTTGATTTTTCAAAAGTCTACTGGAACCCTCGGCTCTCCACGGAGCACAGCCGCATCACAGACCTCCTCCACCCCGGGGACGTCCTCTTTGATGTTTTTGCTGGAGTTGGGCCCTTTGCCATTCCAGCGGCGAAGAAAAACTGCACCGTGTTTGCCAATGATCTCAATCCTGAATCCCACAAATGGCTGTTGCACAACTGTAAATTAAATAAAGTGGACCACAAGGTGAAAATCTTCAACCTGGATGGGAAAGACTTCCTTCAAGGACCGGTCAGAGCGGAGTTAATGCAGCAGCTGGAGCCGGCCACGGAAAGGAAACACGCCGTGCACATCGTCATGAATCTGCCGGCCAGGGCCATCGAGTTCCTCAGTGCCTTCCGGCTGCTGCTGGACGGGCGGCCGTGCAGCCGCGAGCTGCTTCCCGTGGTGCACTGTTACAGCTTCTCCAGAGAGGCGCGCCCCGCGGAGGACGTGCGGCGGCGGGCGGCCGCGGCGCTGGGCAGCTCCCTGGAGGCGGCCAGTTCGGTTCACCTGGTGAGAAACGTGGCCCCCAACAAGGAGATGCTCTGCATCAGCTTCCGGCTCCCCGCGGCCGTGCTCTACAGGCCCCGGGCCGCAAATCCAGGTGGGGACGGCGGGAGCGTAGGTGTGAACTGCAAGCGCCTTCGTGCGGCTTTCCTTGCGGGGAGGGGAGTGGGGGGAGCAGGGCGAGAAGGGCAGGAGATGCATATAATTAAATTTGGAAACACGGAGAATAAACTAATTCCAGTTACTTTGGTTCAAGACCCCTTGCCGTTCAGTTGTGACTAGCTTCTTCCTGTTTTATGCATTGTAATACCGTAACTGTTTATTCTAATAAAATGCTATTTGATTAAAATACTAAATCCATAGGAATGTTAATTCACATCTAAGTTGGCCAGATAAAGACTCTTAAAAATGCCTATATTATTTGTTATTCAAAACTATTTTCAGCTGTTACGTAGCTAAAACGAGTTTTCTGGATTTGTTACAGAGAATCAGGACGACCCGCCTGTCAAACGGCGGAGGACAGATGAAGCCTTTCCAGAAGGAGCAGCACTTAGCTAGCAGCGCTCTGTCCGGCTCTCCCAGACGCTTACACAGCCAGACTCGATTTGTGGGAGTTCATAAAACACTCACTTATGTTACTATTTAACCCTTATATTTTGTCCTGTCTTATAAACAAGATTATCAAATTAAAATTTAACCAAGTCTATGAAATCTAATATCTAAATTATAATGCATAATTGTAATTTCATGAGCTACATTATCATTTTTATTAGGTAACTGTATGTAATTATTTGTCAGTCTGGGGAAATTGTTTTGAAGGTTGGATAGTCGGAGGCTAACTCAAAAGGCACTGATAGGACTTTCTTGGTTAGCTTTAGTTGAAGAGTGTAGCTAAATTGTATATAACTTTTCTACCACCTGTTAACTCTCAGTGTGAACGTAATAAAAAATGAAATTACCATTTTTATTGCATTGTAGGTAGGGAAGCTACCTCCGGCAGCCCATCTCTGGGCTATCAGCTGTGTTTGCGTTGCTTGTGATTTGAGAATATTCTTACAATTTCTAAATGGTTGAAAAAGATTCCAAAGAATCCGTTTTGTGACATGTTAAAATGATGCAATATTCTAGTTCCTGCGCCCATAAATAAGGTTTTATTGGGAGCTGCGATGCCCCTGTGCTCACATCTGCCTCATGACAGGCAGCATGTGGAGTGGCTGCAGCACACCTTAGGTGTGACCCGGCACACAGCAGGTCACTGGCACGGTGGTGACTCGGCAGCTTTTTGAGGGCTGTGTGTAAAGCCATGCTACACGGGTTAGTTTTCATATCACCGGTACATCCCCATCGTGGCTCAACAAGAAGAGTGGGTTTTGAATCTTGTGTTTTAAAGGCACAGCGGGGTGTGAATCCTTTGGATACTGAATTAGATTACAAAACATCTGTAATGGGGCTAAAAGAACACACTGTACAGTGGCCTTGATGGACAAAACACTCACACCAGTATGTCCAGCTCACAGGCGAGCAGCTGCAGGAAAATCAGAGACGCCACAGTGGAGCTGCCACAGCAGCATTTTTTCATAAAATCCTCCACCTGCGGCGCCGGCATCCCATATGGGTGCTGGGTTCTAGTCCCAGTTGCTCCTCTTCCAGGCCAGCTCTCTGCTGTGGCCCAGGAGTGCAGTGGAGGATGGCCCAAGTGCTTGGGCCCTGCACCCCACGGGAGACCAGGAGAAGCACCTGGCTCCTGGCTTCAGATCAGCGCAGTACGCTGGCCGCAGTGCAGCGGCCATTGGAGGGCGAACCAACGGCAAAGGAAGACCTTTCTCTCTGTCTCTCTCTCTCACTGTCCACTCTCAAAAAAAAAAAAAAAAAAAAAAGAATTGAATGGACATTTACAAATGCTTTCCAAATGATGAAAATGCTCATTTAATACATCTCGGATGCTTCTGGATTGAAACTATTATTTGAGTATCTATCTGTGTGGAAAGACATTTTAAGTTGAAATATGTAAAATCTCATTACAGATAACCATTAACATAATTTATAATTCATTTTTAAAAAATATTTGAAGCAGAGAGAGTCTTCCATCCGCTGGTTCACTCACCAGATGGCTTGCAATGGCCAGAGCTGTGCCAGTCCAAAACCAGGAGCCAGGAGCTTCTTCCAGGTCTCCCAAGGAGTTGGGCCATCCTCTACTGCCTCCCCAGACCATAGCAGAGAGCTGGCTCAGAAGTGGAGCAGCCGGGACCCATATGGGATGCCAGCACTGAGGTGGCAGCTTTACCTGCTATGCCACAGTGCTGGCCCCCAATTTATAATTCATTTTGATGATAGGGAACACTTATTTAGCTAGCTAAAGTTTTTTTTTTTTTTTTTTAATGTATTTATTTGAAAGGCAGAGCATCAGAGAGGAGAGGCAGATCTTCCATCCACTGGTTCACTCCCCAGATGCCCACAAAATCTAGGACTGGGCCAAGCTGAGGCCAGGAGTCACAACTCCACCATGGGTAGCTGGGGCCTAAACACCTGGCCGTCTGTGGCTGCCTTCCCAGGCACGTTAGCAGGAAGGTGGACTGGAATCAGAGCAGCCAAGGCTGGAAGTGGCACTGTGACGGGATGCTGGCACTGCAAGAGTGGCTTGACCCACTGTGTCACAATGCTGCCACCCCCATTCAAGGCAATGCTATCCTCTCCTTAAAATTGTATTTTATTAAATTTACTGAATTTTGTCAAAAAAAATTACGACAACTTGTTTTATCTCATGTAAGGACCCACATAATTTCCTTGATTTTGCCTCTTAGCCTATGGAGCCTAAAATATTTACTATCTGGCTCCAAGAAAAAGTGTGAGGCCCTCTGATCCAGATCATTCATGACAACCTCAAATGCCTTTAATGTAAATGACTGAAGACAATAAACAGAAGTGTAGAGAAGTAATGAACTGGAGTTCTCATCCTTCGTCTAAAGGTATTTATATTCAAATCGTTCTGAAACTCAAGTACTGTACACTGACGTGTCTGGTTATGACGTACGTGGACAAACAATCTTCACACACTCTTGCCTCCGTGTAGGCACCCCTTAGACAAAATATGCACTATATAATTGTAAAATAGAATGCTCAAATGCTTCTATTAACATTTTAACCTCCTCCCCACTTTTCCTTCAGGGTGAATGAATCAGTAAGTGAAGTGTGTTTACTTCATTTTTTTTTAAATCTATGCTCACCCTAAACTTAGATGAGATCCCTAGTAAATGAACACTTAATGAATTCACTAGGAAATGGCAGCCAGAAACCTCACTGAGGGCCTAAAGACAGCTTCTAAGAGAAACGAAGATGAAATACTTACTGAGTTAAAGGAATACTAGGCAATACTGCACCTAATTGTCATGTAAATGTATCCATACCATTAATGTCTGCTTAAAAGAGTGTAGTTCTTAGTCAAATAATTTTCTAGCAATGAATTTCTCAACTTCTCTCAGGACATCGACAAGATCATTTAGTTGATGTCATTTTTGCCCCCTGAAAGATTTAGGTACTTGATCTGTAGAACTTCCTGGAAGTCTTAGGAAGTTTGATTCCCCAGACCTGGTTGTAGCACAGCTGTTGTTTGTAGGTTTGGCAGTTTGACAGTCGTCTCTACGGCATGAGCTCTGGAGCCTGACCACTTGGATTCGAGTCCCAGCACACTATTTTTAAGTTGTACTGACTCTTGGCAAGTTACTTAACTTTTACTTCCCCATCTATTAAAATGGGGAAAATAATAGTAGCACTATTACACAAGTTAGATAACAGAGCTTGAAGCACAGGGCTGGGCTCACAGGCAGCACAGTAGTTGTTAACTATTGCTTCTGTGCCAGTGCTGTGAAATGTTAGTTCATGTAGATGAAGAACTTGTTCAGTCTTTGTTTCTAAGCAAGGAAGTTCCTGGGAGGGTGGAGGATAGCACGATTCAGAATATTCTCGTTTGGTGAATTCAGTGAATTGTCATTATAACGGTTAGCTTTCCACCATTCCTTTTGATGTAATAGGGGTCATTTAACTTTTTTAAGAGATTTATTTATTTGAAAGGCAAAGAGAGAAAGAGAGAGAGAGAAAGAGACAGAACAAGATTTTCCATCTGCTGGTTTGCTTCCCAAATGGCTGCAACAGCCGGAGCCAGGCTGATCCATGGGTCTCCCACGTGAGTGGAGGAGCCTACGCACATGGGCCATTTTCTGTTGTTTTCCCAGGCCCACCAGCAGGGATGCTGGGTCAGACAGAAGTGGAGCAGCCAGGACTTGAACCAGCACGCTTATGGGATGCTGGTGCCACAGGCGGCTGCTTTATCCACCATACCACAGTGCCAGCGGTCAGTCAACTTCTAAATATGGCCTACCGAGCAAATTGTGCCGTATACAATATAAAGCCTTTGGAATTTATTTGCCAAACTAGGTATATGCAGTTTCCATGACAGGTAGGCTGGAAAACTTTGAAATGTTTTATTAATTAGTTCATTCTCTCTAAATACACTGTATAGGTGTTAAGAACAAACTGTTTCCTGGCCCAGCCCTGGCCATTGTGACCATCTGGGGAGTGGACCAGGGGATAGAAGATCTCTGTCTCTCCTTTCTCCATAACTCTTTCATATAATAATCTTTAAAAGGCAAAAACTAATCTTCAACTGGAGAATGCCTAATACAAGGTATATGAGAGTATAGCTAAAACTGGACTTGGATTTAAAACAGACAGACAAGTGGTCTAATTCTGCCTTTTTTAGTAATGTGTATACATGATCTTGGCCTGCTCAATCATTTGATGTCTCAATCATTTGATAAACGAGAAAACTTGTATGTTCTGTAAAGATGAAGATGGACTCTGAAATTAATACCTGCTTACTAAAATAAGGTGGCGTTGTTACATGTGGATATTCCACTTTAATGTAACCACACGTCTTATTTCATCTAGACTTCTACCCATAAAACTAACATCTGTTGTAAAGGAGATCTGATAGGAAATCCCTTAATTTCCTTGAGAAACTATGTCCCACACCCCGTGGTCTATCCAGTAGACTGAAAAGGCTGGGGTACTGCAAATATCCACCCTATCCCACATCCAAGCACTTAGCAAAACCCTGGGCATAATAAAAGCCTTTGAAGTTTCTACAGAAAACTACATCAGAGTCTACATTTCACACACAGGGAAATTTCACTTAAAATGTACCTTTTTCCAGTCCAATGTTTCATCATAAAATGTGCTCACACTGGAGGTGAAAGGTGCCATTTAAGTATTAAGTTTTATTAACTTACTTCTTTGAATCTGTCATTAAAGCAGGTTAATGCAGTGTTCTGGTCTACCCTGAATGTGCCTCACAGCTGGGAACCATAACACCTTGATCAAGGCTGGCCTCACTTTCCACTGGTCAAACAAGCATTAAGTCCTTAATACTGAGGGAGTGACATTATCACCAGTCAGGTTTTACTTGCCACAACCTGCTGGCAGAAGGAAATATATCCACTTGTCTGGCACAGTATTGAGGAGACATTAGAAAAAAAGAAAGATTTTATGAGAAGAATAATAGACTTGGATATTAACACTAAATGTTGTAATCAAAATGGCATTTTAAAATGTGTTCAAGTGAAACACTATAATAAGAGAAAAACCACAAACCTTATATAAAGTCTAGCTTTATTTTTAAAATGATTTTACAAGTCTGTCGACCTCAAACATACACAGGTGAATTATTTACTCCTCTTTTCCATCAGATGAATCTTGCTGCATAGCAATCACCCTCAGAAAAATACGAGTGAAAAAGAAATCTTTCCCACAAATATGCACGCCCTGTATTTCTCAGCTGGTTCTGCGATTCTCTCTTTATAAATAGTTTAACACAGCTGCTGGTGAGGGTGCTTTTGTGCAGCTGCATGTGGTATAGTTTTACACGTCTGCTTTACTTTGCTGGCTCCCTGGTTCAGCTCCAAGGTCCAAAGCTTATAAATGGAGAAATCCAGGTTAACTGGGCTGCCAGAAAAGCCCGCTGAATGCGTCCTGTAGGGCTCTGTGACAAGCAAGGGACGAAGTATAGCCGCCAGCGAGGTCCTGTGGAGAGGCAGCTCGGACGTGGGTTAAATACCTAGAAGAAAACAAAAGGCGGAGCGTGATGCAGATGCACACAGAGACTGGTAACATTCTTTAAAGGCGACAGTAAAACGGAGTCCAATTTTAAAAAAATTCTAAAACCAAATGTCTAGGCTTTCATAAATGGATTATTACCTCTGGGAAGGAAGTGTGCCAACTGTACATGGAGGGCCCAAGCAAGTACTGAATTACAACGGAAATTACAGCTCTGTCAGTTTCAGAAACAAAGCTTGCTATTAAAATGCCCACTGTGCCACACTTTTCAGGACTGATTTGTTTTGTTGGCTGTTGTTTGAGCAACTAACTAATGCTCTCCTTCCTGGCCTACTCTTACATACACAATACTGTGTCACCACGCTATCGCATTACTATAGTTTACATAAATGTTTTAAAGCAAACTCTTAAATAATATAAATGGCGGAGAGGACACTAGTTACTTCAAGATTATTTCAATATTCCAAAAATACACTGCTTCCTTGCAGGGAAGGAAACTTGGAAAATTACATGTCCAAGAAATCTTTGAGACTGGGCACAAGTTCAAAATAATGTCTCAAATAGTAAATACGGGAAAGTCCTGAACTGATCGTAAAACACAGTGTAATGGGCACAATTTTTCTTTGAATTCAGACTTTTGAGCAATTAAAACTTTCTATATTGACAAAACAGGCTAAAAAAATAGGATAAACCTGGCCAACGAGGGGCAGCTTCTTAGCATGACTGCCAACAAGGCCAGAAAACAAACATTCCCAGCTTTGTTTCAGTGCCTGGTGCAGAAAACCACATTGTTCCTTCAGTCGGAGGAAGTCCAGGAGCTTCACCCACCTTACAATTACAGGTATAGCAAATGAATAAATCAGGTCCCAGAACATTTTAATAAGCTGGAAACTTTTCCACTCATTCATTCAAACTTCCTGTGTGTCAACATCTTAGTGCATGAACAACTTAGTCTTTCTAACATAATAAGTCTGTTTTTCATTTGTATCCTTGTTTAATAAGCTTTTGTGATTAAAAAATATGTGCAACACAAGAGACCAAATAGAAAAAGTGGTCAAAGTAAGATACAGGCTAAGCTCCTGGAGCTGGCTATAATTTATGCACCTTGCCACAAATCAAGGTGCTAATTCAGTTCTTGGCTTCTCTGCCAAGGGTGAAAAGGGGAGAGTGGAAGGAGGAAGAGATTTAATATTCCCTGAGAAACAATTTAAAACTTTCTTGGTAGTATATTTATAGTATACTTGTACATGCATCTCTGAAACCCATACACTTATTTATAAATTATATAAAGTATTAACACGCCACATCATATACATAATATAGTAGAGTATACATGTTATAAATATATAAGTAGAACATTTAAAAGATGATAATATTTCAAGGTCTAATTCTTTCTCCTCGTAGCCCATCTTACACACCCTTGCAGGTGCATGCCATTGGTTAGTGGTCACTGTCAAGCACTTGATAGAACCTTGGCTCCCAGAGGACTTACATAAACAAGGATTCAACAAACCTACCCAAGCCAGGGTTATCTGCTTATGAGCTTCCAGGACACAATAAAATGTCAACTGTTCACATTCTGATACACGAGCAATGAGGTAAGTGTTAAGTCACCTCAGCAAGTCTAGAAATCAACCTGGCTTCACTAGGAAAGCAACATTACCGTACAAATAATATGTGAGTGGCATTTTTACAGGGGACATGGAAATGAATGTTCCATTCCTGATGTCAGTTTTCAACTAATGTTTAGCTCCACTCCAGATGATGTGATAGCACCCTCTTTTCTTTCCTCGGGCCCTCAAAAGAGAGGCACAGTCTCCACTCCAATGTCGCTCACTTGTGGCCAAGTTCAAGCACCACAACAGAATGCTTGGCAACCTCAAGAAGCCAACTGTCATAAATGAGAACTGGTTTTCATAGCTGCGATACAAACCACTGTGCAACTAACTGTTTTGATTCATCACTTTTTGGTACAGCTTGCTTCTGGGAAAGGTGAGTCATACCATCTCTGGCTTGGCAACTTGAGCATAAACTTGCCATGTGCATACAGCTTTTTATATGTTCTCCTGAGAAACCTGAAACAGCTGCACTGCTGGCAGGAAAACATAGGACCACCAGTAAAATATCCCAAACAGTTGCATCTTTTAATTTATGACTGTGCACTGCTTCCATAAAGAATATATAAAACAGTTCAGCTTTTATAGGCAAAATGTAATAAACAGTCATACTCATTGATGCCATAAATGTGTAAAAAAGGTTTATCTAAAATGATTAATTAGTGTTTGAAAATAGTATTTCTTGAACACAGTCATAATCCAAAGCAGTGAGCAAATATTTTTAATTTGAGCTATTAATGTTAAGTTGTACGATTCTCACTGCCAAAGTCAAGTCAATTAAATTTTCTTTGCATAGCATTGAAGAAAATCCACTTCCCTTCCAGGATTATTGACATCAAACCTGTCTATAAGTGTGACTGTCGAAGAGTCCTGCTTATTTACACTGCTGTTTTTGATCTCTAGGGCTGCACAGAACCAGTACTGTTAACTATGTCAAAGTATTTTCACCATGGCAACCTATATTAATTCCAATTTTAAAAAACAAGACATAGCTCATTCTTGTAATTCAGTTGTGGGTTTTTATTTCCTAGGTATCTTAACTCAGTGTTCTTAAACCTCTTAATGACTGTGGTATGCCGAAGTATTTCAAAAGTTCTGCCACACTGAAACCACACAATGAGAATTTAGTGTTTTCCCGACTTTTTCACCTTAATCCACATCTGTGTTGTTTTAATTCTTTCATGACCGTTACAAGTACATCACTGAATAGGATTCCTGGGGTTTCTGGCAGAGGTCAATATCATTTCATGTACACCTTTATGCAACAGAATAAGGAAGAAAAGTCTTAGCCAAATTTATTTCTAAAAGTCAAGCTCAGTTGGGTTTTGGAGCCGGAGGTAATTGCTCTATTTAGCCAATCCCAGGACACTGTTTCTGTTTTTCAAGGGTTTATTTTAAATATGTGTAAATCTTATAAGCAGAAAGGAGGAAAGAAAAAAAAAAAAGAGGTTTGCTTATTTTGGTACCTATACTTTATTTTTACTAAAAGCAGACTAAACTAAGAGATTTTTTAAAAAAATCATACCTTTATTTTCTTAATAAGACCAAAAAAGGTTATGTTTTCAAAAGCATGTCTAAGATAATTCTGGGACAAAGGACATCTTATACCCTAATTTATGCTCTGTCTGAAGTTGCCTGCCTGTGCCACTACCCATCAAAATGCCTTTCAAACAGACTCTGGAGAGGGGAAGAAAAAGGAGCGGCGCTCCTGTGCGGGGAGGAAGGAGGACGGCACCAGAGCAGCACACCGGAAGGTCTGGGCCTGGGCTGACTTCCTCGCCGTCGTCTTCTCCTGTTGCACTTCGCAGCTTCTGCTCCCAGAGAAGGTGACATAATTTACACTTAGCTCCAGGAAGCTTCTCTTCTCAGTCCTTTAACATGCAGGGGAGTGCCTCTGGGATTACTCCTTTACTGTTTCCCTTCCGTTAAAAGCCCTATAGTGACCATCTGGCTGAAGTCGTGGACTCGGCTCATTTCAGTGCCATTCAACGCTGCTTTGAGCTCCCAGGCAGGGGCAGAGGGCAGGGGCTGTCACTCAAGATAAGAGGCGGCACTCTTCCTTCTGTCGCACAGTTGGTGATGACCCTTGAAAAACGCTGGCTCCACAGAACCAAGAACCATCAGAATTTAAATGGAAATGAAAATATGAATTTCATATTAGTTTCTTCTACCACAAACTACCAGGTCCCATGATGAGTTAAAAACTTGCCTTGGTTCAAACTAAGACAGTGAACTCTAGAGACTAAGACTGTCTTCTTACAAGGTGGCCCACTCATGCCAGCATGTATTAAACAGACCAGTTCCAAACAATACGCATCCCAGACCACAAAATTCAAACCCGTCATTAAGAGAGATCAGACAGCTGATCTCAGCTGTCAAGACCAACAGCTCTTCTAAGTTCAGCCAAAGCTATAAAAGATTTAAGGTTAACAACTTAAAGTCTATCTCAATAAGATTTCAAAACATCAGAGCAATAGTGTGCTCAGACACCTGTCACTGAAACAGAAACATTCTGACCTAAGGCTAACACTTAGGTACCCTATGCTGATCATAGCATCAGACTAACAGAAAACTGTCTACAAAGGGGAATGAATCATCATATACTCGAAGATAAATGGGGGACAGCATTACTACTCACAATTACTATCTATATCTAAAACACACATACACACACACATGCATAGCCTGAGGCTGGTATTATGGTGCAAAGTGTGTTAAGCTGCCACCTGCAACACTGAGTGGTTCGAGTCCCAGCTGTTCAACTTCTGAACCAGCTCCCTGCTAATGTGCCTGAGAAAGCAGCAAAAATATGGCCCATGTACTTGGACCCCTGCCACCCACATGGGAGACCTGGAAGGAGTTCCATACTCTGGCTGTTGCAGCCATTTGGGAGTGAAACAGAAGATGAAAGTTTGAGATCTCTCTCCCTCTCTCTGTCCCTCCTTCCCTCCTTCTCTCGTTCCCCTCCCTCCCTTTCTAACTGCCTTTCAAATAAACAAATAAATCTTAAAACATGCACATGCGTGCGTGCACACACATACACAAGTGTTGTGATACTGTGGTTAAGCTGCTGCTTGGGTTGTCTGCTTCCCACATGTGAGTGCCATTCTGATTCCTGGCACTCTGCTTCTGATCCAGCTTCTAGCTAATGTGCCTGGGAGGCAGTGGATGATGGCCAAATACTTGGGTTCCTGTCACCCATGTGCACCCAGATGCAGTTCAGGTTCCTGCCTGGCCTAGCCTTGGCTGTTGCAGGCACTTGGGGAATGAACTCGTGGATGGAAGATTCTCTCTCTCTTTCTGTCTCTGTCTCTCTGTCTCTCTCTCTCTCCCCTTCTTACTCTACCTTTCAAATAATCTTTTTTAAAAATGTGGGTTTATAAACTCCAAACAAATCCATAACAAACTTCTATAGTTCTACAGCCATGATGTTACTCTGCACTTTAGGATCTAGCCAGCAGATGAGAATACAACTTGAGTACATTAGACTTCAAATTATGCCTGCCTTTTAAGCCATCCAAAAACCAAACCTCACGTATGGAAGTTACAAGCCACTTGGTATTCAAGTGTACAGCATGATTTATTATTATTTACATTCAGTAACTAAATATAGATGGCTCAGATAAGCCTTTCTGACAGATTACTGAAATAAACTGCAATTTATTGCTATCAAAGAGCACACTAAGTATTTTAGAATAGCTCTTACTGACAGTGAAGGTAATTCGTAGTAAGAGAAACGCTGCTTTGCCTTGAGTGTGAACTACAGGACGCGTACGATGCAGCTACTTGAGTGTGACATACTCTAGGAGTGACAGTGCTGGTAGTGTTAGACGGCTTAGCTGCTAGATCCCTAAGGACAGATCCTGGCTTTATAATACATACAATTAAAGAACATCTCTGGAATCAGATCCCATGAGATCCATTTGGGTGGAGCCATGAACACAGGTAATAAAACAGTAGCCAATAGACCAAATCATTTTTTATAAATAAAAATACTCAAAATCAAAACTGTTTTTACCAACAGCAGATTACGTATGGCTAATTTCAGTCCTGTAGTCTCCCCTTATCTACAGGTTTTATGTTCCAAGACACCCAGTGAATGCCTGCCACCACACATAGTACTGAACCCTATATGAATATATATTTTTTTTACATATATACATTCATGACACAGTTTAACTTATAAATTAGGCACAGTACAAGATTAACTAATAAACTAGAACAATTATAATCTATCATAATAAAAGCTATGTGAATGTGGTCTCTCTAAATTTTTGTTTTTGTGACATGTGGGGTTTCTTTGCTCTACCCTATGCCTGACATTTTTACATGCTTTGTAGCGTTGCCACATTGTATCAGAGTTAGTCTGTCCTTCCAAGTTTTATGCCCGGATACCTCCTCTTTCCATTTTTATGAATGTAGATTCTATGATTCTATTGGGAAGCTTCTTGGTATCCTTTCTTTTTTCTTTTTTTTTTTTTAAGATTTATTTTATTTGTTTGACAGGCTGAGTTACAGAGAGAGGTAGAGACAGAGAGGTCTTCCATCTGCTGGTTCACTCCCTGGATGGCCGCAACGGCTGGAGCTGCGCCAATCTGAAGTCAGGAGCCAGGAGCTTCCTCCGGGTCTCCCACGTAGGTGCAGGGGCCCAAGGACTTGGGCCATCTTCTACTGCTTTCCCAGGCCACAGCAGAGAGCTGGATGGGAAGAGGAGCAGCAGGGACTAGAACTGGCACCCATATGGGATGCCGGCGCTTCAGGCCAGGGCGTTAACCCGCTGTGCCACAGCGCCCGCCCCCTTGGTATCCTTTCTTACTAACTCTTTCAACCCTATTGGAATGCAGTGGCAGCTTCATCGGTAGACGAAGCATCTCTCTGGGGCTGGCATTGTGCCGTCGTGCATACAGCATTGCCTGCAATGCCGGCACACCACATGGGCACGGTTCATGTTCTGACTGCTCCACTTCCAATCCAGCTCCCTGCTGATGTGCCTGGGAAGGCAGCGGAAGATGGCCCAAGCGCTCGGGCCCCCACACTCATGTGCGGGACTTGGAAGAAGCTCCAGGCTTCAGCCCGGCTCAGCCTGACTACTGTGCAGCCATTTGCGGAGTGAACCAGCAGATGGAAGAACTCTCTCTCTCTGCCTTACAAATGAGTTTAAAAAAAAAAAAAAGACGCCGCCTCTCTAGCAAATCCCCAGTCTAGACCCATTTCTGACTTGTATTCGAAGTAAAGTTGCTGAAACTTCAAGTAAGTTCAGTGCTTCTTGGTGCACTACATTGCCATCAGTCAAAACATATCTCTATTCATGTCTTCCTCCCACTAATTTAACGCCCTTTCCATCTTAACTAAGCACTTAGCACACTGTTGCCATAAACTGCACAGCTTGAGGTATGACAGCAAAACCAGTGTGGATTTTTTTCCTTCTTCACAATTCATGGACAGGAGAGCCATTCTACTACAGATGTTAGCAGACGATTTTGTCTTTCTATATTGAAAACTTCCCACAGTTTTACTCAAGGAAAGCACTTTACGGCTTCTCTTTGGCATATCCAAACTATCAGCATCACTACTCTCCCACGTCTGAGCCATGATTAAGTAAAATAAGGGTCACTTGTCCAAAGCACTGCAAGACTATGACAGTTGGTCTTACAACCATAATAGCTACTAAGTGACTTCTTGATGGGTGACACTTTTGCTGGACAAAGCGCAGATTCACGTCTCAGGCTGGGTAGAGTGGCTTGCAAGATTGTCACAGTACTCAGAACAGTGCATAATTTAAAATGTATGAATTGTTTGTTTCTGAAATTTTCCATTTAATATTTTTGGGCCATGGTTGTCCTTAGGCAAATAAATTTTGGAAAGTAGAACCACAGGTAACAGAGAACTACTACACTGTTCTTACATGATTAGAGGAGATTGAACTGAAAAAGTGGGATAATTTTTAAAAGATTTATTTATTCATTTATTTGAAAGGCAGAGTGACAGAACGAGAGGGAAGAGAGAGATCTTCGATCTACTGGTTTACTCCTAGATGCCCACAACAGCCTGTCTGGGCCAGGCTGAAGCCAGGAGCCCAGAATGCCTTCCTAGCATCCCATCCTCTGCCTTCCCAGATACCGGGAAGCTGGATCAGAAGGAGAAGCCTGGATTCAAACTGGCTCTCCAACTGGGATGCCGGCATCACAAGGGGCAGCTGGCACACGGTGCCACTATGACTGGCTCTGAGGTAATTTTTTTGCTTACTGATTCTTAAAACATTATGATATGGATGTCTATGAATTTAGTTAAGATAATAACCGGGAGAGAAAATGGTACTTTCATTTAAAAAAATTAAAAATATCAAGTCATGTAAAAGCCTAGAGCTTGTGTGTCCCAGTGAGAAACAAGAACCATTTAGGTGGAAATACAGTAAAGATTATAAAAAGAAATGGCCCAGTTTCTGAATTTCTTCTGTAACATTTCTTAAAACTCTAGTGCCAGAATCTGCTTTGTCTAATGTATCTTTTTTGAGTGTGAATTCTGTGTTACTAACAAATGCATGCTAGAATTTTCATCGTTCTCCTTATAAAGGCAGGATGAGTGAGCACCCCCAAGAGTGGGATAAAGTACAGAAATTCTGGTATACGGGCACATTCATTCCTCAACAGAAGTTACTGAGTGCCTACTGCATGCCAGGTGTGAAGCAGCTCTGGTAACGAAACGGAGGCTCATGGTCTCATGAGCCAAATAATCCAGCAGAAAAGATGTTAAATACTGAGCATGAGTGAGAAAGTCAGGGCTCTCTGAGTGTAAATAAAACAAGAGTCAATGGGGCCGGCACCGTGGCGCACTAGGTTAATCCTCCACCTGGGCACCAGCATCCCATATGGGTGCCGCCGGTTCTAGTCCCAGTTGCTCCTCTTCCAGCGCAGCTCCCTGTTATGGCCTGGGATAGCAGTAGAGGATGGCCCAAGTGCTTGGGCCCCTGCACCTGCATGTGAGACCAGGAAGAGGCACCTGGTTCCTGGCTTCAGATCAGTGCAGCTCCGGCCGTTGCAACCATTTGGAGATGAACCAACGGAAAAGGAAGACCTTTCTCTCTGTCTCTCTCTCATTGTCTGTAACTCTACCTCTCAAATAAATAAATAAAATCTTAAAAAAAAAAATAAAGTCAACATAAACAAGATCAGAAAACTCTCCCTTAAGATCTCAGAGTTGGCCGGCGCTACGGCTCACTTGGCTAATCCTCCGCCTGCGGCACCGGCACCCCAGGTTCTAGTCCCGGTTGGGACACCGGCTCTGTCCCGGTTGCTCCTCTTCCAGGCCAGCTCTCTGCTGTGGCCCGGGAGTGCAGTGGAGGATGGCTCAAGTGTTTGGGCCCTGCACCCCATGGGAGACCAGGAGAAGCACCTGGCTCTTGGATTCAGATCAGCGCAGGGCGCCGGCCGTGGCAGCCATTTGGGGGGTGAACCAATGGAAGGAAGACCTTTCTCTGTCTTTCTCTTTAACTGTCTAACTCTGCCTGTCGAAAATAAATAAATTCAAAAAAAAAAAAAAAAAGATATCAGAGTTAAGCTTAGATTCACAGGATGAGGAACAATGAGTAGGAAGGCAGGGGTGTTTAGAAGGTGTCCAGGCAAAAGGGAGAACATAGACTGTTAGGAAACTGGCGCAGTTGTGGCCAGGTGGCCGCGTGGCCCAGCTACCTGAGCCAGGCTCCACCCCCATCCTAATGGGGTTCACTGCTCCTGCTTCCCTGCCCGCCCTCAGGCGAAGTTTTAAAAGGGCCTGTTCCTGAACAGTGCTCTCTTGGCTCTTGGTTCTTCTCCCTTGGCTCTGCTCCCTTAGCTCTCCTCTCCTGCTCTCTGCTCTCCTCTCCTCCTCTCTGCTCTGCTCTATCTTCTCTCCTTGCTAGCTCCTCTCGTCTCTGTTTCTCTCTTATACTTTCTCTCTTTTTTCCTTCGCTGCCCCTTCACTCTGGTCTGTAGGGTGTTCCCCAATAAACCCTTTCCCTTACTCCGGTGTCCGGTGTGTTTTGCGATGGCTAACATTAATATATAACATAGACAAAGTTGCAAGGAGTCACAGTTATACGTTGGGAATATGGGGAGGGGTGGCTCCAGCCCAGGATGAGGCTAGAGCGGCAGGCAGAGGGGTATAAAGGAAATGAACTCCAAGGGCAATGGGAAGCCACTGAAGTTATTATTAGGAACCTGATCATTTAAATATGCTGTGTTGGCACTTTGCTCCACGTGGCTCCCGGCCTGCTCTCTTATGCTTTAGACTTCTTTCTCCCCTAAAGAAAGCCCTCACTTTCTGTGTCCTTCTATCACTACAACCTTAGTAAATAAATAAATGCATAGGCTGTGTCGGCTGTGCAATGGATTAAAGAAAAAGCAGCGGCTGATGTGGAGAGACTGCCTCACGGGAACGTCTCTATGGTCCAGGCATGAGACAGTGTGTCTTGGATTAGGGTGGAGGCCCTGGTTTAATGGCTATTTCAGAGCCAGCTGAGTGAGTGACTATCTGGGGAGAGGAAAGAGAAAGTGGCGTGAAAGTCAACCGCCAGACATTTATTTGAAAGATGCCTTCACAGAGGCAATGTGAAACTATAGCAATACACTGAAGAACAAAATCTTGAATAACTACACAAAAAAGATAACTTGGCCTGCGACATCCCACTTTCAAGGCCAGTGCCACTCAGAACAGGGAGAGGCCTCCCCTGCTTGTGAGTCCTCCCTGCGTGGAAATGGAGAGCAGGGTGAACGATCAGCTTTCCCAGCCATTCAGGGCCCTGCATCACTTACATCCCACCTACATGACTAGACAGGGTGACTGAGTATGACAAAGAAGGGTAGGAGCTTCAGTATCAGTCACATGGAAGAGCCCCCTGGCTGGTCCTCAGGGCCCTGCCTTGCACGGATTCCAGCAGCCTTCTCTGCTGAGGGTCTTCTCTGCTCAGCCCTTGTGAGCCCCTAGCCCGCCCCCTCCACCCTCAGGTCTTGCCATGGTGGACTGAAGGTTTTGCCTTTCCAGTCTGAAGGTCTGCTCTCCCTCCTCACTCCCCAGAGCCATGCTCACTCAGGGACCCAGGTCTGTTGCTGCATGTACAATCACAAATGACCCCAATACCAACCGCCATGTGTATACCCCGAGGTGATCCCTGCTAAGAGCCCAAAACAAAAACAAAATAAAAGCTTAACGAGGACAGAGAATATTAAACAGAGGGGCTGGCACTGGGGAACAACTGGTTACGCAGCCATTTGCGATGCTGGCACCCCATCCTGGAGTGCTGGTTTGAGCCCCAGCTGCTCTAGTTTTGAACCAGCTCCCTGCTATGGCCTCAGTGAAAGAAGTGAAGGATGGCCCCAGGTGCTTGGACACCTGCCACTCATGTGGGAAATGCAGATGGAGGTCTGAGCTCCTGGCTTTGGCCTTGCCCAACCTCAGCTGTTACAGCCATTTGGAGAGTAGACAAGAGACATAAGATCTCTCTCTCTGTGTCACTCTGTCTATCAAATAAAGAAATAAATCTTTAAAGGTATATTTAAAAAAAAGAACCAAAGAGAAACTTTGGAGCTGCAGAACACAATTATTGAAGTTCAAAAAATGCAATATAGGGCCGGCGCCGCGGCTCACTAGGCTAATCCTCCCCGTTGCGACGCCAGCACACCGGGTTCTAGTCCTAGTTGGGGCGCCGGATTCTGTCCCGGTTGCCCCTCTTCCAGGCCAGCTCTCTGCTGTGGCCCGGGAAGGCAGTTGAGGATGGCCCTAGTGCTTGGGCCCTGCACCCCATGGGAGACCAGGAGAAGCACCTGGCTCCCGGCTTCGGATCAGCGCGGTGTGCCGGCTGCAGAGCGCCGGCTGCAGTGGCCATTGGAGGGTGAACCAACGGTAAAGGAAGACCTTTCTCTCTGTCTCTCTCTCTCACTGTCCACTCTGCCTGTCAAAAAAAAAAAAAAATGCAATATAGTTTCAATAGGCTATTAAGCAGAAGATCTATCAAAGAATGAACAGATAAAGAAAATTATATATGTATACACACACATGGACCACTACTCAGCCTTTAAAAAGAAGGAAATCTTGTCATCTGTGATAACATGGATGGACTTCAAGGACAATAATGCTATTCTAGATGAGCTAGAAATAGAAAAGCAAATATTGAGTAACCTCACTTGTGTAGAAACTAAAAGCAGTGGAACTCCTAGTAGCAGAGAGTAGAAGGGTGGTCACCAGGAGCTGTAGGGAGGGAGTGCTGGTCACATGGAACAAGGTTCCCATTAGGATGAGTAAGTCTTAGACATATACTGTACACAAAGAAGACTACTATCAGTAAGAAGGCACTGCTGGCTAGAGAGTGGATCTTAAATGTTCTCAACAAAAATTAAGTATGTGAAGTGATATGAAAACCAATCAGCTCAATTTAATAATTTCACAATGCACAACTGCATCAAAACAATAAGTTGTATACTGTAAATATATGCAATATTAATTTGTCATCTATGCCTTAATAAAGCTGAGGGAATAAAAGAAAAGCAACAGAATCATAATATCATACTCAGGTGGGGTCACAGCACTGGGAGAGGAATGCACATAGCTGCATTTCAACAGCATTGGCTTCACTGCATGTCTTAAGTTAATGAGTGAACTGAAAATACAGGACAAGAAGGAGCAGGGGAGGGAGACACAGTAAGAACAGAAGCAATTAGCAATTGCTTTCACATTACTCTTTGCAGTATGTATGCTATATACATTTTCTAATTAAATAATTCTTTTTTTTTTGACAGGCAGAGTGGACAGTGAGAGAGAGAGAGACAGAGAGAAAGGTCTTCCTTTATCGTTGGTTCACCCTCCAATGGTTGCCGCGGCCGGCGCACGGCACTGATCTGATGGCAGGAGCCAGGTGCTTCTCCTGGTCTCCCATGGGGTGTAGGGCCCAAGTACTTGGGCCATCCTCCACTGCACTCCCGGGCCACAGCAGAGAGCTGGCCTGGAAGAGGGGCAACCGGGACAGAATCCAGTGCCCCGACTGGGACTAGAACCCGGTGTGCTGGTGCCACAAGGCGGAGGATTAGCCTAGTGAGCCACGGCGCCGGCCTAAATAATTCATTTTTAAAAGATTCATTTATTTATTTGACAGAGTTACAGAGATACATGGAGACACAGACACCTGTGTGCATACACACACACACACACACACACACACACACTCAGAAATCTTCTATCTGCTGGTTCACTCCCCAGATGGCTGCAACAGCCAGGGATGGGCCAGGCTGAAGCTGGGAGCTTGGTACTACTCTATCCAGGTTTCCACATGAGTGGTAGGGGCCCAAACACTTAGGTCATCTTCCACTGCTTTACCCAAGCCATTAACAGGGAGTAGGATTGGAAGTGGAGCAGTAGACTCAAACCAGCACTTATATGGGATGCTGGCATTGTAGGCAATGGCTTTACCCAATCTGTGACACCACCAGTTCCATAATTCAATTTTTTATGACTATGAGCATAGTCATAGCTATAGCTGCCATCACGCCAGTCCACAACCTGCATGTTAATACCTGAACCATTCTTAGGTAGGTATCACCAAATACTACTACTGTTAACTACTATGACTCCATTTGTAATAATTCATATTTATCATGAAAATTCATCTCAAAGTATATCTAATACTGAAATGTGACACATCATTCATGCTACTATTCATTAGTAGACCCTTGGTTTCCTGCAGGGTCAGTATATCAGCTTAAGATGGGAAATGAATTCATTAGGATAATCAGAGTTTTATTCGCAAAGAATCCTTTAAGGATTATACATCTGAAGAGTAAATCTAAGTACTGATCAGTGGTTAAAAAGCTGGGCAGTCAAAACTGTAAAACTAAGTGGTAAATAAATCAGTGAAGTGGTCAATGAGAACTCAGCCAAGTACCTGATAATGTTTAATTTCCCCCGACTACAATGCTGCAAATTTCTATATCAGAGTGAAACACAGTGAACTCTGTATGGTTAATGTAAAGTTGCTACACAGATGGAGAAACCAAACTCATTTGACCTCCCCAGTGAGTTAAGCGCACTCCTAAGTTCACAGAAGGACAAAAAGCTCTCCATGTTGGTACTGTTTTCTGCTGACTACAGACTCTCTAAATTAAGTTTAAATCTCAGCCTGTTCTCTCGTCCCTTTCACGTTTCTATTCTGCACAACATAAATACATAATGACAGCACGGTTTAGTAGGAAGGACAAAGGCATGGGAAACACATTTGAGTATGAGTATTGTCCTTCCTGGACAATTACTAACACTATGATTTTGGAAAATGCTTTTACTTTTCAAGCCTTAGTTCTCTTATCTATAAAAAGGCATAATAATAATACCTCACAATGTCTTTTCAGAAGATTAAATAAGGTAATACATGAAAGCATTTTTCAGAGAACAGTCGATGAAGTGTAGTCCTTTCTATCCGGCATTTTCTCTTTGACACTATTAGTACAAAGTATGTTGTCACAAGGAAAAGGCCTTCCATGGCTCCAGCTTCCAAAATTTCTCCCCTCCTTTCTGAACCCCACGACCTTCTTGTTCATTTCCATGTCTATTCCAACAATAATATTGTTGCACACTCTCTCTCGCTCCTTCCAATTTACTCCAATTATTAAGATTTGGGTGGAGATTTCAAAGCATAAGGAAAATTTAGCTATTAATTTTTTTTTTTTTTTTTCTTGACAGGCAGAGTGGACAGTGAGAGAGAGAGACAGAGAGAAAGGTCTTCCTTTGCCGTTGGTTCACCCTCCAATGGCCGCCGCGGCCGGCGCGCTGCGGCCGGCGCACCGCGCTGATCCGATGGCAGGAGCCAGGAGCCAGGTGCTTTTCCTGGTCTCCCATGGGGTGCAGGGCCCAAGCACCTGGGCCATCCTCCACTGCACTCCCTGGCCACAGCAGAGGGCTGGCTTGGAAGAGGGGCAACCGGGACAGAATCCGGTGCCCCGACCGGGACTAGAACCCGGTGTGCCGGCGCCGCTAGGCGGAGGATTAGCCTAGTGAGCCGCGGCGCCGGCCTAGCTATTAATCTTTTATCACAGAGTAATACAGTAACCCAAGGATGTTAATAACTACATATTATAAGACATAATGGGAAAATTTTACATATACACACATATAATGCTTAGATTTATATGAACAAAAACGTGTATGCACAGATCTGTATTTCACAAATACTCTGCATGCTCTAATATGTTTTATTTCAAAAGCTAAATCACACTTGATTTCTATTCTCACTGCCCCTCCCCTCATTCTTCATATCCTCTACTTCAATTCCCTTTGCCTCTCAATGGCGATTTCTGGGTCCTCATCCTTCTGAGCACCTTCCTCCACCTCTCCTTACAGAGAGCCTCTCACTGGGAAGGGCCCCAGCCTTTGGCTTTGATACACCGGCCTGTGCTCTGGGCTATACTCCTACCACTTGGACACTTTTTCATCCTGCTTCCTAAACCTAATAGGTTTCTGATTGGCTTACCTCCTCTTTCCCCTAGTCTTGCTTCTATTCCTGCAATGTATGGCTTCAGTTAACATCTCTGTTCTTCTGAGTCTGACAGCTCTTTTGACCAGCCCTTCTTTCTTAACTGTGGTGATCCTTTCATAACCAAACTTACTATTCTTTACAAAAGAGATGAGTCTGTGTCTGATTTCTCTTAACAGTTTCAAAATGCTCACTGTTGTCATCCTGGAATCCTCTATCCTGCAAATCAGTGTAAAACCTACAGCGCAATATCTCTATAAATATCTGCGTACCTCTCACATCACCTCCACTGCCACTACTGTTACCTTACTTCAGGGGTCTCTATTCTTTCGTGGATGGCTGCTGATAGTGTCTTAACTGATTTCCCTAATTTACAGTATGTGCTCGCATTCTGACCTTTCATGGTTTCCAGATTAATCTTAGGGCAAAGTTCTGGGTGACTTCTATACAGACACTCATTGACTCCTTGCTGTTTGTAGAATAAGGCCAAATTCTTTAGCCCGCCATTTAAGGCCTACTGTACTTGATGCCAACCCATCTTTCCAAACAAATTGTCCATTAACCATTTCTATGTACCCCAAACTTAAGACAAAAAGCCAACCACGAGATTTTTTGTTATTTTCAAATAAAGCCTCATAACTAACTATTCTATACCACTGCTCATGCTGTTTCTTTTTCGCGGAATGTTTCATGAATACTCTTATCACTACCCATCTTTCAAAGTCATGGTTCAAATGCCAATCACTCAATTCTGAACAGAGATGTGAGACGCTTTCCTTGCCAACACAGAAATGTTACTTATACTATCAACAAAAGTAAACTTAAAAGAAAAAACCTCTCAAACCAGAAAAACAACAACAAAACAAACCCAAAATTATGAGGGAAGAAGTAATTAGAGAAGAAATAAACAAAATTGAAATAAAAAACCCAAAATCATTGGCTAACAAAAAAGAAAGAGGAAGAAGAACCAAATTAATAAAATCCGATGTGACAAAGAAAATTAACAATGGAAACCACAGAAATAAAAAAAAAATTAGGAATTACTATAAAGAGCTGTATGGCAACAAACTGGAAAATCTAGAAGAAATGGACAGATTCCTGATACATAGAATCCACCAAAATTGAGTCAAGAAGACACAGAACACCTAAACAGACCCATAACCAAGATGGAGATCCAATCAGTAATAAAGACCCTCCCATCAAAGAAAAGCCCAAGACCAGATGGTGGCTTCACTGCTAAATTCTACCAGACATTTAAAGAACTAATTCCAATTCTTCTCAAGCTATTCAAAAAACAGAAAGAGAAGAAATCCTCCCAAATTCCTTCTATAAAGCCAGCATCACCTTAATTCCTAAATCAGAAAAAGACACAGCAGAGAAAGATAACTATAGACCAATATCACAGATGAACACAGAGGCAAAAATCCTCAACAAAATACTAGCAAGTTGAATCCAACAACACGTCAGAAAGATCATTCACCCAGACCAAGCGGGATTTATCCCTGGTATGCAGGGATGGTTCAACATGCACACATTATTAATGTGATACATCACATTAACAAACTGAAGAATAAAAACCATATGATTATCTCAATAGATGCAGAGAAAGCATTTGATAAAATACAACACCCTCTCATGATGAAAACTCTAAGCAAATTGGATAAAGAAGGCACATTCCAACGCAATTATAGCAATTTATGACACACATATCTTAATGAATGGGGAAAAGCTAGAAGCATGCCCACTAAGTTCGAGAACCAAACAAGGATGCCCATTTTCACCACTGCTATTCAATACAGTCCTGTAAGTTTTATTAGCCAGAGCCATTAGGCAAGAGAAAGAAATCAAAGGGGGCCGGCGCCGTGGCTCACTATGTTAATCTTCTGCCTGCGGTGCCGGCATCCCATATGGGTGCCGGGTTCTAGTCCCGGTTGCTCCTCTTCCAGTCCAGCTCTCTGCTGTGGCCTGGGAGGGCACTGGGGGATGGCCCAAGTGCTTGGGCCCCTGCACCAGCATGGGATACCAGGAAGAAGCGCCTGGCTCCTGGCTTTGGATTGGTGCAGCGCCAGCCGTGGTGGCCATTTGGGGAGTGAACCAATGGAAGGAAGACCTTTCTCTCTGTCTCTCTCTCTCACTGTCTGTAACTCTACCTGTCCAAAAAAAAAAAAAAAATCAAAGGGATAACAAACTGGAAAGGAGGAGGTCAATTATCCCTATTTGCAGATGACATGATTCTGTATATATAGGGGAACCAAATTGAAGAAGATTAAAAAAAAAAATGGAAAAGCCTTCCATGTTCATGGATTGGAAGGATTATTATCATCAAAATGGCCATACTACCCAAAGCAGTTTAGAGATTCAGCATATGAAAGAGTTATCTGTACCCCCATGTTTATTGCAATTCAATTCACAACAGGTAAGACATGCAATCAACCCAGATGTGCATCAACTGATGACTGCATAAAGAAATTATGGTATATATACACTATGGCGTACTACTCAGCAGTAGAAAAGAATGAAATCCTATCATTTACAACAAAATGGATGAAACTAGAAACCATTATACTTAGTGAAATAAGCCAGTCCTAAAAAGACAGATATCATATGTTTTCCCTGATCTGTGGTAACCAATAGAGTACCTAAAATGTAATGTATTTTTTTCCTTCTTACTATTTGTTGAACCCTTTACTTGGTGTAGGGTTAATCTTATGCGTTTAAAGTAAACTGAAACTAGATCTTCATCAAAACTGAGAGTGAGAATAGGAGAGGGACAGGAAGAAGGGTGGCAGCATGGGTGCGAGGGAGGGTGGGGTGGGAGGTATCCCTATGCTCCTAAATCTGTATATATGAAAATACATGAAATCTGCAAATTTTAAAATGAAATGAAATTTTAAAAATATTTTTAAAATAAATAAAACTCTCAGATGCCAGAAATTACACTGAACTCAAAAAGGCAGTGAGCAGAGGCTGAAGTTAGGAAGATTTTCTAGAACATAAATACTCTAGATCTGCAAAGTACTATCCCAAGTATGGAACAGCTTGTAGGAAAATTCTGATTAGCCTATGGATAGTCGGAGACAAGCTTAGAACTCATCAAGGGGCATGCGTAAAAAAGGAATGACACAAAAAAATTAAAATGCCCAAACCTGTTCTACCTCCAAGAAACTAAGAATATAATTGGTTTAGAATCACTGACGCTGACAGGAATTTTGCAGAAACAAATGCCAATCTCTCTTACCGGCATGTCTTTACAATCCAAGGCCCAAGGGCCATGGGGAAACAGCTGCCATATAAAAGGTGTTACAGTAAAAGAAAAATAACCAAACATAAGCAGGGGCCTTCCTTAGAAAAGAGTCAGAGGCACAACCGGTGGCAGGACTCACACACCCAGAATCACAGCCAAGAGAGGAATCTGAAAGAAACTTTAAAAAAAAAAAAAAAAGCTTGTTTAATGTCAAGGGAGATAAAGAAAGGGATGGATATCATAAGGCAGGAAAAGGACAACATGAGAAGAATGGGCATGTTCTTTTTTTAAAGAATCAAATAGCAAAGCTTGGAAAAAAACCGCAATGGACAGGCTGATTAGCAAATTATCCACAGATGTAAAGAAAACCAATGAAATGATAAATATACCTGAGGGAAACATGCAGAATAGAGCTGAAAGCTATGTGTGTGGGGGTGAGTGTGTAGAAGAACTACTAAAAAGATGTTTCAGCAAGAAGGAAATTAAAGCAAGAATCAACATAAATAACAAAGATAAGCTAACAACAACATCAAAACAAACTTAACAAAAATAGCAAGGAGGGGTGGGTATGGCGACCCAGTGGGTTAGGCTGAAGCTGGCAGTGCACACTCGCGTGCTGAGTGCCAGTTCAAGGCCTCGCTGCTCTGTTTCCGGTCCAGTTTCCTGCTGCTGCCCCTGTGAAGGCAGCAGATGATCGCCAAGTACTTCCGTTCCCTGCCCCCCACATAACAGACCTGGATGAACTCCCTGGCTCCTGGCTTCACCCTGGCAATAACTGTCTCTCTCTCTCATTCTGCCTTTCGAATAAATAATAAACAGATCTTTAACAAGGAGCAAGGAAAAGAGAAGAGGAAGTCTGAGTTTAAGCTTTCTAAGGTCTCTGTTTTCTTTAGGAAGAGGAGAGAGAGATGTTAACTTTAGACTTTGGAAAATAGGATTAATTCTGGGGCAGAATTAGATTATTATATTACTCTCTGTACTTCTCTATGTCTAAAATATTTAGCAGCTCTTTTAGATTACACCGCTTCAGGACTGTCCAGGTACAATTACTTCCTCCCTCACCTGAATTCACAAAGCCCATAATCTATACCTTCCTTATACATACTGTGGTTATTTATCAATGTTAAACATTCCTTCCTAGAGAGTTTCCTGATAGCAGGATAAATATGACCTGGTGAACAGCAATCATTAAAAAAATCATCCTAACTTCTAGATAGAGAGAATAAAATTTTGAAAATTAATTCAGAATTTTAGTGAATTTAAGTATAAAATCTTGCTATGATAATAAATGGCAAATAAAAGCAGAGAGAATATGAAAACAGTGATCACCATATCACATGAAGCTGAGGATGATGATGGTAGAAAACTGAATGGAGGGTCTGGGGCTGTGGCTCAGTGGGTTAAAGCCACGGCTTGCAGCGTCACCACCCCATATGAGTGCTGGTTCAAGACCCGACTGCTCCACTTCCGACGCAGCTCCCTGCTAATGCTCCTGAGAAAGCAGCTGAGGATGGCCGAAGTCCTTGGGCCCCAGCCACTCACATGGGAGACCCAGGGGAAGTTCCTGGCTCCTGGTTTTAGCCTGGCCCAGCTCCAGTCATGGCAGCCATTGGGGGAGTGAATCAGCAGATGAAGATCTCTTTCTCTCTCCTTTTCTAACTACCTCTCAAATAAATAAATACATTTTTAAAAAAGAAAAAGAAAAAGCCTTAATGGAGAAAGTCTGTATACCCATCATTGAGAGGGATAGGAAACCTTGGAAATTAGAAGACACCTGTCATAATGACACAGAGATAGTGTACATTGCACAGCGTCAAATAACTTTATTTAAAATATGAACATTTGTATCCTCCTACGTGAGTATATATTTTTAAAAGATTCATTTATTTACTGGAAAGGCAGAGTTAGAGAGAGAGAAAGAGAGACAGACAGAAATCTTCCATTGCTGGGGCTGGGCCACAACAGCTGGGGCTGGGTTAGATTGAAGCCAGGAGCCAGGCGTTTCACCCAGGTCTCCCCCAGGGGTGCAGGGGCCCAAGCACTGGGGCCATCCTCAACTGCTTTCCTAGGCCAGTAGCAGGGAGCTGGATCAGAAGAGAAGCAGCCAGGATTCAAACTGGCACCCATATGGGTTGCTAGCGTCACAGGTGGTGGTTTAACCTGTTATGCCACAATACCAGCCCCCTAAGTGAGTATATTTGAAAACTGCTTTGAGATTTAATTCATCCTTTATCTCAATAAGGTGAACTCTCAGCAGTAATCAGTCTTATATTCAAAAGATAAATACTGTACTAGAATACAACCATGAATGCAAAGAAAAACAAGAAATTCAAACAGGACTGGAAACACCCAAAGCTAGAGGTTTTGTAAGATATTTATTTTTCCATTCAAAGCACCTTCTCCTCAAAACCTCTATTTCATTTCATTCACTGGAATCTGAATAATGTTAACAACTTAGATAAATCTCTAAAGCAAACAATAACAAGCAAAGACAAAGTCAAGTGGATAAAATAACTGATGTTTTGTCTTAATTTTGAAAAATTCTGTTTTCCAGCAAGTACAAACAGGTTCATAGAAGAACTAACTCAAAGGGCCAATGACAACTGCAGTAAAATCTGAAAATCTCCAGGAGTTCTGGTTTAATGTATACTAATTTCAAGTTTTGAAGAAGCATTGTTAATAGGTAAGCCCATGGAAAACTTGCATTGTCTTCCAAAAAGAAAACCACAGCATCACTTTGGAAAAAAAATCTAAACCCATTAGAAGGAATGTGCTAATGCAATCAGTGGTACCAAAAATGAAGCTTTTCTGAAACAGAATGCTTTACTAGACTAGTCACTTAATTGGTTAAATATCATTTCAACCAAAAACTTCATATGTAAAGAAAATATTTTCCCTTATTTAAAAAATTACAGCATTATTTTCAGTATTTTTTTTTTTTTTGCTTCCAGACTAAATTTTTGGCAATGCCTTGTATCTGTGAACATGCTGGTATAATTTTAAATAAAAACACATTCTAATAAATTACATATGACTTCTTTTAAAAATCACCAGTTTTAACAGTTTAATTTTACAGAGCCTGCTTCAATACTTTATAAAAATGCTTTATAGTTAAAAATGTAGATTCCTTATTTCATCATTCTAAAAGGCTAAACTAAAGAAAAAAGCCCTACTGTTTTCTTGAATTCTTCTTGTGAGACAGAAATTATTTCCACCTGTCATCCCCAGTTCAAAACAGGCCACACAGTTTTCTTATCTCTAGATCCTGCTTTGAAGTAGACCTGCTACAATGAGTCAACAGAAAGAGAAGCAAATTCCAAACTAAGATTATTCTTGATATATTTTGTTCCCAATTGGCTTCATTTGCAAAAATCAGTATGTTATCAAACTTTTAAAAGATATTTATTTAAAAGAATATAAAATAAATATCAAGAGGAAAACATCTATTTAAGGTATACTTAAAAGTGAATTCTACAATGGAACACTAAAAATAAATTTTAAATGTTTTGTAAAGTGAGAAGAATCAAGAGCACAGACACAGTACAATGAGGTAAGTAACACAGAATCCTGAAGCTGAGAGAATTAGAAACCATGGTATCACGCTGCCTCATCTAAAGATAAAATAGCTGACACCAGACGTGTTTTAAAAAAACAGCATCTTCCTGAAAAGAACCCAATCAATCATTCCACAAACATATGGTAATCACTTACTATCTACCAGGTACTGTGCTAGATGACACATGAGAACACAGTCCCTATGTCCATGGAGTTCAAAGTCTAGTGGGAAGAAAGACATGAAAATGAACAATGTTTAATAAGAACAGGAAGCCCAGAGATGACATGAGGGTAGAAAATATTAATGTGTAAAAGTGATATACACAGAATTAGCGCCAGTGTTGCAGCCTAATAGGTTAAGCTGCCTTTACAACACCAGCTCAGAGTGCAGGTTCAAGTCCTGGCTGCTCTGCTTCTGATTCAGGTTCCTGATAATGTGTCTGGGAAGGCGGTGGAAGATATTTCAAGGGCTTGGGTCCTGTCTCTCATGTGGGAGAACAAGAGGGAGTTCCTGGCTCCTGGCTTTGGCCTGGCCCAGACCTGGGGGACATTTGAGGAGTGAAACAGCAGATGGAAGATCTCTCTCTTGTCCCAAGTGCTTGGGCCTCTGCCACCCTTGTCAGGGAGACCAGGAGAGATTACTTGACTCTTGGCCCAGGTTTCCCAAGTATTTGGGGAATGAACCAGTAGATGGAAGACTCTCTCTCTCTCTCTACTGCTATACCTTCCAAACAAATAAACCTTTAAAAAGAGAGAGAATGATAATTTTCCTGGCATATAAATATGCAAATTTTTGATTTTTTAAAAATATTTTTATTTGAAAGGCACAGTGACAGGGAGAGAGAGAGAGAGAGAAATAGAGTGAGTGAACCTTCCAACCACTGGTTCACTTCCCAAATGCTCACATTAGCTAGGAATGGGCTAGACCAAAGCTGGAAGCTGAGAACCGATGCAGGTCTCCCATGTGGGTACGAGGGACCCAAGGACCCAAGTCGTCACCTGCTGACTTCCAGGTTTGCATTAACAGGAAGCTAGATCAGAAGTGGAATAGCCCAGACTTGAACTAGACATCCTGATATGCATACATTAAAAGTGGTATTCTAGAAAGAGACAGAAGAACATGCAATAGTTTAAGGCCCGAAAGAACATGGTATATTCTGAGTGCCAAATTCTGAGGGCCTTTGTATGCCCTGAAAAAAATATCTTTTTTTAAAAAAAAATTAATATAAGGTGAACAAATTTCATGTATTTCACATATACAGACTTAGCAGCACAGTGGTCCTTCCCACTCTACCTCCCTCCTGCCCACACTCATGCCCTCTCTCCTCTCCTCCCTTTCTTACTCTTTTAATTTTTACAATGATATACTTTGTTATATAATCAGAAGCTTGACACTCCATTATGTAAAGAATAAATAAACAGTACGAAGAAAAAACCAGGGGTCCTGAAGGGCTGCAAACAATAATCAATCCCAAAATGTCGATTTCACACCATATTGTGTGGATCTGAGAAGAATGTCATTGTTTTTTTTTTTTTTTTTTTTTTTTTTTTTTTTTTTTTTTTTTTTGACAGGCAGAGTGGACAGTAGAGAGAGAGACAGAGAGAAAGGGCTTCCTTTGCCATTGGTTCACACTCCAATGGCCACGGCAGCCGGCGCGCTACAGCCGGCGCACCGCGCTAATCCGATGGCAGGAACCAGGTGTTTATCCTGGTCTACCGTGGGGTGCAGGGCCCAAGCACCTGGGCCATCCTCCACTGCACTCCCGGGCCACAGCAGAGAGCTGGCCTGGAAGAGGGGCAACTGGGACAGAATCCGGCGCCCCGACCAGGACTAGAACCCGGTGTGCTGGCGCCAAAAGGCGGAAGATTAGCCTAGTGAGCCACAGCGCTGACATCATTGGCATTTTGATTGCAAGTGTGTTGAATCTGTATGGATATTTTGATATTAATTTTTCCAATCCATGAACATGGAAGATTTTTCCATATTTTGTGTCTTCTTCAACTTTTTTCTTTAATATTTTGTAATTTTCATCGTAGAGATCTTTGACCTCATTGGTTAAATATATTCTAAGATATTCAATTTTTTTCTGTAGCTATTGTGAATGGGGTTGATGTTGAAGTTCTTTCTCAGCCATAGCATTGTCTGTTGTTAGAAATTATCAGGAATAACACAAGTGCCTACACAGAACCTGGCACACACATGGTAGGTGCTCAAGTTTAGGGAATGAATTCAAAAGGTCAAGGAAATAACAACTTTGGCAGAGGAGAAATTAGTTGGCCACAAAGAGTTACAAGGAGGTAGAGGAAGAAAAAAAATGGAAAAAGCAATGTCACAAAAAAGTATGTGAAGAATAAAAAGAATGAATCAGCAGGGAGGTAAAATAAGAAAAGAACTATTAGGTATTCACTAAATTATACAACTAGAAAGTCAATGGTAAATTTACACAATCAGATTGTACGTCAAAGCTATATTAGATTAGGTTTTGTAGAGGAATCAGAAATAAGGAAGACAGCAAGTATGATACTAGGATGTATCACGGCGGGCCTCAGAAATGTTCATCTTCCCGTTCTGCTTGAGGCTGGCCATACAGAAATTCTTTAAGCTACCCCTGCCTGACCATCTGATACAGTGCATTAAGTTCTACCTCATTCCAAGGAAGCATGACCCCTACCTTGGAGAGAGAAGGGTTGAGCAGAGCGACCAAGAAGAATGCTAAAGCTGACAGTTCTTACTGCATTTCCTCGCCCAGACTACTAGGCATCCTCCAAGTTCATGGAAAATGCATATTGTGAAGCCGATACGGATGAATTTCAATTTTTCTTGCACCAAAAGGAACAATTCTATTTTTTGACAAAATTTCTGAATTACCCTCATTTTAGCAGTATATCATACGCTTTAGAATCAATCCCATTTCTACATGTTTGTACACACTTCTCTGATGCCTATGAAAAAGCCTCCATAAAAAACCAAAAGGACAGGGCTTGGAGAGCTTCTGGACCATGCGGAGGCTGCTGAAGGGGGCGTCCTGGAGACAGCAGCACTCCCCATGTCTCTCCTCCATGTCTCATCCTGTGCATCTCTCCACTTGTGTCCTCTGTGACATCCTTATAATAAACTAGTACACATTAAGATAGTGTTTCCCTAAGTTCTCTAAGTGGCTCTAGCAAAACAACTGAAGCTGACTCGGGGTCATGTAAATCCCAATTTGTAGATAGTTGGTCTGAAGTTTGGGAGGATGGACTTGAGACTGAGTCTGAAAGAAGGGGGAGTCTTGGGAGCTGAGCCCTCAAGTGTCAGAATTCAAAAGAATTACAGGATACCAGCTGTTATCCGCTGCTGCAGAACTGATGGCCTGCTTGCCGACAGAGAACCCTACAAGTTTGGAGGTCACAGAAGTCTCTGATAACTGTTGTAGAGTGAGAGCAGAGGGAAATTACTGATTTTCAACATAACAAACTTTCAACAGTTTGAATATGAAAGACAGTGTAGTAGTTAGGGGAAGTATGCTATTTAAAGATAGAAATTTGAATATGTGAACTTGCTGAAGGTAAAATTCCAACAGAGAAAAGATAGGAAACAGGTGAGGAGACCACTTTGATGGTATAATACCTTGAGTTGGATGGAGATCAGGAAACACAGGGCAAGGCCTGGCCTCAGAGGCAGGACAGGCCATTTTGCCTCTAACAACAGGTACAAATACATCTGTTCATTAGGGTGCAGTTTTTGAGGGAACATGCTCAGACATATATTTTCATTGTGTACCAGGTTGAAAGGCTGCTGCTTACAGTGAAAGGGGTAAGCGTGATTGAGAAATTTGAGAGACTGGTGATCTGGGAAAGCAGTTGTAGCATTTGAAAGAAGCCAAGCACAGGTGCAGGCAAAATGATTGTTAAGTGGCACCAATCTGCTCACTTTTGTGATTTTCTCCAGCTGTACTCAGAACTAACACTCTCACACACACATTTGAATAAATATTTCCAGATAGGCATTTGGGACAGTTAATGGCACGCTGCTTGAGATGCCCACACACCGTATTGGAGCGCCAGGGTTAGTCTGGCCTCCGCTTCTGATTCCAGCTTCCTTCTGATTCATACCCTGGGAGGTAAAGACGAGGGTTCAGGTATTTTGGTCCCTGTCACCTACATGACAGAAGTGGATGGAGTTCCTAGTTCCCAGATGGCCCAACCCTGGCTGTTGTGGGCATTTCGGGAGTAAACCACTAGTGAAAGATCTGTCTCTCTGCCTATCTGCCTTTCAAATAAATAAAAAATATATAAACGACTCTAAAAAATTCACTTGCTCTTGGCATACAGACGTAATATTAAAACACTTAAAATAGGGGTCAGCGCTGTGGCACAGTAGGATAATCCTCTGCCTGCATTGCCAGCATCCCATATGGGCGCCAGTTCTAGTTCCAGCTGCTCCTCTTCCAATCCAGCTCTCTGCTATGGCCTGGGAAAGCAGCAGAAGATGGCCCAAGTCCTTGGGCCCCTGCACCCATGTGGGAGACCCGGAAGAAGCTCCTGGCTCCTGGCTCTTTGCTTTGGATGGGCACAGCTCCAGCCTTTGTGGCCATTTGGGGAGTGAACCAACAGAAGGAAGACCTTTCTCACTGTTTCTCCCTGTTTCTCCCTTTCTCACTGTTTCTCACTGTTTCTGTAACTCTACCTCTCAAATAAATAAAAACTTTAAATAAAAAAAAACACTATAACTAGAAAAAACGTGATCTTGACTCATAAAAGAAAAAGACACATATACAAAGGAATTTTATAAAGTTCTCCTCAATGACCTATGTTCTTATCTTGTAGTTACAGAGGGAAACAAACAAAGATTGTTCAGCCTCAAGTCTGGGTCCTATTGTTAACAGTTTACTATAAGGAATATATTTTATGTTCAGATTTATTCCAAATAATAACAAGGAAAATACTTATTGTTAGAATCCCTTCATAAAAAGATCCTCTACCTTTTTTCTAGCAAAGAATTTTAGAAAGATCTGAAATTACCTTTTTTTTTAAGATTTATTTTATTTATTTGAAAGACAGAGATACAGAGAGAGGTAGAGACACAGAGAGAGGTCTTCCATCCACTGCTTCACTACCCAATTAGCCGCAACGGCTGGAGCTGCGCCGATCTGAAGCTAGGAGCCAGGAGCTTCTTCCGGGTTTCCCACATGGGTGCAGGGGCCCCAAGGACTTTGGCCACCTTCCACTGCTCTCCCAGGCCACATTAGAGAGCCAAATCGGAAGAACAGCAGCTGGGACTAGAACCAACACCCATATGGGATGCCGGCACTTTAGGCCAGGGCACTAACCCACTGTGCCACAGTGCCGACCCCTGAAATTACCTCTTATAAAATAAATTTTCTCTCTCTCTTTCTCTTTCTTTCTTTCTTTCTTTCTTTCTTTCTTTCTTTCTTTCTTTCTTTCTTTCTTTCTTTCTTTCTTTCTTTCTTCTTTCTTTCTTTCTCTCTCTCTCTCTCTCTCTCTCTCTCTCTTTTTCTTTTTCTTTTTCTTTTTCTTTTTCTTTTTCTTTCTGACAGGCAGAGTTAGACAGTGAGAGAGACAGAGAGAAAGGTCTTCCTTTTTCCGTTGGTTCACCCCCCAAGTGGCCTGGCCGCTATGGCTGGTGCGTTGCAGCCGGTGTGCTGCACTGATCTGAAGCCAGGAGCCAGGTGCTTCTTCCTGGTCTCCCACGAGGGTACAGGGCCCAAGCACTTGGGCCATCCTCCACTGCATTCCTGGGCCACAGCAGAGAGCTGGACTGGAAGAGGGGCAACCAGGACAGAATCCGGCGCCCAGACCGGGACTAGAACCCGCTGTGCCGGCGCCGCAGGCAGAGGATTAGCCTAGTGAGCCGTGGTGCCGGCCTGAAATAAATTTTCTTGACTCATCATAAACTCAAAAAAAAATTTCCTTTAAAAAAATAATGAAAATACTATGTGTATCTCAAGAAACCATTTCTGAACACAATAGGAAGCTGTAAGTATGGAAATACTCTTATTCCTAATCAAGCTTACCTTGAACAAGAAATCACATTACTAAGACTTAAAGGAAAAACACTTGAGCTTCCGTCATGATGGTAAGTGGATCTTACTAGCTTTGAACTCTGATTCATGTCTTCACATTAGTCACCTAATTGCACTGACTGAATTTTTCATTAGCTGAGAAAATGCCTATTTTATTTGCTTTGGGAAACTGCTACAATCATATTTACAGTAAGACTCTAGATATTTATTTCTTCAGAGGGAACAAGTATGTAACATTCTTTAATACCTATGTTTGCATGCAAATTCCTAGAGCTCTCATTATTTATTATTGTATGAATAGTTTAAAGAACAAAATGATTCTCAATACTAGCCAGGCAACAGATAAAATTTCTCATAGGAAATTATGAGTTCTAGAAACCAAAATTAAAGGGGCCAGTGCTGTGGGGTAAAGTTAAGCCCCTGCCTGCAATACTGACATCCCATATGGGCACCAGTTTGAGTCCTGGCTCCTTCACTTCCAATCCAGCTCCCAGCCAATGCATCTGGGAAACAGCAGCAGATGGCCCAAGTGCTTGGGCCCCTGTGCCCATGTGGGAGATCTGGAATAACCTCCCGGCTCCTGGCTTCAGCCTGGCCCAACTCCAGCCATTGTGGCCATTTGGGTAGTAAAGCAGCAGATGGAAAACTTTTATCCCCCAAACCCCACCTCCTTCTCTCTCTGTATCTCTGCCTTTCAAATAAATACATAAATACATAAATCTTAAAAAAAAAAGAAATCAAAATTAAAAAGCCTAACTTAGCAGAACTTTAATATTTATCACTTTAAAAATGTATGGAAGTTTGAATTATTAAAGTATCAGAAGGAGGTACCAGCATTCTGTTGTAGAGGGTAAAGCCGCTGCCTACAACGCTGACATCCCATATGGGCACTGGTTAGTGTCCTGGCTGCTCCACTTCTGATACAGCTCCCTGCTAATGTCCTGGGAAAGTGGCAGAAGTTGGCCCAAGTGCTGGGGGCCCTGCTACCCACAGGGGAAACCTAGAAGAAACTCCTGGCTTCAGCCTGGTCCAGCACCAGCTGTTGCAGCCCTCTGGGGAGTGAATCAGTGGATGGAAGATAGATTCTCTCTCTCTCTCTCTCTCTCTCTCTCTCTCTCTAGTAAATAAGTAAATCTTAGGGCAACGCTGTGGCATAGCAGGTAAAGCTGCTGCTTGCAGTGCCGGCATCCCATATGGGCGCCAGTTTGAGACCTGGCTGCTCCAGCTCTCTGCTATGGCCTGGGAAAGCAGTAGAGGATGGCCCAAGTCCTTGGGCCCCTGCACCTGCATGGGAAGACCCGGAGAAAGCTCTTGGCTCCTGGCTCCTGGCTTTGGATCGGCACAGCTCCGGCCACTGCGACCAACTACGGAGTGAACCAGCAGATGGAAGACCTCTCTCTCTCTCTGCCTCTCCTTCTCTGTGTAACTCTGACTTTCATGTAAATAAATAATTTTTTTAAAAAAATAAGTAAATGTTAAAAAAAATTTGTCTGCTGCATTTAAAAACCCATAATATAGAAACATTTTCCCTAAAGAATATTTTAATTGCATACAAGGAAACTTTCAATTAACAAAAGCAAAAGACCCTATATTCAAAAACTAATTTCATATACATATGCCTATGGCTCATCTCTTCATTTCTGTGTTTTCCTTTAAAAGGGTAATATTTTCAGCTAGCTAACGGAGTACCTTTGGGTCTTATGCCAGGAACATGGAGATATATATGAATCTCAAGAAAACAGAAGATTAAGAAGGATCTCTATCACTATATTAAGTGAAAAAAAAAAAAACCATAGAAAGCCAAATATCACATGCTTTCTCTCATATTGAAATTTAAAAAAATAATTGTATATGTGTGTTTTGTCTGTATTTGATCTGAAATTTAAAATAGGGATCCCCAGAGACTGGGAAGGGTGGGCAGGAAGGGGGCAAGGGAGATATTAAATGCATACCAAAGCGCAGTAAAGGGAACATAACAGGCTCTGGTACTCTGCAGCACAGTGTGGTGGCTACAGTTCACGGTAATGTGTTACCTTTCGTATAAGGAAACGGAATAGAGGTGCTGGTGCGCTCCAAACACAAAGATAAGGAAATGGATAGGCTATATCCCTCTTATGATCGGTGAATGCTATGTACAGATGAGGGAGTAAGTACTCCTTACATATACGCATGCTAAGCCAAAGTTTTAAATTACAAAAATGCTCCCTATGATATGGAAAACTAAGTTTAACTTTGTAATAAATCTGTGCTTCAGTACTACAGGTACAAAAGCTCAAGAATGTGACTGGCAACGGTTAAGCTGAGACTTGACTGTAGAGGACTGAAAAAAGCTTGATGATGTGGATTTTCCACTAGCTTGTTTCCTCCTCTTTCTCTGCTCAAAGGCAATCATTTTAGGCTGCAGTGATCTAGAAAGCATGCATGTCCTGCTGGAACCATAATTTGTGACAAAATATGTGCAAGTAGACTCACAAAGCTCTCAGCTTAACTTATTTACACTCAGTGGCTTCCAATGAGTCGTGTTTCATCGACAGAAGAAAGTAAGCCATTGAGAAGGTATTCTATCAATAGAGTAGGTAATGAATCTAATTTTATACAATGTTCACGAAATGTTTTCCATATTTATTTTCCTCCTAGTGAGGGAAGAAAAAAGGAGTGAAGGAGAGCAGGCCAAGGCTCAGAGAAGTGATTCATCCATGACGTTGTTACCAGGAAAAGGAAACAGAAATACGAATAAAAATATCCATAATGTGACACACAATGGCAGTCAAGGAGATAACGAATGAATTACAAAAATGAATGACGCGGGGCTGGCATTGCGGCCCAGCAGATAAAGCCATCACCTGCGACACCAGCACCACAAATGGGCACCGGCTTGCTTCCCGACTTCTCCACTTCTGATCCAGCTGCCTGCTAACGCGCCTGGGAAAGCAGCGAATATGGTACCTCTTCCTTTGACCTCTGCCACCCACATGTGAAGCCTGATTCAGCCCTGGCCGTTGCAGCCATTGGGGGAGTAAACTGGCAGACAGAAGATTCTTTCTCTTCTCTCTCCCTCTTTCTGTAACTCTATCTTTCAAATAAACAATTAATTAAAAATTTCTGAGAGTAAAACATATGTTGTGTCCTTATCAGTAAAAAATTTAAAAAAACTTTAAGTGAATGAGGAGCTATGACCACAAGAAATAGTAGAGAAGGTTAAAGTTCCTTTCTTTCCAAAGAAACACTGAAAAAAACAAACAAGCAGAAATTGTGAGACTCTGGAAAACAGCTCAAGGTTTATAGCAACCAAGCAAATGCTAAGAAAAAGTCAACTTAAAAATGGTTGGAAAACTTTGTAGCATTCTGACTTGCCCTCATTACTTAGCCTCCCTGGTTTGGCAGTCTGAGTTGCCAGTGTGGAGCCAGGGTCCACAGCAGAGAGAACAGAGCAGACAGCATAAGTAAATCATTCTGTTTATTTGTTCTTAAAGTCCGAGAGAAGATCTGGGAAGGGAAGACAAATTTTTTTGAAGTGCACATGAAATACTCTCTGGGACATGTTAGGCCACAAAACAAGTCTCAATAAGTCTTAAAGACTGTCATCATACAAAGCATCTTCTCTGACCATAATGGAATGAAGCTAGAAATCAATAAAGAAAACTGGCAAACTCAAGAATATGTGGAAATTAAGCAACACATTCTTGAATGAATAAGGGGTCAAAAAGATATCCCAAGGGGCCGGTGCCGTGGTTCACTAGGCTAATCCTCCGCCTTGCGGCACCGGCACATCGGGTTCTAGTCCCGGTCGGGGCGCTGGATTCTGTCCTGGCTGCTCCTCTTCCAGGCCAGCTCTCTGCTGTGGCCAGGGAGTGCAGTGGAGGATGGCCCAGTGCTTGGGCCCTGCACCCCATGGGAGACCAGGAGAAGCACCTGGCTCCTGGCTTCAGATCAGCGCAGTGCGCCGGCCGCAGCGCGCAGGCCACGGCGGCCATTGGAGGGTGAACCAACGGCAAAGGAAGACCTTTCTCTCTCTCTCTCTCACTGTCCACTCTGCCTGTCAAAAAAAAAAAAAAAAAAAAAAAGATATCACAAGGGAAATCAGAAACTACTTACAGAGATGAATAAAAACAAAAACACATTATACCAAAATACATGGGATGCAATAAAAGCAGTGGTTAGAAGGAATATTATAAAATTTAATGCCTACATTAAAAAATAAAAAAGATCTTAGATTAATAACTTAAAGTGATACATTGAAGAAATAAGAAAAAATAGAGAACCAAAAAAGAGAGAGAGAGAGAGAACAAAACCAAAAACTGGCTCTTTGAAAAGAATAACAAAATTGGGGTCCAGCGCTGTGGTAAAGTGGGTAAAGCCACCGCCTGCAGTGCTGGCATCCCATGTGGGTGGTGGTTTGAGTCCTGGCTGCTCACTTCTGATCCAGCTCTCTGCTCTGGCCTGGGAAAGCAGCAGAGGATGGTCCATAGGATGGAGGACTTCTCTCCCTCTCCCTCTGCCTCTCTGTAACTCTGCCTTTCAATTAAATAAATAAATCTTTAAAAAAAAAATAACAAAATTGACAAACCTTACAGAGTACCACATGACTCTGCAATTTGGTTCCTCAGTGTATCTCAAAAGGAAAAGAAAAATACTGAAGTAAGTGTATGTATAGGCATTTTTATAACAATATTATTTCCAATAGGCAAAAGGCATAAACAGTTCATTCATCAATAAATTAATGGATAAACAAATTGTGGATTATCCACGCAATGGAATACCACTTGACCACACAAAAATAATGATACACTGATATGTGCTACCACATGGATGAATCTCAAAAACATTGTAACATGAAAGAAGCCAGAGACAAAAGGATGCATAGTATATGATTCTACTTGCACAAAATATCAAGAATAGATAAATCTATAGAAGCTGCTAGTTATCAGGGACTGGGAGGTGGAAGAACGGGGAGAAACTGTTTAATGGGTGAAGGATCTGCCTTGGAATGATGAAAATCAGAACCAGATAGAGGTGGTGGTTGCACAACTTCGCCAAGGTACCAAATAGTTAACGGGGGCCTATGTTGTGGTGCAGCGTTTTTAGGTATGCCGCCATTTACAGTGAAGTGCCCACTTCAGTCCCAGCTGCTTCACTTCTGATCCAGCTTCTTGCTAATGCATCTGGGAAAGCAGTGGAAGATGGCCTAAAATCTTAGGCCCCTGCCACTCACATAAGAGACCCAGATGGGGTTCTGGACTCCTAGCTTTGGCTTGGACCAGACCTGGCTGTTGTAGCCATTTGGGAATAAACCAGCAGATGGAAGATATTCTCTGTCTCTTCCTCTCTATTGCTTTGTCTTCCAAATAAAATAAATCTTTTAAAAAATTAAAAACGAAGTGGTTAATTGTACATTACATGAACGTTACCTCAATATATTATTTTTTAAAAAGAAAAGATTAGGATACATTCAATACATACTAGATCTTTTTTTTTTTTTTTTTTTTTTTTTTTTGACAGGCAGAGTGGACAGTGAGAGAGAGACAGAGAGAAAGGTCTTCCTTTACCGTTGGTTCACCCGCCAATGGCCGCTGCGGCCGGTGCACCGCGCTGATCCGAAAGCAGGAGCCAGGTGCTTATCCTGGTCTCCCATGGGGTGCAGGGCCCAAGCACCTGGGCCATCCTCCACTGCACTCCCAGGCCACAGCAGAGAGCTGGCCTGGAAGAGGGGCAGCCGGGACAGGACCAGCGCCCTGACCAGGACTAGAACCCGCTGTGCCGGTGCTGCAGGCGGAGGATTAGCCTATTGAGCCGCGGCACTGGCCTCACTTACTAGATCTTAAGACTGCAAATTGTACAGTTATTTTAAAAAGTATCATTACTGGGTCCATTGTTGTGGTATAGCAGATAAAGCTGCCTGGCATCCCATATGGGCACCGGTTTGTGTCTTCACTGCTCTACTTCTGATCCAGCTCCCTGGGAAAAACAATAGAAGATGACCCAAGTGTGTGGGCCCCTGCCACTCATGTGGGAGACATGGTTGAAGCTCCTGGCTCCTGGCTTCAGCCTGACCCAGCACTGGTTGTTGCAGCCATCTAGGGAGTGAACCAACAGATGGAATTTAACTCTGATTTGCAAAATACATAAATAAATCTTTTTTTTTTAATCTTTAAAATAGGTCTTGAAATATGTAAAAGTTAAGCTTTCAAGTGAAAAAGAAATGGCTCTCCCTGCTTAGGACAATCCGAGGAAGGCCAGCTTCCAAAGGCCAGCTACTTAGAGCAGTGAAGCGGCAAAGATACACAAGCGCTGGTTCAGTGTAACCCAGCAGAGCAGCATCGGCACTGTCACGTATGGGCAGAGAAACAAGTACAAATATAGTTCTGAGAACCCAAAAAAGAATCACTTACAGAGACGGCTGTCCTGAAAAGAACAGTGACTTTCCACTGAAGGACACAGACAGCATATGGCATCCCAGCACGGAAACAAACAGCCTATCTCATCTCCCTCACTGGGTGATTGCCTGCTGAGGCTGCCCACTGCCCACTGCCCACCTCCACCCAACTGGGAAACCAAAAGGCAGAAGAGGCATCGGCACAGTCTACTCATATACTGTTGAGTATCCAAGGGTATACAGAAGGGTGGAACTAGAGCAGACCACAAGGAGTTAATACAAGACACTCATCAGGAAAAGTATTCCCAAGTCATACGTGCCACTCTCAGATCTCCAACCAAGAAACATAGCTATTAACTTAGTTACAGAAGGATAAAGACAGGGCTGTTTACCTTGGACACTGAATAAATTATAATTCTTACGAGAAGTAAACAAACTACAAGAGTGAACTGATTACGTATTTACATGGGTTCTGTGATTACGGAGCTCTGCTATATGTACTGATTGGAGCAATTAAGATGCTCAGATTTACTTAATTTTAAGTCAGATTCTTTAGAGAAGTTCTTGGAAGATTTTGTTAATTTGTAATTAATTTCTGTTAGGAGTCTCATGTTCCAGTCATTGTGGCTATCTGGAGAATGAACCACGGGACAGAAGACCTCTTTCTCTTTCAAATCAATACAAATAAAAATCTTAAAAAAAGAACGGAATCACTTTAATTACTATAAACAGAGTTCTTTTTGTTTTAAAATATTAAGGAATAGGGGCTGGTGCTGTGGCATAGCAGGTTAATGCTCTCACCTGAAGCGCCAGCATCCCATTTGGGAGCTGTTCGAGACCTGGCTGCTCTACTTCCGATCCAGCTCTCTGCTATGGCCTGGGATAGCAGTACAAGATGGCCCAAGTCCTTGGGCCCCTGCACCCGCGTGGGAGACCCAGAAGAAGCTCCTGGCTCCTGGCTTCGTATTGGTGCAGCTCCGGCCATTGCAGCCAATTGGGGACGACCTCTTTCTCTCTCTGCCTCTCCTCTCTCTGTGTAACTCTTTCAAATAAATAAATAAATAAATCTTTTAAAAAAATATTAAGGAATAACACTAAGGGTTTGACTTCTGTGACTGCAGTTGGTGAACTCAATATAAGATTCTGGCATTACAAATAAAGCTTACACTAGTTAGCTTCTATACACTTCCTATAGGACAAGATGGAAAGAGTCTCTAAATCTTCAACTAACCTGTAGGAAGTAAAAAAAAAAAGTATGTAAAATAGGGCTAATAAAAACTTAAAAGAATTGTTAAAATTGTTGAGTATTCCAATGACTACCCAAACAACTTGATACAATCTAATTCTAACCTACCTTTTGAACCTATTCCCATTTATACAAGCGATTCTTCACTCAGGTGTCAACATTCATTATTTGTCCTATATGCCCTGTTGCTTCCCCTAACTCTTTGATTGTTCATGCCCTCTAGCAAGCTAGTCATCCTTCACTGGAGCATGCCAAAATCCTATCTATCCTCAGTTGAAATTCCTGGAATACTTTTAAGTTTTCACGAATATCTTCCAAAGAGTGGAAAGAACATACACATTGGAGTCAGACAGCTCTAGGCTTATGTCTCACTTCTAAACTCTGTGACTTTGGAAAGCTATTCAGCCTCTTTAAGCCTGGCCTCCATTTTTATAAAATGGCGATAATTTACCAACATGTAACAGGGTTGCTGTGAAATGAACTGATGTAATATAAACATTCAACACAGTGTCTGGCAAAGAATACTGCACATTAACGACCTAGGACTCCATATGTTCCGTAGTAGCTTCCCTTCCACTGCCGCCTCTGAATGTCAACACCACTCTTAGCTATCACTCAGGTTCTTCCCACTTTCAATTCGTCTCATATTTTACATATTTACTTTAAATACTTATACAGCTAGTCTGTAAGCTCTGCGAACAGCAACCTTATCTAACATATTTTGAATTTTCTCACAATGTCAAACCCATTTTATGCCTATAACACACAATATTTTTTAAATGGACTTAAAATACTGAAAAATAAAATACCTCTTGTATAATAAGAGTGACATATTTGAAACTTAAAATAGTTTCCACTTCTTTCACCTAATGGGAAATGATAGAGTATCAGTAAGAATCAGAATGCCAACATTTTATCAGAGGCACATCTAAGTATATTCTTGTACTTTACATAAAGTACTTTACATCAATTATAATGCAAAAGGAGGAAGGGAGAGCAGGCTGGAGAGAATTGAGGGAAAGAAAGACAACTGTGGAGAAAGTGACCTCTGTCTTAGACACAAATGGTCCCTCTTAAAGAGAATTTTTTTTTTTTTTTTGACAGGCAGAGTGGACAGTGAGAGAGAGACAGAAAGGTCTTCCTTCCTTTGATTCACCCCACAATGGCCGCTGCTGCCGGCGCACCGTGCTGATCCAAAGCCAGGAGCCAGGTGCTTCTCCTGGTCTCCCGTGGGGTGCAGGGCCCAAGCACTTGAGCCATTCTCCACTGCACTCCCAGGCCACAGCAGAGAGCTGGCCTGGAAGAGGAGCAACTAGGACTAGAACCCAGCGCCCATATGGGATGCCAGCGTTGCAGGCGGAGGATTAACCAAGTGAGCCATAGCACCGGCCCCGAGAGCTATTTATTTATTTATTTATTTGGCACACCGGGTTCTAGTTCCAGTCGGGGCGCCGGATTCTGTCCCGGTTGCCCCTCTTCCAGGCCAGCTCTCTGCTGTGGCCAGGGAGTGCAGTGGAGGATGGCCCAAGTACTTGGGCCCTGCACCCCAGGAGACCAGGAGAAGCACCTGGCTCCTGCCATCGGATCAGTGCAGTGCGCCAGCCCCAGCACGCAGGCCGCGGCGGCCATTGGAGGGTGAACCAACGGCAAAAGGAAGACCTTTCTCTCTGTCTCTCTCTCTCACTGTCTACTCTGCCTGTCAAAAAAAAAAAAAAAAAGTGAGTTCATTCATTTAAAGGTGGGGGGAGGGGGGAGCATCTTTACCTGGATGATTTCTGAGATTCGTTAAATCCGCCTAAAATTAGAAAAGTTAATAATGCTAGTTGTGAAATGCTGCATAGCTAATATGTGACAAGATAAGATTTAGAACCTGTTCCGGTGCTGTGGCTCACTAGGCTAATCCTCTGCCTTGCGGCTCCAGCACACGGGGTTCTAGTCCCAGTTGGGGTGCCGGATTCTGTCCCGGTTGCCCCTCTTCCAGGCCAGCTCTTTGCTGTGGCCTGGAAGTGCAGTGGAGGATGGCCCAGGTGCTTGGGCCCTGCACCCCATGGGAGACCAGGAAAAGTACCTGGCTCCTGCCATCGGATCAGCGCGGTGCGCCGGCCACAGCGTGCTGGCCGCGGCAGCCATTGGAGGGTGAACCAACGGCAAAAGGAAGACCTTTCTCTCTGTCTCTCTCTCTAACTGTCCACTCTGCCTGTCAAAAAATTAAAAAAAAAAAAAAAAAAAAAAGAACCTGTTAAGGATGTCTACCTACTCTACTGCTTCCCCTAAACTTATAGTTCAACTTTATTATCACTTAAGATTCAAAAAAGAAAAATAACTAAAACAGATACAAATATAGTACTGAAAATTCTGCCTCACCTGAATACATTTAAGGAAAGCACTCCCACACAGATGATCCCTAATTTATGATCTTTGAACTTTATAACTTTCCACTGGAATCAGTGGAAATCAAATTTTTTTAAGATTTATTTTATTTATTTGAAAAAGTGACAGAGAAGCGGGGGAGGATTGGGATGAGAGAGAGAGAGAGAAATCTTTCATCTGAGGTTCACTCCCCCAGATGGCTGCATCGGCAATGGCAGGGCTGGGTTAGGCTGAAATAAGCAACCTGGAATTGCATGCAGGTCTCCCAAGCGGGTGCAGGTGCCCAAGGACTTGGGTCATCTGCTGCTGCTTTCCCAGGTACATTAGCAGGAAGCTGGATCAGACAGGCAGCAACTTAACCGGGTGAACCACAATGCCAGCCCCAACTTTAAAATTTTTACTTCTAAACTTTTCCTGGGCTAATGACAGGCCCTCAGACAGTCTGCACAGCACAGAGCAGGGCAGAAATCACAGCTCTCAGTAAACCATGTTATCATGAGAAGAAACAACCGGTACCATGCGGTTCCTGTGCTGCCAGTGTGGTTTTTTTAAAATACAGGAATAACAATAAATTATATAAGATATTCAACATTTTTAACCAGAATTTGTGTTAGGTAGTTATGCCCCAACATAGTCATTAAGTATTTTGAGTTCATTTAAGGAAGGCTAGGCTGAGCTATGATGTTGGGAAAGTTAGGTCTATTACATGGGGTTTCTAATTATGGTATTTTCTTTTACCATGGGTTTATTAGGATGTAATCCCATCATAAATTCAGGAGCATCAGTATTTGCATTGTTTATTTATTTGGAAGGAAATACCTGATAAACCAACCGTGAAAGAAAGTGAGACGCTCTGCCCCTCCCAATTGCATCACCCTTAATGAAACAAAGGAAAGAAAGGAAAAGAGAGAAAGGGAGTGAGACAAGCAAGGTAAGATAGGGTCATAAAAGGGTACTCAAAAGGTTCAATCAAAATTGGAATAAAAAGATAAATTTATTTTGGTACAAAAATTCTTTAAATCCACGCAGATTTTTCATAATACACATTTTGCATGATTTTTAGGTCTCTTTATACACAGTTCAAAAATTTTGCCCCTAAATAAACATTTTATAAATCAATTTTCCACAAACTTTCTGAAGTGCCCTTATAGTTATAAAGAGGTTACATAATCCCTCTCTATATACCTTAAATCTTCACAAAAACAAAGTAAGTAAACTTTCAAGGGAATCCACTTAAGTGACAAAGTTCCATATCCAAAGTAACAGAGTAGGGCAGAGCCTCCCAAAGGAACATGAGACACATACAACGGGGATAAACAAGGAAAGCACAGAAATCATGAATGGAGAGCTTCAAACTATGGAATTGTCACGGTCCAGGTTTTCAGATATAATTATACTTTATTTATTTATTAAGATTTAGTTATTTATTTGAAAGTCAGTGTTACAGAGAGAGGAGGAAAAGCAGAGAGAGAAAGAGAGAGAGGTCTTCCATCGCTGGCTGCAACAGCGAGAGCTAAGCCAATCTGAAGCCAGGAGCCAGGATCTTCTTCCAGGTCTTCCATGCGAGTGCAGGGGCCCAAGGACTTGGGCCATCTTCTACTGCTTTCCCAGGCACAGCAGAGAGCTGGATCAGAGGAGGAACAGCCGGGACTAGAACTGGCACCCATAAGGGATGCCGGCACTGCAGGTGGTGGCTTTACCAGCTATGCCACAGCACCAGCCCCTATACTTTATATTTAAATAACAAAGGAAGGAGATCTTGTTTCCTTCTTTTAAGATTTATTTATTTATCTGAAAGACTGAGAGACAGTGGGAAAAGTAGAAACAGAGAAGGATCTTGCAATCTGCTGGTTCACTCCCCAAATGGCCAGAACGGCCAGGACTTAGGAGCCAGGAACTTCATGCTGGTTTCTCACATGGGTGGCAGGGACCCAAGTAACATGAGCCATCTTATACTGCCTTCCCAGGTACATTAGCAGGGAGTTGGATCAGAAGCAGAGAAGTGGGACTTGAAGCAGCCAGCACCCTGATATGAAATGCGGCTGTCACAGGTGGCAGTTTAACCCACTGTGCCACAAAGCAGGCCCTTGGCTCATGTCTAAATCCTCAATAACTTCAAAAAGGCCCTATCATTTCCTTTTGTGTAAAATTTTATTTATTATTTTTGAGATATTTTAAATTTAATTATAGTCAAAGGCATAATGCTCCACTAAATAAAGAGTTCAACAGATATAAAGTAAAAAGATCATAGCTGAGCAGAAAGGTAGGCAAGGGCTATAAATAAAAATCATGAAAAGATGCTTAGCTTCATAGAAATTTTAAAATAATCACAATAACATTACAGCTATAGTAGTATGTGATTCTTTACAATATGACAAAGATTTAAAACAAGGCTTAACTAAACATATTTGCAGCAAAACTGATATAAAGTCATTTTATCTGGTTTTGTTCTATTTTTTTTTTAATTTAGCTCTCACATTTAAGGTATAATCTCTTTAATAAATGGTGCTGGAAAAACTGGATGTATGTATGTACATGAATGAAATTAGACCCCCACCTCTCATCATATTCAAAAATCAACTCAAGATGGATCAAAGACATAAATTTAACACTTGAAATAAAATGATAGCAAAAAATGTAGTGGAAACACTTCAAGACATTGGTATAGGTGATAACTTCTTAGATAAGATCCCCCAAGGCACATGCAACAAAAGCAAAACTAGACAAATAAGATTGTTATATTAAACTCAAAAGCTTTTATACAGCACAGAAACAATCAATAAAGTGAAAAAACACTCAACAGAATGGAAAAAAAAATTGCGAGCTACTTATCCAACAAGGAATTAATACCCAGAATATATCAGCAACTCAAAATTCTTAGTAACAAAAAGCAACCAATCTAGTTAAGAAATGGGCAACAGAGAGTTCTCAAAGAAATACAAATGGCTAGCAAATAATGAAAAAATGCACAGTATCACTAGCAATCAGAGAAATGCAAATCAAAACCACAATGAAATATCAACTACTCCTGTCAGATGGCTATTATTCAAAAAACGGAGATCAGCAAAAGCTGGCAAGGATGTGGACAAAGGGCAATTTTGGGGCCTGTTGTGGCGTAGTGGGTAAAGCCAGCACCTGTGACTTTGGCATCACATATGGGCACCAGCTCATGTCCTGGCTAGTCCACTGCCGATCCAGTTCCCTGCTAATGGCTTGAGGAAAGCAGCAGAAGATACCTGAAGGTTGGGACCCTGCCACCCTCAGGAGACCCAGAAGAAGCTCATGGTTCCTGGCTTCAGCCTGACCCAGCCCCTGACCATTGCATCCATCTGAGGAGTGAACTAGCAGATACAAGCACTCCCCTCTCTCTCTCTCCCTCTCTAACTCTTGGCTTTTAAGTAAATTAATAAATCTTAAAAGGGGCCGGTGCTGTGGCATAACAGATAGGGTCACTGCCTTCAGTGGGCAGTTTGAGACCCAGCTGCTCCATTTCTGGTCCTGCTCTCTGCTGTGGCCTGGGAAAGCAGTGGAAGATGGCCCAAGTGCATGGACCCCTGTACCTGTGTGGGAGACCTGGAGGAGCTCCTGGCTCCTGGCTTCAGATCAGCACAGCTCCCGCTGTTGTGGCCAGATGGGGAGTGACAATGGATGGAAGACCTCTCTCTCTCTCTCTCTCTCTCTCTCTGCCTCTCCTTCTCTTACGTGGAATATTATTGGGCCATAAAAAAGAATGAAATTGCATCATGTGCATCAAAATGAAACTGGAGAACATCATGTTGAGTAAAATATTGAGTAAAAAACTATTAAAGTCGAAGAACTAGTTGAAAATGTCCCCCTTTTTTTCTTCTCAGTGTTCCTTAAATTCTTATCTGCACTTTTTTTTTTCTCATAGTTTTGTTTAAAGCAGATGTGAAATCAGTGGGACAAAACTTCTTACTAGTTACCTTGTTCGATTCAAAACATTAGAAAACCACAGTAGTCTTCTGCAAAGGTAAACTAAATTTTTATTTTAGTAATTAGAAAATACAGGTGGGTATTATCCAAATACCAAAAAATATCCAAAACTACCTATAAGAATAATGCTATTATTACCTCTCTTTTATAAGGAAAGAAACAAAATGATCATTGTGGTACAGTTAAGCTGATGCTTGGGATGCCCACATGATACATCGGAGTGCCAGCTCAAAACCCAGCTACTCTGCTTCCAATCCAGCTTTCTGCTAATGCACACTGAGGAGGCAGCAGATGATGCCCAAGTACACAGGTCCCAACCACGTACACATTCGAGACAGTGATGGAGTTCCAGGCTCCTGGCTTGGGCCTGGCTGAACCACAGCTGTTGTGGACATTTGGGGAGTGATCCAGTGAATGAAGGCCTCTAACCCTCTCTGTCGCTCTGCCTTTCAAATAAAAACTTTTAAAAGCAATTAGAAAATATGTAATACTTAACTAAATTGCAAAAATACAAGGAAAGTGGCAATGAAACCATTTATTATTGAGCTGATACCTCAAATTCATCAAATTATGGGGGCAGAAGGCAAAAAATGGGAAGGCAGGAAATGTCAATAGGCCTTAAAAACAGCATAATTTGCCTTACATATGTGCTCTTATTAAATATTCAAAACTACCTATAAGAATAATGCTATTATAATCTCTCTTTTATAAGGAAAGAAACAAAATGATCAAGTAACCTCCCAGGATCATAAACCAATCAAGAACACAGCCAGGATTTGACCCAACCAATTCTAAAAACTTCTCAATTTCTCTACTGCACTGTATTTTATTATTACTTACAAAGTAATCATATATATTTATACTCAAAGTTTTGTTTTTAAGATTAGTGTGATATTTACCAAATCGAATTTTCTGAAAATATTTAGACTGTAAGATGTACATGAGTTTCTGGTGTAAAAACACTAATGTTTAGCTATTTTGAAACAAACCTGACTTCTGACACTTGGCTTTAAAAACAAGAAACACAAAATACACGAAAAAGAATAAGCATCAACTGACTGATCATCTATTAGGTTTAACTATATTGGGAACTAATGTCGTAGATGGAGAGAGGTCTTCCATCCACTGTCACTCCCCATTTAATGTTCCTTAAATGACATTAAATGGAAGACAGGAGATATATGCATAACTTCGACAATCAAAAGTAATGTTCTAAAATGGATCTAACATCTAAAGAATGATGAAAAGTAAGAAGACAAAGAACGGAAAATACCTGCACATTCTACCTATGACATTTCCTTCAACTGCATTAATCATTATTCCACCATGTCTCTAAGGAATAGAAAAAAAAAACTTCCTAAGTTTCTAAAAATGGTAACTTCTTTCTAAAAATTGAAATGCAATGTCATACTGAGTGGAATTACAGTTCTGGGATGCAAGCCAATTTATGAGGAACCAATACAGAATACCTATGGCACAATTTGACATTGTTGTAGTTTTGCAACAAAAAAGAAAAACAATATTATTCTCTAAAAAATGATTTATTACTAAAAATGAAACACATTTTAAGAAATACGAATGAATATAAAAACAAATCTGTCAGCCTAATTTTAGGCTGTACTTACATAAGAAAAAAAGATAACAGGATTTTAATAATACTTGTTTGAGAGAAGTCATTTCCTAAAATTTAAGTAATAATAAATTCCTGATGTTGTTGGGTAGTAAAGTATCAGTACAAAAAAAGTAACTGCAAGTTTTGGAAAGAGTGGTTCATTTCTTTTTCCATCTGTAACTGAAACCAATATCACGCCAATTTGAAAGTATCTGTCTCTTTTAAAGCTATATAGCATGAATCAGAAATGAAAAAGGCAGTTGAGGCCATAAAATAAATTGTTCTCTTTTTTATTTGATAATCTACATCAAATAAGTTATAGCAAATAGAACAGAAAAATAAAAATGAATTACAACTAAAAACTCAACCTACTGATCATCAGAAAAGTAACTAACAAAATGATACTGTAACTAACAAAACGAAGTTGTGATTTTAAACAGTAAGGCAAGCTTACACAGGTAGAAACATATCAAATGATTGAAAGAGATTATTTTATACAGAAAGATGATGGGGACTGGCTGTGCTCACCCATTCCAGATGGTACAATTCTCCACAAACAGAAGTGGAGCATAGAGGGCAGAGAATGTCAACATGACACAAAAAATAGTTTATGCTACAGACCTGTGTGTATCACAAAAATGACATTTATATCTTAGATTACCAACAAGCAGAAATAAATAGAATGGTAACCACTCCCTAAACACAGTCTTTTAGAGAGCTTTTGCCCTCTTCAGATCAACATCTATAACATCAAGAACAAGATGAAGGAAAAAAGCAAAAGGATTTTAAAAATAAATAAATTCCTAGATTTTTCATTCTAGAAAGAAAAAAAATCAATGAGCTTATACTAAGCAAAAATAAAGACATATACTAGAGGAAGAAAAAAACTTGATAATTAAATATAAAATAAACAAATAAATATCCTTATAATATGAAGTTTGGATCAGAGAAAAATTTGTAAGAGTAGGAAGTATCAATATTCTAGAAACAGCAAATATTTAAATACAAACTATCTGATGGACAAATAACATGATTAATTCACAAAATGAAGGAATGAAAAATTAATAGTTCACTGGGTATCTAAGGGAGTATATATGTAAATTAACATTATTTGAAAAAGCTGACCTTGAGAATGTTTAAAAAAATCTTTAACAACCAAGCAACCCTTCTTAGAGTGTCACTGAAATTCTACAGGTATAATATTAAAATATAAAATACACACTCAGAGCTTCAAAATAAGTGGTTAGTAGTAGTCAACCACATTGACTAAATCATGCATTCCAAGTGCTTAGCATATTAAATGTACAATTCAGATCTAAGATATTCATCTACAGATTTAGAAGAAAAAAAGTTGAAGAAATATAAGGGATAAAAACAATTGTAAGTTACACTCAGTGCTGCCATGGGCTTTTTACATTTTACCTATTTTGGTCGAGCCCAGCAGCTGTGGCAAGTGGTGGTGGGGAATCACAAGGAAGCAGCAGCTGCACATCTTCTCCAGCAGCAGAATAAATGCTGGCCCTGTCCCACCGACTTCTCTCCCAGGGCCTCCGCTCACACAGCACCAAGAGTGAGCAGTGAGAGAGCAGCTGCCTTCATCATTCAGATCCTTATAGCTCTCACACAGTTCGGGTCTAAGTGGCATATTCTGCAAGCTATGCAAAACTCTGAAGGAAGCTTTACCTCTGTAAAAGTCATCATGAACCAGCCAGATTCTCAAGGCAAAAACCTTGGCACTTTCTTAGAATATGTTCCTTACCCTCCACCTGAAGTTAGCTGCCAGCTCCTATTAATTTTATCCCTTAAGTCTCCTTTTATTCATTCTCTCAGCTCCCTCCTCCCTGCCTAACCTCTCTTATTTTGGCTCTCTCTTGTTTTATTTCAACCTCTCAAATATATCCTCCATACTGCTGCCTTCAGAAATACTTTTCTAAAACATAAATCTGAATATCTCACCTATTTAAACTTCAATAGCTCCCTGTTTCTAAAAGTGTATGTCACTTTCTCAGAAACTTTGTGCTCTCATTAGACTGAACTACTTAATTCTCATCAAAGGCACCATATTCTTCCAAAACTTTGAACCCTTTGCATCCGATGGAGCAGTCTACACAGGAACATTTCTGCAATGTATTCACCCATGAAAATGGAGCTGAGACAAGGCCTTCATGACACTGCCCTCACCCCTCCCATAGTAACATGCTCCTGTTTTCTGAGTTTCCTACCCCAGACCACCAGTTCTTGAAAGAGGACCCACAGCCAACTTGTCTTCCTCACTCTAACACCCAGCAGGTACCCTTAGAATATACTTCAGAAGTACAAGACATGCATCAGAAGGAGGACTGGCCCCTGGCACTATCACACCTCTCTGCTATGCCTCTTCAGTTGTCTGCAGGGTAAAAGTCACTTCAGAGTCATCTTTGTCAAGACACTATGTGGTGAGGTGAGATGGAGAGGCTCGAGCCGAGTCCAGTGAGGTGCAGAAGCAAAAATGAGGAGGAAACACTCCTGACTTCTGGAAGCTTGCAATGTAGGGGAGCAATCTTTCTCAAGAAGATAAGAAGGAAGATGAATCTGCAGTAATAAAGATCTTGAAAGAGGATGTCTTCTTAAGCAGATACTCTGGAATTGGCTGATGGCAATGTTTTCAACACAGCCAGAACTAAAAGTGTCTCAATGACCTCTACTTGTTGACCTGGAAAAGTAATTAAGGGAACCAGTTTTATTTTACCAAAGCATGTTGTATTTTTGTGACCTCTGAATACAAACATTTTGGGTTTACAGAGTGAAAAAAAATTTAGACCTTTTGGTATTAAGGTTTGTTTATTTTAGGCTGAAAACAGACTGGTTCCTTGTCAAAATGCTTCATGGATTAGGAACTGGAGACCCTCATAGATGATTTATTTCAAGATTAATTATAAATTGACAGGAAAGATATGAAACACATCCTTATAACCTTCACATTTAAAATTAGAAACTCCTCACACCTCTAACACTCACTGTTTACTGCTCACAGAACTCTTTCCTTGCTATTCAGTGTTGCGCTCCTTCAGACACACAAGTACCTGCAGATTCCTCATAGGCACACGAGGGCTCACACATCTAGTCCTGCCCTTCCTTGCAGCCACAGCAACTCAGGGTGCAGGCAGCAACAGTGACTGAGCAAACAGGGAATTGCTGGCTGACAAGCCGTTGCAAGAAGGCAAAATCATTTGGCTCCACACCTCTAGAGCAGGCTCCATTGTCCCATCAGACTTCACTTACAAAAAACAAATTCAAGCCGGCGCCGTGGCTCAATAGGCTAATCCTCCACCTTGCGGCGCCGGCACACCGGGTTCTAGTCCCGGTCGGGGCGCCGGATTCTGTCCCGGTTGCCCCTCTTCCAGGCCAGCTCTCTGCTATGGCCAGGGAGTGCAGTGGAGGATGGCCCAGGTGCTTGGGCCCTGCACCCCATGGGAGACCAGGAAAAAGCACCTGGATCCTGGCTCCTGCCATCGGATCAGCGCGGTGCGCCGGCTGCAGCGGCGGCCATTGGAGGGTGAACCAACGGCAAAGGAAGACCTTTCTCTCTCTGTCTCTCTCTCTCACTGTCCACTCTGCCTATCAAAAAAAAAAAAAAATTCAGACATAAAATCGTTAAGAATTCAAGAAAACAAGCACAGAGCATTACACTGCCAAGTGCAGGGCCCTCTTATGAATGCGGGATTCCCTCTTGAGCACGAGTCTCTTTGTGACTGCACTGGTCACTCATACATGAAGCATTGATGGCTGCACAACCTGATACATTTATCAAAATGACTCTTAAAATGAGCTTACTCTGGGGAATGGAAATTATACTTCAATACAGTTTAGCTTTTTTCAAAGGGCTTTAAATATTTGGTGGCAGCAACTAAAATTCACCAAGCAGTGTGAATCATCGTAGAGTCTGCACGTGCTGTCCTTTGTGTCTAGGCCTGACCAGTACCCCAGCCTGACCTCCTCTACCTGGGTGGAAGAAGCAACGGTCTCAAAGGATGAACCCTCTGATAAAGGAACTGGATAGACCTCAGAAAGTCTCACATCAGGTCAGAAGACAGTTTGCCTTTTGAGTATGTGAACTGACAACTGTGAAATAGTAAGAAATACACAATGGTCTCTGTGCCAGGTTCCTGGCACAGAGCTCTTGATATCCGTGTAGACAGGAGTGTTAACAGAATCCTATGTTCTAACATTTGGTCTTTGACCTCAGTTCTTGAAGCAGAGTTCCAAAATCCTTTGGAATTTCTTGGATGATAGCATTTTTTGTTCTCATGAGGTGATTCGTGGTAGACTACTGGAGCGTCTCAGAATGGGCTGGTCCCAGGAGAACAAACCCCATAATCAGTGTTGAAAATTTCAGACTTGCCCTCTGGGGAGGGAAGAGGGGACTGAAAGTTGAATTAGTCACCAATGGTCAATGATGTAATCACCTATATAAAGATTCAATAAGTACCCAAAAGAACAGGGCCAAGGTGGCCTCCAGACAGTTCTACATGCAGAGATCTCTGGAGGATGGTATGCCCAGAGAGGGCACGGAGGCCCTGCAACCCTCACCTTACGCATCACTGCCATCATTTTGGCATTTCATCTGTATCCTTGACAATAAATGAGTGTACCTAAGTAAAGTGTTTCTTGGAATTCTGTGAGTAGCTCCAGCAAACTAAATTTGAGGAGATGGTCTGGGGAACTAGCTTTACAGCAAATAAGTTAGGAATAGAGGTGACGACCTACCACTTGCTATTGTCACCTGTAGTGGGTGGGGGTTGGGGGAAAGAAGTGCAGTCTTGTGGTACTTAACCCTCAATCTGTGGAAACTAACACTACCTACTTAGAGATAGAAATGAATTGAATCTGGACTGGTGCTGTGGCATAGTAGGCTATTCCTCTCCCTGTGGAGCTGGCATGCCATATGGGTGACAGTTCATATCACAGTTGCATCTCTTCCTATCCAGCTCTCTGCTTTTTGCCTGGGAAAGCCTGGGAGATGGCCCTAGTGCTTGGACCCCTGCATCTGAGTGGGAGACCTGGAAGAAGCTCCTGGCTTCAAATCAGCCAGCTCCAGCACGTTTTGGCCATTTGGGGAGTGAACCAGCGGATGTGAGTCCTTTCTGTCTCTTCCTCCTTCTACCCCTCAAATAAATAAAATCTTTTAAAAAAAATAAATGAATTAAATTATAAGACACCCAGCTGGGTGGGTTATAATTTTCCATTGGAAAATTACTTTGGTTGGTATATAAGGAAAATACCCAACATGTCTAGTATCAAAAATAATGTGCCATGTGGTATGTAGGAGTAGGGAAAGCACTTTTTTTATTGTTTAAATTATAAAGCATTTATCTATTAATTCATTAAAAACTAAAAAAAAAACCATTGTATATTAACACTGAAAATGTATCTTAATGAAAAATATTGAATAAAGTGTTCTGTAGTGGTCAGAAGGATGACATTATTCTGTATTTTTCCCCTGGAGATCTTTTTTGTTGTCAGTTTTAAACATGCATATAAGGTGAACAACTTTCACGTAGGTCATACGTACAGATTTAGGAGCATAGGGATGTTTCCCACTCCTACCTCCTCCTCCTTTCCTTCTTTATTCTTTTAATTTTTGCAATGATATACTTTCAGTTTATTTTATAATCATAAGCTTAATCCTTCACTAAGTAAAGAATTTAACAAACAGTAAGAAGGAAAAAACACAGGTCCTCAACAGTAGAGACAGGGCTGTAAACAATAATCAAATCTCAGAATGTCTGTTTTGGGCATATACATTATTTTGTGAGTGGAATAAGGGTGTTTCTTGAGGTAATGAATTCATTCCAGAAACAGAGAAGGCCTTTTCTAACTGCGAGGGGTCTCCAGCCAGAGAAGAGGGCCCAAATGAACAGCTCTGTGAGGAAGCCCATCACCAAGACTGAGTCTCACCGAAAGACCTCCTATCACAATAAGGAATTCCAGGCGCCAAACTGCTTCGGACTGGGCCTTCTCAATGAACCGAAGTCCTGCAACTCTGCTCTGGCATTTCTGTAATAATGTAATTATTCTAAAGATCTTACATTGTGCTAAAATATATACTTGAAAATTACAGGTAAAACAAAAAGCTGTCCATGCAAAACCTACATCATGAATCTCAAAAATATGAAAGAAGCCAGAAAAAGAGCACATGACAGAAGACCAACAACATCAGCAATCTCCCCTAAAACATTTAATACAATTTATTTTAACAGGTGGGCTAAATTCCAAGTAAGTAGGTAATACAGTAAATACAGGTTTTATGAGAAAAGAATAGTAAATATAACTTAATAGAAGAAAGAAGGGAAATGGCTCCCAAGTTATTAAAACAAGGTCAAAATACTCAAAAATTGGAGTGAACTCCAAAAGTAGTACTTCTAGCCAAAAGGATGAACATGAGTGAGCAGACACCCTGTGGAGCACTCTTCTCGTTCCGCTGCAGCGTATGGCCTTCAGCTGTGTTAACATGTGCTTATCTGAGTTCAGCTGCCATTGCTTGGGAAAGTAACACATTTACCAACAAGAGAAAATTATGTGCAGACCAAAATGACTTCCACATTATACAGATCTCATTCGACTATTTACTAGTCACACATGAGGTAATTCATACTACAGATACGTGTTCTACAAATGGGCAATGTACTATGACAGACTAAATTTGTCTGCTGCCTGCTTCAATTTGTGTCTCAGTTGTTAACTTTTCCCTTCATCCATTCCCTAATTTGCTTTATTCTACATATTCCCAATGTTGGACACCCTTCAGTGACCACATTTGTGGATCCTCTTTCAAACCATTTTTTGTGCATAGATATAGCATTTTAAGAGTCAGGAAGGGATTTAGTTGGTTTTACAATGTAGCAGAATAATTTGATAGATATATGCATTCTTGTTTCTTATTTAAAAGTGGATGCATATTTGATTTTTTGCCCCAATTCAAGAACAATATTTCAATTTATTTTTCTAAGAAGCTTCTCTACCTTCAGCTACAACCACACTTTTGCTATCTTCAAGGTAAGGAATATAATTGTTTTAAAAAGAAGACACTAAATTCAAGTACACAAACTTAGTAATATAAATTTTGGAGCAGATTATAAACACTACATGCGTGTGACATATCCATGATATACATGGCAAACATCTCTGTATCAAAGAAGCAAACAAAAAACAGGATATAATTTACTCTCTAGGAGTTTCATTATAATTACAAAGAAATAAGTGTTTTTAATTTACAAAAATCTATTGGTCAAATTTTCATCATTAAAAAATGCAAACTCTCTGAACCAACGAGAAGTAAAATATTTGTTACTCGAAACAAGCATTTCTGTTTTACTTTCTAAATTTCTTCTGTTTCTTTTAAACCATCATTCTATTCATTAGTGCTCGTGTGCCAGATGTTAAAGTCATTTAGGCTTCAAATGGCCTCATAAACACACCTATCCTTCAATCCAGGGATTTTAAAAACAGATTTATTTATGTCTTTATTTATGTATTTACTTGAAAGAGCAACAGAGAGAAGTAGAGAGAGAGAGAGAGCACGCGAGCTTGCACCTGCAAGAGGGACTGATCTTCCATCTACTGGTTCACTCCTCAAATGGCTGCAATAGTCAAGTTTAGACCACAGAGAAGCTAGGAGCCCGGAACTCCATCCTGGTTTCTGACATGGATGGCAAGGACCCAAGCAATTGGACTATTTTCCACTGCCTTCCCAGGCATATTAGCAGGAAGATGGATCAGAAGTAGGGTAGCCAGGACTCAAACCAGCATGCTGATATGGGTGCTGGCATTTGTAAGCAGCACCTTGATCTGCTGTGCTAAAAGACTGGCCCTCAATCCAGAGGTTTTTGCTAAAGAAACAAGTAGAAATAACAATTGCACAAAAAGTTAGCAACAATCTATTTATAAAAATAACAAATGGAAAATAATCTAACAGCAAATTGGCTAAATAATACAGAATAAATGATGCAATGGATAAACATGGAAAGATAGTCACAGTACACTGAGAGGCAGCGAGACAGTAATGTAACACAATCATTTTTGTAAAAATATATTATACATGAATATAGAAAAATGTCTAAAGGTTATTTACCAGTGATTCTTACAGTTTAGTCTGCAATCAGCAGCATCAGCATCAATTAGGAACTTGTTTCAAATGAAAATTGGAGGGGCCAGCATTGTGGCATAGCAGGTAAAGCCACCGTCTCTGATGCAGGCATCCCCCATGGGCACAGGTCCCAGCTGCTCAGATCCTGATCATGCTAATGGCCTGGAAAAAGTAACAGAAGACGGCCCCAAGCATGTTTGGGCCCTTGCTACCCATGTGGCAGATCTGGATTAACCTCCTGGGTGCCTGGCTTCAACCTGGCTCAGCACTGGCTATTGAGGCCACCTGTCTCTCCCTCTGTAACTCTGACTTTCAAATAAATAAATAAATCTTTAAAAAAAGGAAGGAAGGAAGGAAGGAAGGAAGGAAGGAAGGAAGGAAGGAAGGAAGGAAGGAAGGAAGGAAGGAAGGAAGGAAGGAAAGAAGGAGGGGGGAGAATGAATGAAGACTGGAGACCAAATTCCAGTCCTACCAAATCAAAAACCCTGACACAGCATGACTAGGCAATCTACGTTTCAATAAGCTCTCCAAATGATTTCGACACTTGCTAACGTTTGAGAACCATTACTCTGGATACTACATTGGGATCAGGGTCTCTTTGAAACTCTGATGAAAACTAAGAACGTTCTCTAGACACTGCACATTTTGACACATACTTAGTTTTATGCATGGAAACCCACAGGGTAGAAGGAACTTGCAGTAGTATCCCCAAGTGGGATATATCTGCTGAGTCCCAGTCCTACTCACAGCAAATAGCACACACTTACTGCATTGAAGTTGCCAAAATTAAGCTGTAAAAGATGAAAGAGCAAACTAGGAACCAAACTTCCAAGTCTGGCACACCAGTATTGCTTCCGGTTTGTCTTCACTTGCTCAGATTACAAGACTGACAGAAAATCTCCTGGGTTTAACTTTCCAAATTTCTGAACTTTATTGAGTTTATAGGTTGAACTTGTGGCCTTTGCAATGGAGAGTTCTCATACAATCACTATTCCATCTGACTATGAATCTGTACTTCCTGGCCCTCAGAGAAAAGATTTTTTTTTTTTTAATTTACTATTTTAGAAACAACAGGGCTTAGAGATCACACATCCTAAGTCTTTAAACTTTAAACAGATCCCTAATTTCCTTGTAGCTTATATTAGGAACCAAGATCAAACTACAGAAACCTCAGGTTATAGATTCATAAGAAAAAAAAAAGTCAAAAATTAAAAGATTTAATTAGATCAGTAATCACTCCTGATTTTATTTTTCAAAATCAATTTGAGTTTTCTGTGATAACATATGGATCTCCTACAATAATGAACTTTAACCTTATAAAATATTAATGTTATTCCAAGAAAAATATTCCAATTCTTTTTTAAAACACTATAGGCACACCTGCTATTCTATCAATCTGAGCAGGAAACCATTTCTCCTCCACATCATGAGCAATAGAAAAGTACTTATTAAAACATTAATCACAGTCCATTATATTCTGACTCACTGCCAAAAGTTCCCATTACATCACTGAAAATATCTATTAAACAAAACTTGCTTCTGACAAGTTACAGGAGTGTAGTGTTCAGAATTTAGTAATGTAAAAGTCAGTTTAAAAAGAACAGTTACACAATTGATTTTGCAGTGGCAGTAAAAATAATTAATTTTTTTCCTGACATTTATTACCAAAAGGTTGATTTAACTGGTGTTTCTACTGTAAAATTATTCAAAAATTATTTCAAACTTCACCGAGTGTTATTAAACACATTTACTATGAAATTACTAAATACCAATGACTGAAATGTGAAATTAAAGAATTCTAAAATGCATATTCTGAATAAACCACTGTACATAAAACTATACTGACTTGTGTAAATATGGGCCTTGTTTAGAACCAAGTCTCACAGGAAATTGTAGCAAATGAAAACCATCCCTGTTTTCTACCCCCACTCTTTAGGATTTATGTTTTTACATTTAAAACCAGTTATTTAGGGAAACAAAAAAACATGGCAGCATTACCTTGAAGTCTGAATAATGACTACTATGGGCTTTCTGAGCATGTTAAAATAATTTAATATTATTGGAAGCAAAGCTTAAATATATTCTGATTTTGTACCAACAGAACCAACTATCAAGTTTTCACTTGTGGATTGTTAAGTTTGGAGAGTGATGACATTAGCTTCCTAACCTAAGACAGTACTACCCCAAACTAGGAGAACGGAAGGCAACAATTAATAAAGTGCTAAGAAGAAAACACAGCCGGTATGGGTAATATTTCCCAAGAACACAGACCACATACAGCTTAGGGGTTTGTATACCAAAAAACACAGTAACTGAATAATAGTAATGTAGGTAATTTTTCTTGTTTGTTTAGACTCTCAAAGTCTTGTAGAATGAACACACACTATCTTTATAATGATAAAAACCCAATGAACTTATTTATCTTGGCAGATGCTCTTAAGATAGTTACTTGTGACTCTAAGAAGACTGGGGAAGACTTTTAGCTCACCTGTCCTAATACATTAGATCATATAAATTATAATAATCCCTATTTCTGAAAATGAGTGAACAACAATACCTCATATAAAATTTAATATTTTGTGTTTCTTGTGTTTAATTTAGATGGAAAATTCATTGTAGAAGGATTTAGAGAAATTAAAAGCATTAATTATACCTTAGTTTATAAGGAGATAAAAAACAGACAAGTTACAGTGATAGAACAAGAGAGGTATAAATTGGGGTTTTTTTTAAAGATTTATTTATTTATTTGAAAGGCAGAGAGAGAGAGAGAAAGAGGGAGGGATGGAGGGAGGAGGTCTTCCATCCACTAGTTCACTCCCAAGATGGCCACAAAGGTTGGAGTTGTGCCAACCTGAAGCCAGGAGCTTCTTCCGGGTCTCCGATGGGGAGCAGGGCCCAAGGACTTGGGCCATATTGCTTTACCAGGCTGTAGCAGAGAGCTGGATCTGAAGTGGAGCAGCCAGGACTTGAAATGGTGTCCATATGGGATGCCAGCACTGCAGGCGGCAGCTTTACCCACCACACCACAGGGCCGGCCCCACTGAGTAGTTTTAATGTAAAAGACTAAATGTTTTCTGCCTAACACTGTAAATAGGACAACAATGTCCATTTTCATTATTTCTATAAAACAGCATACTAGAAGTTTTAAGGAGTGCAATAACGCAAGAAAACAAAACAAAAGCCAAATTGAAAATGAAGAAGTAAAACTGTCTTTATTGGCAGATGGCACGATTGCCAACACAAAAATGCAATGGACTCCACAAAATACTACCAGAACTAATAAGTGAATTTAGTAAGGTTGCAGGCCACAAAAGGTAATATAATAAATTTAATTATATGTCTTCTAAAAATGAACAACCATTAGTTGACATTTAAAAAATAATACCATTTACAACACTATTTCAAAGTATAAAACACAGGGTGGGCACTGTGGCACAGTGGGTTAAGGTACTGCTTTGAATGCCTGCAATCCATAATGGAGTGCTTGGTTTGCATCCTGGCTACTCTGTGCTTCTGATCCAGCTTCCTGCTAACACACATGGGAAGCAGCCGATGATGGCTCAAGTACTTGGGATTCTGTTCCCATGTGTGAGATCTGAATGGACTTCCTCTCTCCAGGTCCTAACCTGGCTTGCTCTGGTTGTTGCACTGTTGTGGGCATTTGCAGAGTGAAAAAACAGATGGAAGATATCTACCCACCCATTCCCACCCTGACTCTCTGCCTTTCAAATGCATAAGACTTCAAAAAATAAAAAAGTACATAAAACAATTAGGGGACAAATATGACAAAATATATGAAGGACCTGTAGACTTTGGAAAAGCTATAAAACACTGCTGAGAGAAATTAAAAAAAAAAATAAATGGGAAAATACACCTCATTCATAGAGTCAGAAGAAGACTTTTTAAGAAACCAATTCAATATCAAATTTGTCAATGTATTTAACTCAACTCAACAGCAATGACACCCCAGTGGTAACAAGCACAACTAGAATCCAATTACTGGTTTCTAATACTAATCTCAAGAAAAAAAAAAATGAAAAGAAAAAGAAAAAAGAAAAGAAAGAAACTAGGACTTCTTTGACAAATCCATGTCTGTGGAAATATGTAAATTATAAGATATGTAAAATTACTTTGGAGCATCTTGTCCTGCCAGGACGTAGCAGATGATATAATGGGGTGGGAGGAAGCACAATGGTTGATAATGTCAGATGGGCACCAAAACCAAGTAAAAGAGCCCTAATGGTCAAAACTAGATTATAACTCAAAGTCTAAAATAAATATCCACGAACCTATAGTGACAGAAAACGACAGAATAAACAAACGAGGGAGAAGAAACAAATCTCCCATGTAGATTTCCAAATAATTTATAAAGATGCTGCACTCTCAAGGCAATGGGGCATAACTCCCAACATTCCCAAGTGCAGGCTCTGCACAGTGGCTTCCTTTCAAAGAGTACCTGACAGAAAGAGGCTGGAGGTGAGTGCTCAGAGTAACGTCACAGTCAGAAACCTTACCCAGCTACATCAGCCAGGCAGTCAAGACTAACATCAAGGGTGGTAAGACATGCTGACAATATGTACTCTTGATCTGATGGAATGAAATTAGTATTTATCTCTGTTATTTCCTTACAAGAATGGATAACCCCAGACTAACGAGAAGGAAGTCAGACAAATTTCAGTAGTTCTCTAAAATACCCAACTAGTACTATTCAAAACTGTTAAGGTTATCAAAATCAAGGAAAGTCTGAGAAACAAAGCTCAGGTGAGCCTAAGGAAATCTAACTACTAAAAATAATGTGAGAGCCTGGAACATAGAAAAGACATTAGGTAAAAACTAAGGAATCTGAAGGAAATAGATTTTAGTTAATAAAAAAAAATTTTGGCTCATTAATTATAACAAATATACCATTCTATATCAGGTTTTTTTTTTTTAATTACTGTAACAAAATACCTGAAGCTGTGCAGCTTTATAAAGAAAAGATGTTTATTTAGCTCACAGTTTTGGAGGCTGAAAGTCAAGCACTGGATGGCCCCTTTGGTTTAGCCTCTTTTTGAAAAAGATTTTTTTTTTTTTAATTTATTTGAGAGGTAGAGCTACAGACAGACAGAGGAAGAGACAGAGAGAAAGGTCTACCATCTGCTAGTTCAATCCCCAAATGGCCGCAATGGCCAGAGCTGCGCCATCCAAAGCCAGGAGCTTCTTCAGGGTCTCCCACGCAGGTGCAGGGGCCCAAGGACTTGAGCTATCCTATACTGCTTTCCCAGGCCATAGCAGAGAGCTGGATCAGAAGAGGAGCAACTGGGACTAGAATCAGTACCCACACAGGATACTGGCACCACAGGCAGAGGCTTGGCCTACTACATCACAGCACTGGTCCCCAGTTTAGCCTCTTGTGAGGGCCTAAAAGAAGATGGCATCACAGCAGGAGTATGTGAGGAACAATAAGTCACACTGCCAGACAGAAAGCCAGAGAGTAATTTGGAAGTCAGGCATAGGTTTTTCCAGTAACTCTGTACTGTGAGAACTCAGGGGTCCCTCAAAAGTTATCATAATTCCTTCAAAGGACAACTCCCACAACAGCCTAGGGAGCTACGTCTTAAAGGTTCTAGTTCATTTCCCAATATTGGTACCAAGACCAACTCTCCTACACATGAACCTTGGGGGGGACACACTCAAATCAGATCCAAACTATAACACATATTAATGATAGGTGTTAAGAATAGTGGCGGGCCCAATGCTGTGGCGTAGCAGGCAAAGCTGTAGCATGCGATGCTGGCATCCCATATGGGTGCCTATTGTGTCCCAACTGCTCCACTTCCAATCCTGCTCTCTGCTAATGCCCTGGGAAAAGCAGCAGAAGATGGCTCAAGTGCTTGGGCCCCTGTTACCCTCCCAGGAGACCTGGAAGAAGTTCTTGGTTCCTGGCTTCAACCTGGCCCAGCTATGACCAGCTGGGAACCAGTGGCTGGAAGATTCCCTCCCTCCCCCCCTCCCTCCCTCCCTCTTTCTCTCTCTTTCTCTCTTTCTCTCTTTCTCTCTCTCTCTGGTTCTACCTCTGTCTCTATTATAACTCTTTCAAAAAAAATCTTTAAAAAAAGAGTAGAAATGGGGTGGGCTATCTGTACACTCTCTATACTATATTAGCAATTATTCTATAAATTCATAAATTCTATAAATTTTTCTATAATTCAAAGTTGCTCTAAAATGAAAAGCTTGTATAAAAAACAAAACCAGCAAGCTTTTTATAAGTGGATGCTAAAATTTAAAATGAAATACATGCGAAGAACCTAAAATAGCCAGAGAACTTTAAACAAAACAAAGCGAACAAAAACACATGGGCAAGTTTTGGTGTAGCAATTGACAAGCAGCTGGGACCCCCACATCCCACACCGGAGTGCCTGGGCTCAAGTGCTGTCTTCCACTTTAGCCTCCTATTGATGCCCAATGGCAAGCAGCAGTGATGGCTCAAGAGCCAGGCTTCCTTGTCTCCCACGCGGAAGGCCGCAATGGAGTTCTGGGTTCTTGGCTTCAGAATGGCCCAGCTCTGGCCATTGCAGGCATTTCAGGAACCGGCAGGTAGAAGATCTCTCTTTCAAACTGGAGCACTAATTTCAAACTTACTATGAATCTATAGTAATACGAATCTAATACTTTTGGTACTAATATCAACAAACAAATCAATGGGACAGAACAGAGTTGAGATATGGATCCACCACACAAGTCCATGGACAACTGATTCTTGATAAAGGCAAAAAGGTAATCCAGTAGAAAAAGGATAATCTTATACAAATGGCACAGAAACAATTCAAAATTCATATGCCATTAAGAAAACAATCAAAACATACTTCCTACCATATGTAAGAATGAACTAGAAACTGATCACAGACTCAAACCCTAAGAAGAAATTACTTCGAGTTATGCAAGAATTTCATAGACATAACATTTACAGCACGATCCTTTTAAGGAAAAAAAAATGAAAAAGAAAAAAAGGTGCTGGCATTGTGGCAAAGCAGGTAAAGCTGCCACCCGCAGTTCCGGCATCCCATATGGGCACCAGTTCATGTCCCAGCTGCTCCACTTCCGATCCAGCTCTCTGCTATGGCCTGGGAAAGCAGTGGAGGATGGTACAGGTCCTTGGGCCCCTGCACCCACGTGGGAGACCCAGGGGAAGCTCCTGGCTCCTGCCTTCGGATCAGCATAGCTCTGGCCATTGAGGGCAATTAGGGAGTGAACCAGCAGATGGAAGACTTTTTTCTCTCTCTGGCTCTCCTCCTCTCTGTGCAACTCTGACTTTAAATAAATAAATAAATAAATTTTTTTTAAATGATAAGCAGAATTCCAGCAGAACTAAAACTTCTGCTCTTCTAAAGATGTTGTCAGGAAAACTGAAAAGATAAACCACAGATTAGGAGAATATATTTGCAAATCAGGTATTTGACAAACAAATCCAGATTAGATTAAAAGCTCTTAAGAATAGTCCCACAGGTGCTCGGCCTAGTGGTTAAGATGCTCACATCCTGTATCCAAATACCTAGAATCAACACCCGCCTCCATCTCCCACCTCCAATTTTCTGCAAAGGCAAACCCCCGGAGGCAGTGATGATGGCTGGAGTAATTGTGGGCATTTGAGGAGCAAACCAGCAGGTGGGAGCACATGCTCTCTCTTTCTCTGCTTTCAAAATTATTTTTAAAAAATCAATTTGGAAAAAACTAGAAACCATCCAAGTACCTATCAACAAGTGACTAGATAAACAGAACACTGCTCTGCAACACAAAGTAACGACTCACTGACATCTACTACAGCACAGATGAGTTCTCTGAGTAAGAGAAGCTAGAGAAAAAAAAAAAAAAGAAAGAATACATCTGTATCATTCCACTTACATAAATACTAAAAAACCCCAAACTTTCATATATGAGTGGGTTCTTGGTGGGGAACTGGGAGATGGGAAGAAGAATTATAGTGACACCAGGAAACTGTTAGAAGTGATAGATATTTTCATTATATTCATAATGTTGGTGGTATTATGAATGTATACATATGTAAATATTCCTCATACAATATTTTAAGTATGTACACTTAAAATGAGTATGTATTGCTGTCAATTGTAGCTCAGTAAAACATTTAAAAATGGAATGAAAATCTCTCTTCCTTAAATTACCATGTAGGTCTACTGGGCCCTTTCATTAATAATGGAAGAAACATTAAGGGATCTTGGCGATCTTATTTTTACTATAGCCTGAAACATGTTATTGCTTTATTATCCCGGTGATTATCTCAAGTATTCTATACAATGCTAAAACAAACAATTAGAAGCTGGCATTATGGCACAGGAGGTAAAGCTGCTCCATGTGGCACTGGCATCCATTACAGGTACCAGTTCATGTCCTGGCTGCTCCACTCCCTGCTAATGGATTGGGAAAAGCAGTACAAATTAGCCCACATGTTTGGGTCGCTGCTTCCCGTGTGGGAGATCCAAATGAAGCTCCTGGCTTTGGCTTGCTCCAGTACTAGTGGCTGCAGCCATCTGGGGAGTGAATCACTGGATGGAAGATATTCTCTCTCTTTCTCTCTGCAACAATTTCTTTTTTTCTTTTCAGGCAGAGTTGACAGTGAGAGAGACAGACAGAGAGAAAGGTTTTCCTTCCGTTGGTTCACCCCCCAAATGGCCTCTACAGCCGGTGCGCTGTGCCGATCCGAAGCCAGGAGCCAGGTCCTTCTCCTAGTCTCCCATGCGGGTGCAGGGCCCAAGCACTTGGGCCATCCTCCACTGCACTCCCGGGCCACAGCAGAGAGCTGGACTGGAAGAGGAGCAACCGGGACAGAATCCAGCGCCCCGACCAGGACTAGAACCCGGTATGCCAGCGCTGCAGGCGGAGGATTAGCCTTGTAAGCCGCAGCGCCGGCCTCTGCAACACTTTCAAAATAGATAAAAATCTTTAAAAAATTTATTTATCTGAAGATAGAGTTACAGAGAAAGAGGGAGAGAGAGAGAGAGAGACAGACAGACAGACAGACAGAGATCTTCCACCTGCTGGTACACTCTGCAAATGGCTGCATCAGCCTGGACTGGGCCAGGCTGAAGCGAGGAGCCAGGACCCTCATCTGGGTCTTCCACATGGGTTCAGGGGCCCAAGGAATTGGACCTTCTTCCACTGCTTTTCCCAGGTGCCATCAGCAGGAAGTTAGAATGGAAATGGAGCAGTTGGGACTCAAACCAGTGCCCATATGGGATGCTGGCACTGCAGGCAGCAGCTTAATCCACTACACCGCAGTGCAAGTCCCCTAAATAAAATCTTTTTTTAAAAATTTTAAGAAACAAAAAAAGAGGAATCAATGCAATAGTTAAATAAATCACAACTACTATATTAACCCTTAATTTCCTATTAAACTATTACCCAAATTACTACATCATCTTTTAAAAGAGTATGAAAAAAACCTGGGCACATCATCTCTGAAGGCGTTTTTAAGCTTTCAGAGACTACACTTAAAATTCAGAAGTTTTTATTTTTAGTCCATAATGTTGAAGAAAATGACAGAAGACATTTCACTATTATTAGATGAGTTATAAGACTTCAAAGAAGGCCTCTAGAATTTAGTTATGATGACAATGATCACATAAGCAGAATCTTACAAGCATGGTTTTACTGAAGGAATAGCTTTAGTGTTCTATAGCACAGTGGGGTGATTATGGTCCACAATAACCTAGTATATATTTTACAAACAAATACAAGTTCTCAAAGTCTCCAAACATAAAATAATTAGAAGAGGAAAACATTAACTACCCTGATTTGAATAGTATACACTGAATATATTTATTGAAATATCATATTCTACACCAAAAATATGTACAATTACTAATAAATTTTTTTTAAAGTTTAAGGAGATAATTTATGTAACTCTGCCTCAAATGAATAAATAAATCTTGGGAAAAGTTCAAGGAAAATGCTAACTAACCTGATTCAAACTAATCACACTGTATCCCATAAATATTTACAGCTAAAACAATAACATAATAATAATAAAAACATCAAATTGGAGAAAGGTAAAATCAGATAATGCTCGAGAAAAAAATATTTTTTCTGCAAGGGCCATTTGATTATTTACAACATTATTTGCAGGCCATGTAAAATTGTCAACTTAAAAATTAGCCTGCCATAATTTATTGAAGTTTGAGTCCTGCCTGAGGATGTCTTGACAGGGCCAGATCAAATGGTCCATATACAGCCCATGGGCTGGACATTCCTCACCCCTATCCTGGATGAATCTTCTCAAACTCAAGTATACTTAACTACTACTAATATACTTAACTACTTTAAAAAGTTTGTGTAAAATGTGCACTGGTTTTTAATCTCACTTTCCATGAACTTTTTCAAGTCCTCTCATATTCTTAAGTGTATAATTCAATAACTTCTAGCAAATTTACAGTGCTGTGCAAGCATCAACACCACCCAATTTCAGAACATTTTTGTAAATCCCAAAATAGAGCACTCATGCAGTCATTTGCAGTCATTCAAGTGTATCAGAGTTAAGGGCAAAGAAATTAGTATATCCTATGTACTCTATCACCTTTATAGTTTATACCCTAGGCAGTCATTAAACAGGAGAGGTTTCATTCTACAATAATTTGAGACAAAAACTTTGATCACCCATTTTGCTAAAAAACGCATGTCAACATTCTTTATCTTCTATGATGCTTGTGTACTGTAATTTACTTACTCTGGTTATTAAGTGAGTAAATGCTATAGGCAAGTAAGTATAGAAAGGTATTTGGCAGAAAGATGAAGCAAAACTGAACAATTAATTGTACTGACCTTTCTAACCGATGTTCATAAATTTAAAAATGAAAATCTTATAATCATGGAACATAAAAGATGGTGTTCCTCTTTTCAACCAAATTCTCAGCCATCAAAATTTTTCAACAGCACTGATTTATGACAATGCAAACAAAAACCAAGATATTGGCTGCACCAATCCAAAGCCAAGAGCCAGGAGTTTCTTCCAAGTCTTAGGAACCCAAGGACCTGGGCCATCTTCTACTGCTATCCTAGGCCATAGCAGAGAGCTGGATCAGAATTGGAACAGCCAGGACTCAAACCGTTGCCCATATGGGATGCTGGCACAACAGGCGAAGGCTTACTGCTATGCCAAAGCACAGGCCCAAATTGCATTTTAATGATAGAAATGCAAGAAGAATAAAAAACAGTGACAAGCTCAAATCTTGCAGATTTTTTTGAAATATGTACTCAACATAGACAACATACGTGTATTCCACGTTCATATGTAATCAGTAATCAGTGGTTTGTTGCATCCAAAGGAAGTTGCCAATTTTGGATATATATATACACACCCACACACACACATATATATATGCACATACACACACACTTCCACAGTAAGAACTTCCAAAATAAAAATTTGATTGTGTTATTCTTAAATAACATATTTTCCAATATTATTTTCTACTATCTGCTTATTCACAAAATGACAAATTATTGAAAAATAAGAACTGAGAGAGAGTAATTCATAGGCTTAACCATAAGGAAAAGAAAATGGAAATACTAATTATCTGATTTTGTCAGCATGTGCTGTGTATATGTGTTAAAATATTAGAAAGCACCTAAAGAAAGTATTACATGATACTCAAAAGAAAAAAAAATTTTTTTAAGTTTTTTAAAGCATTTTTCAAGTCTTTTTTTTTTTTTTTTTTTTTGACAGGCAGAGTTGACAGTGAGAGAGACAGACAGAAAGGTCTTCCTTACATTGGTTCACCACCCAAAATGGCCACTACAGCCGGCACGTTGCGCCAATCCAAAGCCAGGAGCCAGGTGCTTCCTGGTCTCCCATGTGGGTGCAGGGCCCAATCACTTGGGCCATCCTCCGCTGCCCTCCCGGGCCACAGCAGAGAGCTGAACTGGAAGAGGGGCAACCGGGACAGAACTGGCGCCCCAACCGGGACTAGAACCCGGGGTGCTGGCGCTGCAGGAGGAGGACTAGCCTAGTGAACTGTGGCGCCGGCTTTATTTTAAGTTTTAAGGTTAATAGGACCAACATGTTATGCAGGGATATCTACTTTCCTTGAAAGGGTCAGAAACTGAAAATTCCATCAATCATTATGATACCTACCTTGTAACAGAAAATCAGAGACCTTCATTTGCCTAAGGTCATGCTCACCTACATCCAGACATACTTTCCCTTAGAAGTCAACAGTATGTTCCCTAAACTTCAGAAAGAATTTGAGAGATGACTTCTATCAAATGTATGAAAACACACTGCAAATGTGTATATACAAACACATATATCTAAAACAAAGATTTTACAAACCAACTTACATTTACTGAGCACACTGTCGTTGGCTAGTTTATTTTCCAATTTATTCTACTTTTAGAAAATTGAACATAATTCACAATCTGAAAATACTAATAATATAGCCTATCAATATAACATTTTTAAACATTAAAGTACTATATAATTGAGGGGTAAGATGATAAAGGATAAATTATCTACAATAACAAAAGTCAAGGTTTCTTTAAAAATTATTTACTTATTTGAGAGACAAAGAGAGCTCTAATCCATTGGTTCACTCCTCAAATGCCTGCAACAGCCAGTGCTGGCCTAAGCCAAAGTGGAGAGCTGGGAACTCAATCCAGCTCTCTAAAATGGGTAGCAGGCACCTAACTAAGCCTTTACCTGCTGCCTCCCAAAACGTGCATCAACAGGAAGCTTGATTCAGGAGCTGGGACTGGAGATCAAATCCAGACACACCTATGTGTGGCATGGGTGTTTCAGTTAACATTTTACCTGTCAGGCCAAAGCCTACTTCCAAAAACCACCTTTTGAAACCAGGACCATTAGGCAAGCTCATGCAACAAATAGAAGTTATCAGAGCCACCAGCAGGCTCTATCAGATTAACTTCTACCAAAAGTCAGGCTAAAGCCTTTAGCAACTAAACCTGCCTAAGGAAGAATGGAGGTTTCATAGAAAAGTTACCATAGCGTCCCAAGAAATACTCTCCTATTGTTGACTCAGTTGCTGGGAGACCAGAGCTATCCAAATATGGCTTATGACCAGAAACATTCCTGTTTCTCACTAACAAACCCAAGCTATCGACTTTTTCTTCCTCTCCATTAAATCTCTGGGATACAGGGGTAGGAACAGGAAATGAAATAAATAGGATCATAAAAATACTAATACTTCAGCCTCCTTAACTATGAATTCTTTCTAAATTAATTTTGAGGTAAAATTCAAAGACCTGAAAGTTTACTGAATTTTCTCTAAAGCTAAAGCTATTTTAAAAATATTTATAAAGTAGTAATCTCACAAGTTCTGATGCTAAACCCATCACAATTTATCAAAGCAGCTACATGCCAAACACTAGGACAAGAGGGACTGAGCTATTAACCAAAATAGCAGGTAAGTGCCATCTACAGTGAATGAGTGAGTTGATACTCGGAAGATGGTGACAAACGGTAAGATTCTATTTTGTTTTCATATTCATTAGCCATGGCTACAGAAAGATTTCAGGATTTGATGAGGCAGGCAAGATGCTGCTTGGGGACAAAGGAAAATACGAAGGCAAACAAAAGAGAAGGTAATTTTTAAAAAAGATTTATTTATTTATTTGAAAAACAGAGTTATAGAGAGGCTGAGACAGAGACAGAGGTCTTCTTTCCACTAGTTCACTCCCCAAATGGCTGCAATGGTCGGAGCTGGGCCAATCGGAAGCCAGGAGCCTGGAGCTTCTTCTGGGTCTCCCATCGGGGTGCAGGGGCCCAAGGACTTGGACCATCTTCCACTGCTTTCCCAGGCACATTAGCATGGAGCTGGATCTGAAGTGGAGCAGCCGGGACTCAAACTGGTGCCCATATGGGATGCCGGTAGTGCAGGTGGCAGCTTTACCAGCTATATGCCACAGTGCCGGCCCCAGAAGGTAATTATTATTATAAGAGATCTAAAGAGGTGCTGACACTGTGGTGCAGCAAGTTAAGCTGCCACCTGCGACACTAATATCCCACACTGGAGGGCCAGTTCAAGTACTGGCTGCTCCACTTCCAATCCAGCTTCCTACTCACATGCCTAGGAAAGCAGTGAAGAACAGCCCCAATTATTTGGGCCCCTGTCACCCATGTGTGAGACCCTGATGGAGTACCAGGCACATGGCGTCAGCCTGGACCAGCCTCACTTCGTCGCAGAGTGAACCAGCAGATAAAAGATCAATCAATCTCTTTCCCCCCTTTGTCAGTCTGCCAAGGAAGGAAGAAAGGAAGGAAGGAAGGGAAACAAAAAAATCACTGTATAATACGTGGCTGCAGATAATATGTAATCACCATGGAAATAGTGAATATTGATTCAATCTTCAACGTAGTACAACTGTATTTGGAGACAATATGGCAAATGAAATAAAGGTAAAGAAGGAGTTTTTTTTTTTTTTTTTTTTTTTTTAAAGATTACTTATTTATTTGAAAGTCACAGGGAAGGAGCAACAGAGAGAGATCTTCCATTTGCAGGTTCACCACTATGGCCATAACAACTAGGCCTGGACCAAGCTGAAGCCAGGAGCCTGATCCAGGTCTCCCACGTGGATAGCAGGGGAAGAAGAGCAGACGGGACATGAAATGGCACCCATACGGGGTGCTGGCACTGCAGGAGGCAGTTTTACCAGCTACGCCACAGTGCCGGCCCCCCACACTTTTTTTTTAATGAAACTGAACATAGCTGAGTTTGCAAGTTCAAAAGCAGATGGCAGCAGCTTGAGGTTAATTATTAAACTGGAAGTTATCTGAATTTTTATGTACAATGCAATTTTTTAGAACTTAAATCAATTTAGAAAACCTAAGGTATATTTGAAAGTTGACAATGTTTAGAATTGCCATTACATGATGATTAATAAAACAGGTGGTCTTTTCATCAGTTTTGTTATCTTAAAAATTCTCTAAAGACAATGTAATCCTTATTGCCTGCACAATAAATAACCACGTAGCTATTCAGATAAAACTCAGAGGAACTAGCTGCTCAGATAAAAACCTTTGAAATCATCTTTTTAACAACCTTCATAACCAATCTGTCAAAAATTTTTTCTGCTACCAGTTATATTTATTGTCTGAACACTTTCTTACTAATTTTACTTCTAGCATAGGTCAAGTCACTACCACCTTAATCAGGACATGACAAGTTTTCATCCTTTCCCCTAAACCACCACCTGCCATTAACTCTTCTACGACAGATCTTTCTGGGTGTAGGTCATACAGTGGCATACATTCTATTCAAAAATATTCTGTGACTTTCTATCTCCTTAAAAGTCAAAGTCCAAATCTTGATCCTAGTCTAAAAGGTCCTAAAACATCTAACTAGGCCCAACCTGACTCTTTACATAAACATCTGCTACCTCTGTGACCTCTTCTACCAATTCCCAAAATCAGCCTAGCTCCAGACACAATGGACTTCTTCCTCTTGCTCATACACACTCCGACTTCTCAGCCTTTGCACTTGGAGACACTTCTGATTATCCCCAGTACATAAAACAGTTCATTTCTTTGTCTCATATGTGTCTGTGTATCATTTCAAGGACTCATCACTACCTGATCAACACCACCCAGCTCCCGTCAGTAACAGTCCCTTTATTCTGCTACATTTCTCTTCAACGTACTAGTTAACATGTGCAATGATTAATACATGGAACAATTTGACTAGCCTGAGGGATGCCCAGATAGCTAGTAAAACAGTGTTGCTGGGTGTGTCAGTGAGGGTGCTCCGGAAGAGAATGGCATTTCAACCTGCAGAATAAGTCAAAAAGAAGCCCCTCACCAATGTGGGCAGGCATCAACCAATGCACTGAGGGTCTACATGGGACAAAATGGGCAAACTCACTCTTCTGGAGCAGGGACACTAGTTTTCTCCAGCACTCAGGTGGCAGAACTCCAGATTCTTGGGTCTTCAAACTCTGGGACCTCTATCCTCACCACCATTCTCGGGCCTTCAGCCTCAAACTCTCCTGTCTTCTCTGGTTCTCAGGGCTTTGGACTCAGACTACATTTTCAGCTCTCCTAGTTCTCCAGCTTCCAGACAGCATATCATGGGACTTCATGGCCTCTACAGTCACATGAAACAATTACCCAAATAAATCTTCACTTATATAGATATACCCTGTTGATTCTGTTTACCTGAATACATCACCTAACAGATTCAATTATGTATTTTTATTGTTGGGTTGGCCCGGCAGAACATAAATTTCAGGATAATAGTCATGTTCTTCTCTGTTTTGTCCACTGCTATTCTCTCGGCCCGGTAGAGTAACTGGTATGCGGTAGGCACTTCATAAATATTTGCTGAGTGATAAGCAAATGAATAATGGAAGGAAAGGAACCACTACAGAATCAACTGTTTTCTCAGTTAACTGTGGCTAAATACCAGGAGGTTTCATTTCCCAATGGAGACAATTATAAATAGGGCCTACAGGGTCTAAAGAATTTTATAGTGATTTGGGAGGAATAACCAAATTCCAGTAATAAATTGAACTTGATTTTTTAGGGTCCTGTAAAAATCTGAATTAAAACTATATTTCACTATTATAATTTAGCTTATTTTATATAGTGCTGCTTTTCTGAGATTAATTTTGGAATATATTTCACTTTATATATTTTAATTAGTATTATGATTTAATACACTTAAAGTCCTCACTATAAAAAACTTCTGGAATCACTGCATAATTACATTTCCTCAGTGACCTTGCGATCTCATGAGCATTTGCTCCAGACTAAACAGCCGCATTCAGCTGCCCTGTGTCTGACTGTTGATGAAAGAAGCTTGTTTGACAACTGCTTCAAGCAGAAACATATTTTTTTCCATGACTGCATAAAAAAGATTTAAAACTTACCAGACTAGAGTCAAACTAGAACTTTAAGTACAAAGGTTCATGTTGATATATGTGTTGATTTCTACTTCAAATGCCAACAAAAACAGGTACTAAAGATGTTTTGTTGTCATGGCTTAGCAAAAAAAATTAATTTAGTAATACTTCCATAATTTAAACCAAGTATAACAAAAATTAAATATATTATATATTATATGCACATTGATATTGTATTTTTTGGAAAATTTTCCATATTCTTTGTTTTTCTGATGCTCTTGAGACTTTTGTAAAACTAACATATTAACTTAAATGGGAACTTAAATAAATACCTTTATTCTTAGGCAAGTCAGGTATAATAAATAACTCAATAGGTCAAAACCTTAAACAAGAAACAGTACAAAAAACAACATATCATCTTGTGGAAATCTTTGAATATAAGTAACATTTTCCACTAATATAAAAATTCTGATCGATTTCTACAAAAGAACAAAATCATAGTGAGAGCAAATAATAGAAATACTTTATGTCATGACTATGGGTGGTACTATTGTATGCATTTAAAATTCATTGAAATATGTAATTACTTAGGTATTTTACTATAAGTAAATTATAATTTCATGAAGCTAATTAAACAGATTCTAGTTTCTCAAGTGGTAAATTTGTAAGGTACTACAGATTGGCATCAATTTTATTACACTTAAATTTCTTGAACTTATAGTTCAAAATCACTTCTAGATTGGCCCTTCTTCACAACTATTTTAAATAAGTAGCTATCTAGGAAGAAAAAAATACAACATACTCAAAATTAAAGAATAAAAGACTTAGTTATTCATGATATAAATGTCTTCTTTTAATTTTATTTAAGATACATAAATTTCATATATACAGATTTAGGAACATAGTGATAGTTCCCACCCCACCCTTCCTGCTCCCAGACGCTCCCCTATTCTGCTTCCCCTTCCTTCTCCTATTTCCACTCTTAATTTTTGCAAAGATACATTTTCAGTTTACTTTGTACTCATCAGATTAACCATACACTAAGTAAAGAGTTCAACAAATAGTATGAAGAAAAAAACACTGTTCCTCAACTGTTAAGACAAGGGCTATAAACAATCTTCGAATCTCAAAATATCCATTTCATTTCAATACATTACGTTGTAGGTATTTTATTAGTTACTACAGATCAGGGAAAACATATGGTGTCTGCCATTCTTGGGACTGGCTTATTTCATTAAGTATAATGGTTTCTAGTTGCATCAATTTTGTTGCAAAAGATGGGATTTTTTTTTTAAGTGATGAGTAGTATTCCATAGTGTATATATACCAAAATTTCTTTATCCAGTCATCAGTTGATGGACATCTGGGTTGATTCTTAGCTATTGTGAATTCAGCTGCAGTGAATATGGGGGTACAAAAATCTTTCATCTGCTGATTTCACCTTTTGTTTGGGTAAAATCCCAGGAGAAGGATTGCTAGGTCATATGGTAGATCCATGTTCAGCTTTCTGAGCTATTTCCATACTATATTCCACAACAGCTATACTAGTTTACATTCCCACCAACAGTAGATTAGGGAGGGTACCTTTTCCTCCACATCCTCCCCAGCATTTACTATTTGTTGATTTCTGTATGAGAACCATTCTAACTAGGGTGAGGTGAAAACTCATTGTGGTTTTGATTTGCATTTCTCTGATGGCTAAGGATCCTGAGCATTTTTTCATGTGTCCATCAACCTTATAAATTTTCTCTTCTGAAAAATGTTCAAGTCTTTTGTCCATTTCTCTTTTTTTATTTATGTATTTAATTGAGAGGTAGAGTTACAGAGAGAGGGAGAGACAGAGAAAAAGGTCTTCCATTTGCTGGTTCACTCCCCAAATGGTTCCATCAGCTGGAGCTGTGCAGATCTGAAGCCAGGAGCTTCTTCCAGGTCTTCCAGGTGGGAACAAGGGGCCCAAACACATGGGCCAACTTCTACTGCTTTTTCAGGCCACAGAGAGAGCTGGATCAGAAGAGGAGCAGCCAGGACACAAACTGCCGCCTATATGGGATACTAGCAACTCAGACAGAGGCTTAGCAAACTAGCCACAGCACTGCCCCACCCATTCCTTAACTAGATTGTTGTTGTTGAGTTTCTTGAGCTCTTTATAGATTCTGCATATTAATCCTTTATCAGTTGCATAGTTTGCAAATGTTTTCTCCCATTCTGTCAGCCTCTTCACTTTGTTGAATGTTTCTCTTGCAGTGTAGAGGCTTCTCAGCTTGATGGAATCCCATTTGTCAATTTTGGCTTTGATTCACTGTGCTTCTGGAGTCTTTTCCAAGAAGTCTGCCTATGCCAATGTCTTAAAGAGTTTCCCCAATGTTCTCTAGTAATTTCATGGTATCACGTTCTAGATTCAGGTCCTTGATCCATTTTAAGTGGATTTTTGTGTAAAGTGTAAGGTAGGGGTCTTGCTTCACAGTTCTGCATGTGGAGATCCAGTTTTTTCCAGAACCATCTGTTGAAGACTGTCCTTGTTCCAGGAACTGATGCTAGCTCCTCTGTCAAAGATAAGTTCATTGTAAATGCATGGACTGATTGCTGTTCCACTGGTCTGTTTTTGTGCCAGTACCAGGCTGTTTTGATTATAACTACCCTGTAGCATGTCTTGAGACCAGTATTGTGATGCCTCTGGCTTTGTTTTGTCATATAAGATTGCTTCAGCTATTCAGAGTCTCTTATGTTTCCATATGAATTTTAGCATCCTTTTGTCTAGATCTGAGAAGAGTGCTGTTGGTATTTTGATTCAAAGTGCACTGAATCTGTAAACTGCTTTTGGTAGTATGGACATTTTGATGATATTAATTTTTCCAACCCAAGAACATAGAAGATTTTTCCATTTTGTGTATGTGTGTTGCCTTCAATTTCTTTCTTTAGTGTTTTGTAATTTTCATGCTAGAGATCTTTACTTGCTTGGTTAAATGTATTACAAGGTATTTAATTTTTTTGTAGCTATTGTGAATGGGATTGATTGTAGAAGTTCTTTCTCAGCCATGTTTATGTATACACTGTTTGTGTATACAAAGGCTTGATTTTTGTGTGTTAATTTTATATCCTGCCACTTTACCAAATTTTTCTCCAATAGTCTCTTAGTGAAATCTTTTGATTCGTCTAAACATAGAATCATGTCATCTGCAAATAGGGATGATTTGAGTTCTTCCTTTCCAATTTGTATCCCTTTGATCTATTTTTCTTGCCTAACTGCTCTGGCTCAAACTTCCAGGATTATGCTGAATAGCAATGGTGAAAGTGGGCATCTTTGTCTGGTTTTGGATCTTAGTGGGAATGCTTCCAGCTTTCCCCCATTCAATACGATGCTAGCTGTTGGTCTGTAATAAACTGCCTTGACTGTGTTGAAGAATGTGGCTTTTACACCCAATTTTCTTAAGGCTTTCTTCATGAAAGGAGGAAAAGGATTTTATCGATTTCTTTCTCTGCATCTACTGAAATAATCACATTGTTTTTGTTCTTCAGTTTGTTAATGTGCTATATCACATTTATTGTTTGTGAATGTTGAACCATCCCTGTATACCAGGGATGAATCCCGCTTGGTCCCGGTGAATGATCTTTCTGATGTGTTGTGGATTCAGTTAGCTAGCATTCTTGTTGAGGATTTTTACATCTATGTTCATCAGGGAAATTGGTCTATAGTTCTCCCTCTATTGTATCTTTTTCTGGTTTAGGAATTAGAGTGATGCTCGCTTATGATCACAGGAGGAGTTTGGGAGGATTCCCTTCCTTTCAATTGTTTTGAATAGCTTGAGAAGAAATGGAATTAGTTCTTTCAATGTCTGGTAGAATTCAGCAGTGAAGCCACTTGGTCCTGGGCTATTCTTTGTTGGAAGGGTCTTTATTACTGATTCGATTTCCACCTCGGTTATCGGTCTGTTTAGGTTTTCTATGTTTTATGGCTCATGTTTCATTTTGGTAGGTTGTATATGTCCAGGAATCTATCCATTTCTTCTAGATTTTCTCATTTGATGACATATAGCTCTTTGTAGTAATTTCTGATGATTCTTTTTATTTCTGTGGTACCCACTGTTATATTTCCTTTTTAGGCAGTATGCCTTCTCCTCTTCCATCATCTTGGAATCTCCCAGAAAAGAATGAAGTTCTTCCATATGATTTTTAAAATACTTATTCTACATGATAAGGAAAAGATATCACAAATTTGATACTTAATGATGAAATACTTCAGAGATTCTCAGAAAAATCAGAAAGAAGCAACTGTAGTAATCAGAATTATAGAACACTAGGCCAAGAACTTCTAGCCAAATGTAGTAAAATAATGAAATTGAAGTCTAAAATACAGTATTTTTAAAAATAATGTTATCCAGGTGAGTTATTCCCAGATAAAACCTCAGATATAGGCAAGCACCGTGGCTCACTAGGCTAATCCTCCGCCTGCAGCGCAGGTACTCTGGGTTCTAGTCCTTGTTGGGGAGCTGGTTAGATCTCAGTCGCTCCTCTTCCAGTCCAGCTCTCTGCTGTGGCCCAGGAAGGCAGTGGAGGATGGCCCAAGGACTTGGGCCCTGCACCCGCATGGGAGACCAGGAGGAAGTACCTGGCTCCTGGCTTCAGATTGGTGTAGCACGCCGGCCATAGTGGCCGTTTGGGAAGTGAACCAATGGAAGGAAGACCTTTCTCTCTGTCTCTCTCTCTCACTGTCTAACACTACCTGTCAAAAAAAAAAAAAAAACACCTCAGATATTCATCTACTAGAGCTATTAAAACTATTAGAGTTCAGGAAAACTGCTACATACCAAATATATATTTAATCGCTTTCATATAGGTCAGTAATTACTAGAAGAAAATATAATGAAAACAATTTATTGCCACAATATCAGACATGTGTAACAAAAATTTTCATTAAAATGTGTCAGATATATGAAAATTAAATACTTGTCAAACATCCATTCTTTTCTAATCAATTTGTAAGTTTAAAGCAATTCCAAATAAAATCCCCAAAGGAATGGCGGTGTTTGGTTATTATCTAGGGGGTAGCAATGATGGCTATGTCTTAATGGTTTGGTACCTTTTAGTTTGGTTTATTTGTCTCTCAATATTTTATAACGAAAATTTTCAAGTGTATAGAAAACTTGAAAGTGAAGAGTGGTTTGTTGCTTTTGCCAACAAATTTGTGAAAGTAAATACATAAAAACACTAAGAAAATTTTGAAAAAGATAAGAAACAATGGAAAACTACCCTAACTGTAGTTGGCAGAATTCTGACATCCCACCATTGTACATGCTACATAATTCCAGTTCTTGAGTGTGAATAGAATAATGAGTTTATAATTTGTGTCCTATCATTATATTATATATCTAAAGGTGTTTTGCAGATAGGATTAATCTCTCAAATAAGTGGACTGTGAGTAAATAATAAAAAAGAGAAGTTATCTGGGTAGGAGGACTGTCTTAATCAATAAGGAGCACTTACAAAGGAGGAGCTTTTCCTCCTGCTGGTCTGGAAGAAGGAAGTCACCAAGAGTTTTACATCTAGAAGGAAATTAAATCTGCCAACAACATGAACGACCTTGAAAGAAGAGCCAGAACCTCGTTCAGATGGGCCCACAGTACCCGGAGAGGCCTACCTGGACACAGCCATGTGTAAACAACGTTAGAGGGTACAGAGTTAGACACTCCCTGCTTAGACTTCTGATCCACAGAAACTGATCGTAACTGAGATACCAAATGCATGCTGTTTTAAGCTACTTAAGATTGTGGTACTTTGATATACAGCAATAGGAAATGAATACACCAGTTAATATTAAAACATACCATGAATTTAAATTAATAGTAATGTGATACTGTGAAAACACTGAAATATAAATTGAGGGAAAACAAAGGACAGTAGAGAAAAACTCTGAGTTTAGTTAAGACTTCATATTTGGTAAAGTAGCAACACATAAATGAAGATTAAATAAATTATAATTATTATGTTAAAAAACAGTACAGATTATCTTATCCTACTTATAATAAATTCCAGGTGGATTAAAGATTAAATGAAAACAACTGAAGCTACAGAAAAATAAGGATATAAATACATATAAAGTTTTGCACTGGTTTAGGACTTTCTAAGTAGAACAGCCTCACCGATATATTTCACTGCTCAGAGATTTTAAACTACTTTATATCATAAACAATATCAGTAGAACAAAAAACTAAAAGCAAATTTTAAAATTTTCAAGGGTTAATTCATAGTCACAGCATGGCTGGCTCATACAAATAAAGGAAAATAATACTTACTATCCAAATAGAAGAGGGGACAGAGGAAGTAAACAATCCATAGAGAGAAAAGAAAAAAGGAAAGAAATGATTGGGAGGATGCTGTCCCAAAAATGAAAAAGAGATGGGCATTTGATGCAGTAAGAATCTGGAAGTAAACCTGTGGACAGAAGATCTCTGTTTATCTGTCTCTCTGCCTTTCATATAAATAAAATTTAATTACTTTTAAAAAGAACTAGAAATAAAACATCATGTACAATATCACAAAATGTGTGAAGCCATCATTAAATTCTTAGCAACTACTAAGTCTAAGAAAGGCAGGATGCAGAGGGTCAGATCATGAAGATGATGACAAAAAAATGAAAATAGTAACAGACTTGATCAGACTGATATATGAGAAAATAGTATCTAGCTCGACATTACAGCCATCCTACTTTAAAGCTTCATGACTGATAGTACAGAGCTTGCATTTAGTTATGTCAACAGAAGACAAAAATGAACATGTGTATTTTGCTACAACACTCTATCACAAAGAAATACACACAGGTTCCAGGTGAAATCATTAAATTATTATTCTGACTGAAATTTCATTTTACAGATTTAGCAAATAATTTCATTTAAATTCATATATTAGAAACAAAGAATAATGTATGTTAAAGAAATATATTTTATCTTTAAAATTTCACAGAGTGAAAATAATCACATAAAACTGATACAGCCATTCTCACTTTTCAACTTAACCTATATTACACTTATTTACAGAGAAAATACAAGGTTGTCAAACACAAATTACATTGTGTTTTGTAAAGCTTTAACTTTTACAATATACCAAGCTACTTCAATGCTTTACCATATAATATTTTCAAGGCTACTTTTAAACATTGGCTTAAACCTTATATATGCTACATAAAAGGCTTTATAAGTTTTGAATGTTTTGAATATTATTCAAGTATTTGAACAAAATGGAAATTTGTTAAAATGTGAGATGAATTCATAAAAAGAATCCAAGAAAAAATTGTGTAAAATCATTATAAATGTTTAAAATCTTTTTTCAATGCCTTGTTTATAACTCAACTGCCAACTGATTTTTAGAAACTTTAGGGGTATGTTAAGAAGTTATATTACCTATATCTGCTGAAATACATAAAGGAAAACAAAAATAGCAATGAAGTGCTTACAGCACTTTGCCTACAAATCTTTTCTTTATTTCTCTAATAGAGTTGCAAATGAAGAACTCATATTAGATAATCTGTATTAATTATAGTAATATTTAATTAATAATTTGACATTGATAAAGTTGAGTCATAAATGTTCATCATTTGTATTAGTTAAGAAATAACCCTTCTTTGGCCGGCGCCGCGGCTCACTAGGCTAATCCTCCGCCTAGCGGCGCCGGCACACCGGGTTCTAGTCCCGGTCGGGGCGCCGGATTCTGTCCCGGTTGCCCCTCTTCCAGGCCAGCCCTCTGCTGTGGCCCGGGAGTGCAGTGGAGGATGGCCCAGGTGCTTGGGCCCTGCACCCCATGGGAGACCAGGAAAAGCACCTGGCTCCTGGCTCCTGCCATCGGATCAGCGCGGTGCGCCGGCCGCAGCGCGCCGGCCGCGGCGGCCATTGGAGGGTGAACCAACGGCAAAGGAAGACCTTTCTCTCTGTCTCTCTCTCTCACTGTCCACTCTGCCTGTCAAAAAAAAAAAAAAAAAAAAAAAGAAATAACCCTTCTTTGGGTAAAATGTAGTGAAGTATTAACTGGAAAGCCAGCTGACCACTAAAAGGACAGTCTCACAATGCCAAACAATGAGATCTTCCTAAACTACTAATGCCATAGCCTGAGGTCAATTATCAGTAAGACTCCCAAACACTTGCTCTCATTACCAGTGAATTAAATAAGCATGTTAACATATTGCCTTGAATAAACTTCAATAGTACTCCCAGTGCAATCTGAACTATAATTACATATTTATAATACCTGATGAATAAGAAATGTTCACATACTCTTCATCTACTTCTCAAGGTTACCTAACTTTAAAAGATCACAGTAACTGCCACTTAAAAATTTCACAGCAGTATAGATTGATTTTTTTCCTTTATCAAGGTTTTATTCAAGAACAATAACATAGGGGCTGCTATTGTGGTATGGTGGTTAAGCATCTGCCTGTAGTGCTCATATAAAATATGGGTGTCGGTTTGTGCCCCTCTTACGATCTAGCTCTCTGCTATGACCTAGGAAAGCAGTGGAAGATGGCCCAAGTCCTTGGGCCCTGCACTGACGTGGGAGGCCCGGAAGATTAGATCAGCTCAGATTCAGCCATTGTGGGTATCTGGGAAGTGAACCAGTGGATGAAAGACCTTTGTCTCTCCCTCCCTCTGTCTATAACTCTGCCTCTCAAGTAAATAAATAAAATAAAAAAGAAGAAAAAGAACATTGTTCTTTGGAATCACAATCTCTAATGATGGCATCTGAGAGACAGGCTGACAGGACAGCTTTGAGTAATTTTGGGGGCACACCCTTGGGGTTGGGTTCTCCGGAGAGATTTGAGTATTTCAGTTCAAGTTCAGTCCAGGTTCTCTCTATTGCTTCCTGGCTGTTGCTGTATCCCTGCTGTAACTACCCTCCACCAGATGCCAGACTATGAGGCCACCTGATCCTATAACCTTGACTCTGAGATGAAATAAATCCTTTCTTTCTCAAAGTAACTTCTCTTCGTTACTTTAAAGTTATAAAAAGTGAACTAATTCAATCTGTACTGTACAAATGTTGAATAAACAGAAGCAGAGAGTACAACACTGGTTATCAAAGGTCAGGGAATGGGAGAAAAGGGGAATGTTGGTAAAATTGTACAAACTTGTTGTTAAGAGATTAAAACAAGCTCTGCGGACCTAATGTAGAGCATAATGATAATAGTCAAAGTATAGTAGTATACTTAAAAATTTTTTAAAGTAGGTCTTAAGTATCAGCATTCTCACCCCAAAATTAAACAAAAAAGTAGAAAGTTACTATGTGAGGTAATGGATATGCTAATTATCTTGATTGTGGTACTCTTCCTATAATATGTATCACATTGTACATCTTGAACATGTACAACTATTATTTCTTAATTATACTTCAATAAGGATGAAAAAAACTATATACCTATATCTACTATGAACTGATACAAAAATCCTCAGAAAAATACCAGCAAACTGAATTTAGCAGCATATTAAAAGAATGGTACACTGTGACCATGTGGAATGCAAGGATGGTTCAATAAACACACAAAAATAAATCAGTGTAATATATAACCACATTAAAAGAATAAAGGGAGGCAATATGATCATCTTGATTAAGAAAGGATACGGGGGTGGAGGGGCTGGTGCTGTGGCGTAGTGGGTAAAGCCACGGCCTGCAGTGCTGGCATCCCTTATGGGTGCCAGTTCGAGTCCTGGCTGCTCCACTTCCAATCCAGCTCTCTGCTATGGCCTGGGAAAGCAGTAGAAGATAGCCCAAGTCCTTGGGCCCCGTACGTGTGTGGGAGACCTGGAGGAAACACCTGGCTCCTGGCTTCAGATCAGCACAGCCAATTGGGGAGTGAACCAGCAGATGGAAGACCTCTCTCTCTCTCTCTCTCTTTCTCTCACTTTCTCTCTCTTTCTCTGGCTCTCTGGCTCTCTGGCTCTCCTCTCTCTGTGTAACTCTGACTTTCAAATAAATAAATAAATCCTTAAAAATAAACAAACAAAAAAAAGAAAGTGTACATGGGGCTGGTGCTGTAGCATAATAGGTAAAGCTGCCATCTGCAGTGCTGGCATCCCATATGGGTGACATTTCGAATCCTGGCTGCCCCACTTCCAATTTAGTTCTCTGCTATGGGCTGGGAAAGCAGCAGAAGATGGCTCAAGTCCTTGGGCCCCTGCACCTGCGTGGGAGACCCAGAAGAAGCTCCTGGCTCCTGGCTTCAGATCAGTGCAGCTCCAGCCATTGTGGCCAGTTGGGGAGTGAGCCAGTGGATGGATGGAAGACCTCTCTCTCTCTGTCTCCTTCTTTCTCTGCGTAACTCTTTCAAATAAATAAATAAATCTAAAAAAAAAAAAAAAAAAAGGGTTCCTGACAAAATTCATCACATTTTCATGATAAAAACATTCAACAAACTAGGAATAGAAACTACCTCAATACAATAAAGGCTATATTTTATAAATTCTTAATAAGCAACATACTCAATGAAGAATACTGAAAGATTTTCCTGCTAAAAATAGGAATAAAGTATGGCTGCCCACTTCTAGTCAACATAATATTGAAAATACTAGCTAGAGCAATTAGGCAAGAAAAAGAAATTAAAGGAATCCATATTGGAAGGGAAAAAGCAAAATTACCTGTTTCCACAAGACAACATAATATATGTAGAAAACCCTAAGGATGCTACAAAGCAAATGTTAGAACTGTTAAATTCAGTAATGTAGCAGTATACAAAGTGAATATACAAAAATCAAAAAATTAAGAAAACAGCTTCATTTAAATAGCATCAAAAATAATAAATTACTTAGAAGTTAACCAAACAGGTGAAAAACTTATACAATGAAAACCCAAAAAAATTTCTGAAAGAAATTTAAAAAAAAAACAAACAGAAAGACATCCCATATTCACGGATTGAAAGACTCAGTAAAAGACAACAGAAAAAATTCTGAAGAGGTTTCAGAAGTACCTATAAAGCTAGAGTAATCAAAATTGTATGACTTGCACAGAGACAGACATTTAAGCCATCCAGACCAACACAACAGAATTCAGATATAAACTATGATATATAAGGTCAATGATTTCCAACAATTCCAGAACAATTCAATAGTGAAAAGTCAGTCATCAAAAAACGATGCATGGAAAACTGATATCCACAAGCAAAAAAATGAAGTTGGACCCTCAACTAGCATCATATACAAAAATTAACTCAAAATGAATCCAAACCCCGGTTAAAACTTAAAACTGAGGCAGACAGCAAAATAGGAGAAAATGTGTGCAAATCATGATCCTAATCTATTCCATTAGGACTACTATAACAAAATAATGTCTCTTACAAAGAACTTGAATTTTTTTCTCACAACACTGAAGGTGAGGAAGTTCAAAATCAAGGTACTGCCAGATTCAGTGTCTGCTGCGGGCCCATTTTCTCATTCCTGGTGCCTCTGCCTGTGTCCTCACATAGTGGGAGGGGCAAACAAGCTGTCTGATCACCCTTTACTGGTACTGAACCCATTCATGAGTCACAAAGACATTTCCAAAATAGATACACTTAATGTGACTGTTGAGCCACTGGACCTACTGCACATCAGAACATTTCATAAAATGTATTTTGTAACTCATGTATCATGAATGTAGTTTCACTGTTGATAGCACACATCTAACCTTTTTCATGGCAAGGAGTCCAACTGGTACTTTTACTGCCTTATTACTGTCTAAATTAAGCCTCAATGTCGGAAAACATATACGTGACGACCTTAAAAAGAACAGACACTTCAATATTTCCAGGGACAGCCTTAACAAAGAACAAAGGCAACACAGTCTCAATCTCAAGAGACCTAACAAATCCACAAAAAAATTAATGTACCAAATAAAACTTCATATTAAGCATGTTTCTTTTTTTGCAAAAGACTGAAATTTCTATAAACTCAATTTCTAAACATATTAATGTGTGACTTAAGAAAAAGTAACAACAAAGCCCTGAACTCTCAATGGAAACTTCTCTTTTGACACTTACCCAAGTCTTCCCAGCATCTCAAGCTCAGGAACCTGTGGTCCACAAGTCTCTATCTGCAGGGGCTGGTATTCATAGAGAGCTTCTTCAAGCTTGTGAACAGGTGCCAATGAAATATGCTGACCCTGTTAGAAAAATGAAGGAAATTCCTTTTAATATTACTTTCATACTATTTGCTATTTGTAGTCATTGTAAAGATGAACTAAATTCCTCATATTAAAAATACACTTTAGGGTCTGTTATTCCATAGATACAATACGTTTCATTACTGAAGCCTATATTATATAATTAATAGTCTCTGACATATGACTTCAACAAGGAAAACCTAATTCATCAGTAAATTCAAATTAAGCCTAAAACAGTACAGCTGTTAAATGTCAAGAGTAGAACTCAGCAAATATATAAGCCCACCCTCACCTCTAAGTTTTTTTAATAAACATTTTTAATAACCAGTGTTTTCTTAAAAGTCCTAATTTAGGAAGAAAACTAATGAAATTATTCTCTGCAACCTAAATGTATATTCTTAAGTCTATAGAAGGGAATCAAGATCACTAACCAAAAGTGTATTTATTTCTCATCATACACACCCACATATAAACACTCAAAATAATAAAATTTTACACCAAACTGAATAAAAATATTCAGCTATTTTTGCTGAGAAGAATGAACTACTGGTTAACTAAAATAAAAGGGCCATATTCGAGTATAAGAACACAAAATAATTGCTAGTCAGCCACACAGCACCATTATACTGCTGCAATTTACATATTTACCATACACCTGGGCACAAATTCTAATTTATATGAATCTCCCTACTTCTTATTTGAGGCTACTAAAAAAGCCAGTGGGGAAGTATAATTAAAAGCTAAGTTGCTTTTTATGCAAATTGTTTCTGAAATCCACACAATTTTATCACAATATTCATTTTCCATAAACTTTTAGAAGACCCCATGTATAGCCCATGTTTTCTCATTTTAACCCAAGTTCTATGATTTTTCTTCATATAGCTCTCACCAATTTCTTCTTAACTTTTAAAAATAATCTGCAGTTATTAATTGTACAACTTTGTAGTTAATAATTTTTGTTGTTATCTTCTGTAGTTTCCTTTTCTCCTTAATTATTAATTTAGATACATAACACATGTTAGATTATAAAACATAAAAATTGGCCAAATGGGTGTATTTTATATTTTCAATCATTACAAGAGACAATATAGAGTGGGTGTCTGGCACAGGGCTAAGACTCCATTGGGGACGCCTGCATTTCATACTGGAATACTTGGCTTTGAGTCCCAGCTCCACCTCCAGTTCCAGGTTCCTGCTAAGGCCACCCTGGGAGGCAGCAGGTGGCAGCTCAAGTCCTGGGTCTCGGGTCTCTGTCATCCACCTAGGAGACCTGGATTGTTCCCAATCTGGTTCAGCCTGGCCCAGCCTCAGCCACTGCCAGTTTCCGGGGAGTGAAATAGTAGATAAACATCTCTTCCTGTCTCTGTCTCGCTGTATTTCAAATAAATGAAAACATACAATTTTAAAAAATAATAAAAATAGGGGCCAGCATTGCGGCACAGCAGGGTAAAGCTGCTGCCTGGGATTGTAGTATCCCATGTTGGCACCAGTTCAAGTTCCAGCTGCCTCACTTCCAAATCAGCTCCCTGCTAATTGCCTGGGAAAGTAGAGGACGGCCTAAGCGTTTGGGCCCTGTTATCCACGTGGGAGACCGGATGTAGCTCCTGGCTCTTTTCTTCTGCCTGGCCCAGACCCAGCCTTGCAACCACCTGGGGAGTGAACCAGCAGATAGAAGATATCTGTGTCTGTGTGTGTGTGTGTCTGAGAGAGAGAGAGATTGATTCACTCCTCTCTCTCTAACTCTACATTTCAAATACATAAAAAATAAACCTCGTTTTTTTTTTAAAAAAAAAAAAAGGACACAGGAGTCACAGGTGGAGGCTTAACCTGCTCTGCCGCAACACCAGCCCCAGTAAATAAATCTTTTAAAAAAAAGAAACTACCAGGGACCTCATTAAACAACACAATAAAGAGAATGTAAAAAAAACAAAATCCTATAGTAAGATAATTGCCCTGGTGTCTTCAATAAGTCAGGAGAGACAGGAACAATAAAGTTGGAATAGAATGGTATCTTTTCTAGATTACAAGAGAATTAAGATATTCAGCAAATACAGTTAAGAGTTATGGGGAATGGGCAGTTAGCATGGAGATTAAGATACCTGCATCTCATATGGAAATGTTTACATTAAACTTCTGGCTCCATAAGGGCGCCAGTTCAAGAACCAGCTGCTTTACTTCCCATCCAGCTCTCTGCTATGGCCTGGGACAGCAGTAGAAGATGGCCCAAGTCCTTGGGCCCCTGTACCCACATGGGAGACCTGGAAGAAGCTCCTGCCTCCTGGCTCAGCTCAGCTCTAGCCATTGCAGCCAACCGGGGAGTGAACCAATGGATGGAAGGCCTCTCTCTCTGCCTCTCCTCCTCTCTGTGTAACTCTGACTTTCAAATAAATAAATAAATCTTAAAAAAATAAATTTGAGGGAACTGGCACCGTGGCTCACTTGGCTAATCCTCTGCCTGCGGCGCCGGCATCCCATGCAAACGCCAAGTTCTAGTCCTGGCTGCTCCTCGTCCAGTCCAGCTCTCTGCTGTGGCCTGGGAAGGCAGTGGAGGATGGCCCAGGTGCTCCGGCCCTGCACCCGCATGGGAGACCAGGAGAAGCACCTGGCTCCTGGCTTCGGATCGGCCAGCGCACCGGCCGTAGTGGCCATTTTGGGGGGTGAACCAACGGAAGGAAGACCTTTCTCTCTGTCTCTCTCTCTCACTGTCTAACTCTACCTGTCAAATAAGTAATATATATATATATACATATACATATATATATTTGAAAAGTAACTGAGGTGAACAGAAAAAATAACATTAATATTAAAACTGAATGAATTGGTAGCAATCTTATATAGTTCAAAATGGGAATACCAAAGAGAACTGATTAAAAGAAAGAGGAAAATTAAGAAAGGATGAGGTTGGAGAATGAAGACAAAAAATGCTAAGGGGCCAGCGCTGTGGTGTAGTGGGTAAAACCGCCACCTGCAGTGCCAGCATCCCACGTGGGCACCGGTTCGAGTCCCAGCTACTCCACTTCCAATCTAGCTCTCTGCTATGGCCTGGGAAAGTAGCAGAAGATGACCCAAGTCCTTGGGCCCCTGCACCTGCGTGGGAGACCCAGAAGAATCTCCTGGCTCCTGGCTTTGGATCAGCGCAGCTCTGACCATTGCGGCCAGTTGGGGAAGGAATCAGCAGATGGAAGACCTCTCTCTCTCTCTATGGCTCTCCTTCTCTCTCTGTGTAACTCTGACTTTCAAGTAAATAAATAAATCTTAATATATATATATATATATATATATATACACATGTATATATATAAAATACATACTGAAAGTAAATATTTGAAAAAATTACATATTTTATAAGCAACTTCCATCCAGAATATATATAAAGAACTTTCACATAGAATAAAGAGACGACCCAACTAAAAACGGGTAAAAAAAATTGTAGACATTTTGTCAAGGAAGATATGCAAATGACTAGTGACCACACGAAAGGATACTCAAATCATTAACCTTCAGAAAAATGCAAAAGAAAAGCACAGCGATCTATGCAGCTACAATCAAAATGATAGAAAATAAAAGTTGTTGGTGAGGCTGTGTAGAAATTGGAACACTCATATCACAGACAAGAGTGTATAAATGATGCAGCTACTCTGGAAATTGGTGTGTTAGTTTTTGTTAAAGTTATAAATAACTTTATGACTTAGCATTTCCACTCAGAGGTTTCCACCAGAGAAATGAGAGCTTATAATCACCCAAAGACTTGTGTGAACATTCACAGCAGTGTTACTCAGCATAGTCAAATAGTGGAAACCATCTAGATGCCCATCACATGGTGAATGCTAAACAAAATGTTGTATGTCAAATATTGTCATACAATGTGAGTATGAATTAACAATCACACACCATGATGAATAGGGTACTAGTCAACAATAAGAAGGAATTAAATTTGGATACATTCTGCAACATGGATGAACTTCAAAAACATCATGCTGATTAAAAACCAGATGCAAAGCGTCACATACCACATGATTTCATTTATAAGAAACACCTAGAAAGGACAAAATTAAAAAGACAGAAAGTAGACTGATCCTGACTGCCATGGGCTAGCAGTGTGAATGTATAATGACTCCACATCAGCATAAGATATCTTTCTGGACTGATGAAAAATCCTAAAATTGTATTATGGAAACAAGAGGGAAATTCTGTAAATTTACTAAAATTCACTGGAGTGTACATGTGACATATCAGTTAAGAAGGCATTTGAAATGCCCCACTTTGTACACTGTACTGTGTAGGTTCAATTCTTAGCTCCATTTTGCATCCAGCTTCCTGCTAACTTTCACTGGAAGACAGCAGGTGAGAGCTCAAGTACTTAGGTCCCTGCCACTCATGTGGAAGACTCCTGGTTTCAGCCTGACTCGGTCCCAACTGTTATAGGCATTTTGGGAGTAAACCAACAGATGGAAGACCTCTCTCTCTTTCTGTCTGACTTTCAAATAAAATAGGGTCAGTTTGAGTAACAGCTACTCAACTTCCAATCCAGCTTCTTGCAATTGTATCCTGGGAGACAGCAGATGATAGTCCAATTACTTGGATCCCTGCCACCAATGTGGAAGACCCAGATGGAGTTCTGGGTTCCTGGTTTTGGCCTGGCCTAGCCTTGGCTGCTGCCAGCATTTTGAGGAGTAAGGCAGCAGAAAGAAACACAGGTAGATAGGTAGGTAGGCAGGTAGGTATGTCTCTGTCTTCCAAGCAGATGAAAATAAACAAACATTAAATTATATTAAAAATAAACAAAAGCCCTTACTAAAAAACACATAAAAAATGAGTAATTTTATAGTAAGTAAATAATACCTCAATAAAGCTGTTAAACACACACAAAAATTTATGATCGTCATCCAGATCAATAAGATGTTGCTGACTGAAAAACCCAGGAAGAAATACATGTTCAGTAAAGGCAGCTAGAAATTAAACTGAAGAGAAATTTTTCCATCATCAGCCTCAAAATAATAGGCAAAGTCATAAAACTAAAAGTAAGAGGGGGAGTGGAATGTGTAAACAATGAGGTCTTAGCACTGTCTCAAAAAATACCTACATTAAATAATTCAAGCAAATTTTATTGACATTCAAAAATACGTAACACAAAACTGAGACCCTTTCCAGTTTTGTTACTGTTTCTATGTAAATCAAAAATAAATGAGGTTTTGGAAGTAAAAATGCAGCAAGAGCCATAGAAAATCATGCAAACTTGGGTAACAACCAGTCTCAAATGTACACTCAATAGTGTAATTAATGTTTTTACTGCCCTCAGATATAACAAAACTGAGCCTCTACGACACAGCTTAGACTCCTAGATTATATTTCAATCATTTGCTAGTCAAAAACATAAGCATATGTGGAAAGTTTCTACAATTCAACTAGTTTCCACATAGAAAATCATAGAAATATTTGAAAAACAATGGAAAGATTGACAAAAGCATTTATACATGAACAATATGTTTTAAAAAATTTTTGAGAGGCAGAGAGATAGAGAAAAAGCCCACATTCCCTGTTGGTTCATTTCCCAAATATCCTCAATTCCCCATGCACCCTCCACCCCCGAGCCCCCACTCCCCTGGCCCCAGCAACAGAGCAGGGAATTCAAACCAGATCTAGGGTGGCAGGAAGCGGACCACTGTGCCATCACTGCCGCCCCCCAGGGTCTACATTAGCAAGAAGCTGGGTTTAGAAGCCAGAGGCAGAAATCGAACTCAGGCACTCTGATGTGAGACATAGAATACTAACTCCTATTCCAAACACCCACCCCTAGGCTACATAGTTTAACTTTTCCTAGAAAGCTTAAAGGCTAATACAAAAAACAGTTTACAATTTACTGAGACTTATCAGTTAGATAACCTACATACTACAAATGTTATGCTCCTGAAATAAAGGAAGAGCAAAGACCACCTCTGTGCTAACTCTAAACACAGGCTATGTCAAAATACATACACAAACACACACACAGGAAACCATATTACTGAGAAAATTACATTATATTTTACCTAATAAAATAACAGCAATGAAAAATAGACATTTAGTATCATTAGTGTATATGTTGTTGAAATACAAAGTAGAATACATTTCCATTACGATCAGTATATACTTTTCTGCTATGGATCACAGAAGAAACTAATTCATAAAGTAGTAATAATTTAGGCTGATAGGTTAAATAATGCTGGAAATGGTTTAACACAATTTTAAATTCACAACTCAATCTTTCTAACTTACCTAATGATTCATCACCAGGGTAGCCTCATCCTCAACACATGAACCTTGTGAGCTTGTCAAACTGCTTTTGTGTAATTATCTGTTTAGCATCTGTCTCCCCCACAAGGCTCTATGTTCACATAGAGCCTCACGCTTTACAGCACAAGGTCTTCCACCAAAGAGCTGCTCCACGTTTTGCTTTATCAGTGAATAACATAACAGCACATGTAAGCAGTCACCTGATGTAGTAGACCCAATGCTGCAGCACCAGTGAATGATCAGGTTTCCAGATTCAATCAACCTAAGAAAGCCCTTATTAAGTATAAACAATTGGAATTTTGTTAATTGCTTGTACTATTAGGAGTATGCAAGGAGTAAATCTCCATCTTCTCTAGACTTCAATATTTCTTTTCTTTCAATTAGTCATTAAAACCAGCGGCTGCTTTTCATTCCTAGGCTGAGAATGTACTTTCTAACCATGGAAGTACTCATTTTAATGAAATTCCAGGTAATAAAAAAACATGCTTACGCCGTGGCATTCATCATGCTTTTAAACAGCAAGTATTATTGAGCACCTACTATATGCCAAGAGCTGAAAAGAACAGCAGTGAACAGAAAAAAAGAGAAGCCCCACCCTCAGGGAGCTTACATTCTGCCAAACCATATTACAATGAGACTGTGCCTTCTACTTAATTTCTTAGGGTCACTGACTACCAAAATGTAAGGAAGAAACAGAGAAAAGAAAAAAGAAAAATAATGTAGTAGTGGTAGTATTTTCTAAAAACTAGGTCACCTCACAATGTTAAATTTACGAAATTCCATAAAATGTATGTCATATTGCTAAATGCCATCAGACACCAATATAGTTCACATTTACAGTATTAAATTACTAAAATTCTAGAGACTATTTCCAGAGGAATATCTACAGGAAGCCTTTTAGAGAAATCAGATAGGGATGTTCAGAAATACTCTTTGGATTTTGGTAACTTCCTAATAATTAAATACGTGTGTTTGAATGTGTTTTATATATATATATATACTATATATATACATACATATGTATAATGTATCTATTTGTACATATATTTTAATTGTGCTGATGTGTTGGGTGCTCACACATAATTTTTAATGGGATAAAGATCTTAATGAATGCCATAGTCCATAAGCTGCTTATTCTAAGTAACATTTCTTTAATAATTCGGTTATTTTAAATTTATTTTAGGAACAAGCAGAGCAATTTTTACACAATGCTGTTCCGGTCACTCCAGGGTGATGTCAACTTGTCATCACTGAACAGCTGCATGGTAATCACTTCCTGGTAGCACATAATTTCACAGTAAGTACACTTCATCTCCCCCCCCCCAGTGGCTTTCTCTACTTTCTTTCAAAATTTACAGTAAGCAGTAAAAGGACAAATGAGGAACAAGACCGTACATGTTAAGAGAAAACAATGTACTCATGCTGGCACTGCCACTAAACTAGAAAGAACTGAGGTAAAATATTTCATTTCTCTAAGCTCCATTTTCATTATCTGCAAGGAGGGCAGGGGAGAGGGGGAAGCGAGTGGGGAGACCGGACCAGCAGGTCTAACCTGCTACGAGTTCATGACCACCAAGTGGAAATAAAGCACTGCCTCACAATGTATCACAAAAACACATAGGATTTTCTTCAAATTTTATGTAGAATAGTTTCCTTCTATAAATACTAGAGAAATAGCTATGGGGAGGGAAAAGCATATAAGCACTAATTCCTGAATTCCCAGCTCTTTACCAGACTCATTAGACTACGTTCTCCTTCTGGATGTGTGTTCTGGAATAAGAAGAATGTAACTTTTGAAAAATTGCTAAAAAAAAAAAAATCATCACAGTGATTACTTACTCCTATTAATCAGCCTTTATGAGCACTTGTTGTCTTTTGAAATGTAGTGCCTAACAGATTACCAATCTTTCCCCAAATCCGTCTTCATTAAAAAAAGGGGGGGGGGGCTTTTCCAACATATGAAAGAGGTTTCATCCTACATGTACTGGGAAGTGCAACATAATTTTTTAGCTCCTAGGCAATGTTTAGTTCCATTCAAATATATAAACTATGCTCCAAAACATCAAAGGAGAATTTCCCTATCTAGTTGGGGCTTAAGCTTCTTGTTCATCATTAGAAATCAAACAGCCCTAAAGAGCTAAACCCTCACTCAGCCAAGCCAAGTGCCCAAAAATGTTTCCAGCAAATGGGGCCTGGAAACTACATCCAGTTCTGTTCAGTCCAGTGGAATGACACTAAAGATTTGTTAATCAAATTCATTTGCAATCTCATCCCCAAAATACACACCATTTAATGTTCAAATTACATAAAAAAATTCTTTAATAATATTTAAATTCTATTTTTGGACTTTTATTGTTCTACCAATGTATGAATTATTCCTTGAGAAAAAACTTCAAAATTAAAGAGTATTATATTTAGAAATTAAAAAGGTTGAAAAAAATAGGAGATGGTATCTACCATTAAGGGACTGCTATGAAAAAATAATGACATTAAGCTTCTCAGATAATGTAACTACAACCAAACAATGGAGATTTAAAAAGTATTCCCATAAATTGCTTTGTATTGGCTAAAATATAGTATGGTTCACACACTCACTGTAAAAATATACATATATTTGTGGTCACATGCAAAAGCATGGTCTCAAAATACAGGGGAACACAACATACAGAAGACACATATTGCTGCCCTCTGCTTTAACATGTTTCCATGTAATTGTATTCCTACAAATTTATCTCTTTATCTCAAAAATACAAAAACAAAGACAGAATAGGAATTAAGCTAGTCATCTCTACTTAGATAGTTCTAAAACATTCAGGAAGGAGCTAAGTATCACCCAGAAGAATCCTAAGTGAGGTGACTGAGTTCCACAAAGTCATACAACAAAGTCGCAGGGATTGGGTGCTGGAGTCAGAGAGGCAGAAAAACTGTCAAAATCTCCCTTAAATCGCCATCAGTGTGCATATTTGAAGCTCCTTTTATCAATCCAACTCAAAAAAACCTTTCCTCTAGCTTTGGAACAGATTCTTGTTTCTTCTGTGGAAAATCAGATAAACTAGTTGGCTTGCATTGGGCATTCAAATTGTTTCAAAAAAATTTTTTTATTGGGGTAAGAGAGGCATTCTTTAATTCTCCTCCCCCACCCTCCAGGTTTGGTGTCGTTTTCAACTTCAGTTGAATGCAAGTTAACGTGTGGTATGACTCCACTGAATATGACAGGCATTTCAGTGTCCCTTCAGTAGAATCCATGGAAGAAATGGCATTTGAGAGAGGTTCTGACGGCTGAGTGGGACTGAAACAAAGGGAAAAGAACCTTTCCAGGGAAGGGAATGGCACCGGCATGCGCACTGTCAGCTCAGCAGTGAGAACAGAAGACAGAACACAAAGGACAACGCCTGGGAGGAGGAAGAACACTAAGCAAGCATGATGACTGTTTTCTTAAATTAGAAGATAAGAGGAAGATAAGGCAACAGCTTAAAGGAAAGGTAGGGTTCAAGGAAGAGATTTTATTTATTTTGTTTCGTTTCTGTTGCTCTGGGTTTTATTTTTCCTTGGGCACTAAAAAACGACATAGTGTTGAAAAGGATTATTTTTACATTCTTTCTCTGATGCTTGTCTTGCTACTGAACTGTCATTTGTTGCCAAGAGAACATAGTGTCCAGCAAATCATATCTGTTTCTATAAAAAGATCAGAAAAGAAAAACATCAAGGAGACCATTTGGTGAGACAAAACCTGTTTCTTTAAAAAGAATCTGTGTTAATTTTGAGAAACAATGTTTATCAGAAATTTTAAAAGCAGCTTTTCAAGCATATAGCATTTAGCTCATTTTGTTTTAGTAATTACAAAAATAATTTCCAAGAAAGTATTCCTACATTGGCACTATATGTGAACTTTTAGTTCACATAACCAACAAAAATGGTAAGTTATGTATAAAATCTAAATTTCTGAATGTAATAAAATATAAAAATTCCTTTAAATAAAGTTCTCTAACAAATATTATCATTATGTAGGCAAAACAAGAATATGATGTAAAATGAACAGTCTTTTAAGCAAAAAAATATTTTCAGTGGATAACAGAAAACCTCTCTATATCATTACAGAGACTGAATAATTGAAGAGCTCATTGCTTCCTCGGATTTGAATCATCCATGCCTAGTAAGGTGCTTGGTTTCTATTAAGAATGTTTGTTTAATGAATGAACAAATGTGTTTTTATAATGATTCTTCCTACCTTCCACCCTCTCCTCTCCTCTCAAAAAACTACCTAACCCAAATCTCCTGGCTCTATTTGAGGTTATTTAACTGCAGAATGAATAGTTACTATACCATTCCGATTGTAGAAAACAAAGGAGGAGCTAAGCCAGGTTGTAACTGACTTTATATTTTTTTCTCCACTAAAAACTACGAATACTATGAATGCCTTTACCATTCCATTTTGCTTTCACTAAACCAAACACATACAAACAACTACCACACTCACAAAACTATGATGCAGCTAGATCTAGATCTAATACGCAAAAGAAAATAGAACATTTTTAGGATACTTATTTCCTCTTAATTGGAAATTTTGTAGAAAGTGTATTTTACTAAAGGCATTTAGATATAGAATATGATTACTGGGGGCCAGTGCCGTGGCTCACTTGTTAATCCTCGGCCTGCGGCGCCGGCATCCCTTTATGGGAGCCAGGTTCTAATCCTGGTTGCTCCTCTTCCAGTCCAGCTCTCTGCTGTGGCCCAGGAGGGCAGTGGAGGATGGCCCAAGTGCTTGGGCCCCTGCACTCTTATGGGAGACCAGGAAGAGGCACCTGGTTTCGGATCAGCGCAGCACTGGCCGTAATGGCTTTTTGGGGAGTGAACCAATGGAAGGAAGATCTTTCTCAGTCTCTCTCATTGTCTATAACTCTACCTGTCAAATAAATTAAAAATAATAATAATATGATTACTAATAGTTCAGATCCACTAAAAGGACACAGAAATACTTACTGAATACTTACTCTATGAAGCAGGTATATCTTACCTATTCCACAGGAAAAAAAAACTGAAGCTCTCTAAAGGCAAGTAACCTTTCCAAGTTTTAAACCCTGTTCTATCAAGAGTCCACCATGTACTATACTTTTTTTTTTTAAGATTATTTATTTATTTATTTATTTGAGAGGTAGAGTTACAAACAGTGAGAGGGAGAGACAGAGGGGTCTTCCTTCCATTGGTTCACTCCCCAGATGGCTGCAATGGCCGGAGCTGCACCAATCGGGAGCCACAAGCTAGGAGCTTCTTCCGGGTCTCCCACATGGGTGCAGGGGCCCAAGGACTTGGGCCTTCTTCTACCTCTTTCCCAGGCCATAGCAGAGAGCTGGACTGGAAGAGGGGCAGCCGAGACTAGAACCAGCGCCCATATGGGACGCCAGCACCGTAGGCGGAGGATTAACCTACTGCTCCACAGAGCTGGCCCCACTATGTACTATTCTAATACAGAACTACAGAATTCATTTATTAAAAATTTAGTGGATGTTAGGCACTGTGAGGTCTAATAGAAAGTATACTACTAGAACTGACTCTACTTTCAAGCACTTAAAAACACATATTTGAATTTATACTTACGAATTTATAAGTACTGATTTATTTTTAAAATATTTTATATAGGTGCTTTATAAATGGAAGTTACTACCTAGTCCATTAACACATATCAATTTATTTTTAGCAAAAAGTTTTATTCAAAGGAGCAGGTAGGTGTGTAGTCTGGTAGTTAAGATGTCCACCTTCACAGATCAGAGTACCTGATTCATTTGCCAATTGGGAATCCTAACTCAAGTTTCTTGCTAATTCAGGCTCTTGGGGGGCAGCAATGATGGCTGCAGTGTTTGGGTTTCTGTTACCCACATGGGAAACCTGGACTGAGCTCCTGGCTCCTGGATTTGGCTCACAGCTTAAGCCCCCTGCCTAGGCCCAGTCACTTCCAGTATTTGGGGTATCTGGGTGTATGTCTCTCTGGCTCTTAAATAAAAAAAGTATAGAAAAAATTTAGCTTCAACTTTTCCATAACACATTTAGACTGATTAAAATTTTATTTGCACTGAAATACGTACTTGATTCTTTTTATACTCTCTTAGAAACTGGGTCTTCTTTTAATAACAAGCAAAAATAATTTTCTTCAAATGACATACAAATAAATGGCTTGCCTGTACGTCAACATCAACTACATACACTTTAAAATTTGGGCTAAAAAGACTATTTCAACTAAAAAGAGTAATTCTTAGCAATGTAGAACTATTCATCTAGAAAACTGACTACACTTCATTAGTCCCTCAAGTCTGATTTCACTATAACTGCCCATCCTTCCTGATACGGTTTATGCTTATGATATGAATTCCAAACGCAGTGCAGAGCAATCACAACCCTTTGCAGACTCCGCACCTGGGAACATCTGTATACGTGTCATTACTGAGCCAAGCGGTGACCCCGCATACACAAGAAGGCTGTCATGTCATTTGTTTCAGTTTTTAGAACTAACATTATCTTACACCACCCTCTCGTAAACAAACAGCATAAGAGAGTTACCTGCAGTAAAACAGTGCCCCACAGGACAAAGAAAGCAATTTATATGAGCGAGCTTAATGAACAAAGCTTTGAAGCCATTCTGGAAAGCACAGGCTTGATGGAAGTGCTAGCATTCTACCAGCTGCTGAGACAGGTGCTGCCTTCTGCTGGAGCACATTCAAAAGATTACAAATTAATCTCCAGACTGAAACCAATGGCTGCCTGTCACTCTGCCATGATCACTAGCTTAAAAAAGTCACCAAAGAAACGAAACAGGCCATCAAATACAACTTTCAAGGTCAAACACAACTCTAGATGAGTTTGGCAGCTACTTACTTACATACATCACTTTCTGGAGCTCTTTGTATTAAACTCAAAGCTGACTGCCTGGAGTCACAGGTCTCATAGTCACTCCACCCGGGAGTTTATGAGTTATCACTATTTATCGCGAAGAACTTCTGAGATAGTTGGGGGGAAATACTATGGAAATATTAAATGGCATTTTCTTTGTTAAATTTTGAAACATTTTATCATAAGCTCAGGAGAAACAGGCTTTCTACAGGAATTCTGCTTCAGATCCTATCTGCCCTTTCGTTAGAATTCATCCACACTCCCCAGCCATCGCCCCAGCACACACTCCATACATTTTTCCTACCACCATCATATCATATCCTACTTTCATTATATGAACACTGGTCAGAACACTTTAGAATTTGATAAATCCCAAAACAATGTTTCCACATCTGAGCAATTATTATAAAAATGATTCTGGAGGTTTTTAAAAATATTATGGTACAAGTTGCCAAATTATTTTAAATCCATTTAAATGCACACAAACATACAAAATGAAAACTGTACTGAAAGTTTCTTTCAATGATTTTTCATCCTTTCAATGCTTGAAACTCAAGTAACACTATCTGTTCTGCCAGGTTTTAAAGTTGCTTTCATTCGACTGTACATGCCTGTGACCTCCACAATGACCTCTACCAAAGCAGTTGTGCACTTCACTGTGGTGCAAATCCTCACAGACAAGTTGAACCTGTTCTTTTTGGCACTCAGCCCTTGTGCCGAACACACAGCTGAGATTTATTATAAAAGGGGGAACTAAGGGGCATTATTTCACAACATTTATCCTTCACATATAGCCAACTATAATCTTTTACAACCTTTGAGAGCTCTTAAATAAACAGATCTTCTCTTAATTGCACAGAGTTTCTTATTTGTCACCAATCATAGAGCATATGGAAGATTCATTTTACACTAGAAAAGGCTAACACACAAAGCATGTGTAAAATTATAAAAATTACTCTTTTCTTAATAGTTATTCAAAAATAGTAACAGCTTTAATCCTCAGACCTGAGGATAATTAATTACCTAATTCACTGTGAATGCAGTAAAATAATAAAAATCTGTCTTCAAGGATCTGCACTTCAAGAAGACAGTCTTAAAAAGTCTTCCTAAAGCTCTCTAACAGGTATTTTTTTAAACACTTTAGAAAACATTAACCCTTATTTTACAGTGTTTTCTGTTTTCTTTTTAATTCCAAAGTCCAAGTTTAATTCAGCCTTTCTCAGAGCATTTGTAAATCATGTTCCAATATAACAATTTTGAACTAGACTCATATACAAGACTGCTGCTGGCTACTTCCTCTATTCAATTGATTTGATACCCTGGGGGAAGGAGGAATTTCAAGAGTTCTAAGAAGTATCTTTAATGACAGGAATTACCACACCATTTAAATTAATTCTTCAGGATTTGCTAATTGATCTACCATCAAGAACTGCCTTGTGGAAAATGAAGGACCTAAGACAGCCTCAAAAGTATTCTATCCTGAAAATCAGATCCAAACTAGCTTATCAGCTAACTGCTCAACATTAAGTATACTGAGATATGTTGATTCAAGTGAATATTTCCTTGCTCTAAATTCTTCTAAATTTTTACACTAATATTAAGTGTACAAACAATTGGCAAAAAATGCCTGTAGATCTTTTCCCAATGGATTTTTTAAATGATTGACTATTAAATGAATTCTTAATGGTAATAATATATAACACTGTGTAAGAATTAGAGATTCAACAGTGAGCAAAGCAGACATGCTCATAAAATCAAATATACATTATCCTGATTTAAATATAAAGTTATTTTAGTAAACTTAACATTTTAAGCAATAAAACCATATTGTTCTAGTTCAAAGAAAGAATGTTTCAAATAATTTATAGCCCCAATACTTTCTCCATCTACCTAGGAACTACATGTGGAAGTTTATGAGTTTGAACTTTTTTTTATTCATCACTACATCAGAAAACACTCATTCTTACGATATACAGTCATTCAGAAAAAGACTACCAAATTTTACACATTTGGAAGGTGTGCCATCTTTAAACAGATATAATTTACATGTAAGAAAATTGCTGACCAGTTATATTCACAATATAAATCTGTACTACAAACTAAAAATATTGATCAAATATGTAAAAAATGTCTAAAGACTTAAATTCACAATATATTATCACAATATGTCAACACTGGTGGTATTTTTAAATGCTTGAAGCCAATAATTCACTTTGAAATAAATGTGCTTAAAGATTTTCATAACATCCAAAACTATGTTTGATGAAGTCACAAGATAACTACAGGTTAACCTCCAAGAAATTTAAAACAGCTGTAAGAACAATTTTAGCCCCTCTTTATTTTCATTCTTCGCACCATATACCTTCTTCCTAGCAAGAACACAACCATATGCTCGCTCATTCTGGAACTCCCCACATTATATTTGCCCTTAGAATAATGCAACGTTGGGGCCTGTGCTGTGGCTCAGCGGGTTAACGCCCTGGCCTGAAGCGCCGGCATCCCTTATGGGTGCTGGTTCTAGACCCCACTGCTCCTCTTCTGATCCAGCTCTCTGCTATGGCCTGGGAAAGCAGTAGAAGATGGCCCAACTCCTTGGGCCTGTGCAATCTCATGGGCGACCTGGAAGAAGCTCCTGGCTCCTGGCTTCAGATCGGCACAGCTCTGGCTGTTGTGGCCAATTGGGGAGTGAACCAGCGATGAAAGACCTTGCTCGCTCGCTCTCTCTCTCTGCCTCTCCTCTCTATGTAAAAATTGGACTTTCAAATAAATAAAGAAATCTTTGGAAAAAAAAAAAAAAGAAGAAGAAGAACAATACAATGTTAAAAGCATGGGTGGTAGAGTCCAGAGAGTTGAATACCAGCGCTACCTTGAGGAAGTTTTTATTTATTTAAAAAGGTCTTACTCTAGCCCAAGTTTCACATGTATGTAAAAGGATCAAATAACATATTTTAAAGACACTACCAATTACTTAGGAACACTACATCATCATCATCATCATCATCATCATCATAGTATCAGGTGAAAGGGGAAGAAGTTACTTAACACCACATGAGATAAAATCACTATAGGCTATCATCAACATATTAAAGACAATCTTCCAAAAGTTGATTTGTAAGTTAGAACTGGACACCTTCCTTCAGAGACAATGCTATATATAAATGATGGCACAATCCCAGACTAACAATATATAAAACACAGTAATTATCTTATAGTCTCAGTCTCTGTGAACAGTGGAGAGAAAACAAAGTTTACCTTTAGGGAAAAATTTGAAATTTCTTAAATTTTAGTTTTTTGTTTTCCAGTGCAGTACCTAGTATCTTTCCCAGGTATTTCATGTCTCCACAACACCATAAAAGCTCCTAATTGGAAACATTCCACTGGTGTCTACTACAAAACCTAACACGCTTCCTAATCTCAAGTCACCAATGCGCATCTACCACAATCAAAACATTTCTGATTCAGGAAGGTGTTAGGAGGAAAGAAATTGAATTGCATGATTTTACTTAGCAAACATCTGGTTTTTATTATATCACTATTGCTTTTAAAAAGAACATTTGTAAAACATTTTTTCTTGAACAAAATACAAGGCAGTAGATGCCTTTAACAACACAGAAAGAACTACTCACAATTTTATATTTTACTGTTTTTGTATTTTTAATAAGTGTCAACAGAGATTATTTGGATCAAATTTTTCACCTGCATCACTCCCTACATAAAAAACAGATGATCAGAAAGCACTAACATTCTTCACAATGACTCAACTGAAGTAGCATCAGGAATTCCATATGAAAACTGAGGATACAGACACCCTGGATAATTTTAGTACCTATAAATAACAAAGTTCAGGTAATTTCAGAATTAGACCGGATATTAAAGATCATCTATAGTTTTACTGACCCTGAATTTTTAAATCCCCTCTTCGATATCCTTTTCTATGGCTAAACACCTCATAAGATAGCAAGATAGGGGCCAGCGCTGTGGTGAAACAGGTTGAGTCCCCTCCCCCGCTGCCTGCAACACCTGCATCCCACGGGGTGCAGGCTGGGGTCCCAGCTGCTCCATTTCCCATCCAGTTCCCTTCTGGTGTCCTGGGAAGGGCAGTAGAGGATGGCCCAAATGGGAGACAAAGATGAAGCTCCTGGCTCCTGGCTTCAGCCTGGCCTAGCTCTACCTGTTACAGCCATCTGGGGAGTGAACCAGCGGATGGAAAGATCTCTCTTCTCTCTCTAACTTTGTCTTTCAAATAAATAAAATAAATCTTAAAAAAAAAGTGGGGGGGCAAGACAACAGAGTTTATAGACACATCTGACTCTCCCAATAAATCCATTAAAGGATACACCTTAAATAAATAAAAGATGAAATCTCTATGACACAGACAAAATTCTACATACTCATTAATGCACACAAACCACATTTGTCTCACAACTAGAACTTCTCTTCATATTCCCTCCATCATTAAGACTCTCTACAGGGTCCGGCGCTGTGGCACAATGGGTTAACACCCTGGCCTGAAGCGCCAGCATCCCATATGGGCACCAGTTCGAGACCCAGCTGCTCCACTTCTGATCCGGCTCTCTGCTATGGCCTGAGAAAGCAGTAGAAGATGGCCCAAGTCCTTGGGCCCCTGCACCCACGTGGGAGACCTGGAAGAAGCTCCTTGCTCCTGGCTTCAGATCGGTGCAGCTCCAGCCGTTGCAGCCAACTGGGGAGTGAACCATCGGATGGAAGACCTCTCTCTCTCTGCCTCTCCTTCCTCAGTGTCACTCTGACTTTCAAATAAATAAATAAAAATCTTAAAAAAAAAAAAGACTCCCTACAATACATAATTCCTATAAAAGACAGTTATGCCCTTGTTGAGAAAAAAAGGAGCAGACATCAGTCATCATGAAGAAGTACAAATTTGTAAATATTTAGGCAGCTTCATTAACTACAGTATTTTAATCAAGAAAGTGCCATGTTGTTTGTTAACTGTGAGTTCATGCAAGCCTTTGACTGACTCTACATTCTTGACTTCTGATCTGTTATTCCATCTGATGGTCAGACAAATGTTTGCTATGCATGTATTCACCAGACAGAAATTCCAATAAAATGAGAATCCAAAAATGGAATGGAGTTATATTTAGGGTTTCTATTATATGCAAAATATGATCACTCTTTAAGTCATCCTTTAATGATTTAAAAAGTCATTAATATTTTTAAGAGATTGTATCATACTGTCCTATTAGTTTACTTATTACTTAGAACAGATCATTGTCCCTTTGTCTTTAGACTGCTTACAATTTTGGCAGATTCTATATCTGCTTTTAAGATTTACCTTATGTTTGCTGTTAGTGGTTTAAGTTAATCTACCATGTTTTCTATGAAGGAATACTAATGGGTTAAATCTGGGAAACAGCGTACCTTTATAATTGATAGAATCTAAAATTATTCAAATAATCTTGTGTGAGCATTTCATTATATCCTTAAATTCTCAAAAATAACACATTGCAACATATAGTCCAAATATGAAAAAGGTTATTTGCTCAGGTCCTATTAGCAAGAACTGAACCCACCCAGTCTCATATCAAAGCCCTTATCATTGCCACACTGCTACCCTGCCTAACTCTTGTAAAAAATCAAAATAAGAAAAATCTCTTGGTTGTACCATCAAGCAGGATCCTACAACTACTCCCCTTTACTTCTCATTCTCAACTCAAACATTCCTGTTGGGAAAGTGCAAGTTGCTATTATGTAGAGCACAGGGAAACAGGTTGATTATCTTTGGTAAAATCAGTGGAACTCTGCTAGAACTGCTTAACAGCAATGATAAAAGGTGCAGCATTACTTATGATTTCAAAGATAAGAGGCCTGTATCAGAAATAAATTTACTATCTAATTTCCAAAACTAAAAACAATCTAGAAATAAAGACAATTTCACAGAGCCGTATCACTACCAATAATCCTCATTTAACAAACTATGCACAAGAACAGTGTAGGAGCTCCCACCAAAAATAATGTAGCTGGTTTAAGGTCCAACATTACTTTATCAAATTCTTTTTTAATTTAAAAAAAATTTTTTTTAAATTTTTTGACAGGCAGAGTGGACAGTGAGAGAGAGAGACAGAGAGAAAGGTCTTCCTTTGCCGTTGGTTCACCCTCCAATGGCCGCCGCGGTCGGCGCACCGCACTGATCCGATGGCAGGAGCCAGGTGCTTCTCCTGGTCTCCCATGGGGTACAGGGTCCAAGCACTTGGGCCATCCTCCACTGCACTCCCGGGCCACAGCAGAGAGCTGGCCTGGAAGAGGGGCAACCGGGACAGAATCCGGCGCCCTGACCGGGACTAGAACCTGGGGTGCCGGCGCCACAAGGCGGAGGATTAGCCTAGTGAGCTGCAGCGCCGGGCATCAAATTCTTTACTGGTCTTTCACCTATTTTGCATGTTTAACTCAAGGGATACTATGGTACAATGGGAAAATAATTAAACTAAGAATCTGAAGGCTTCTAGTCTCATTCTGAATTTCACTGTCCTCTTGTGATTAGTGAACATATCAGTAAAAAAGAAGGAAAACATTAATAATATCCATGCTGCATATTTATATGCAAGTTCATTCAATATTATAAATATTATAATCAATACTGTATATTCTTTAGATTTTAACACTATTACAGACATTAAAAAATCTAGAGCCACACGTAGTTCAAATACCTCACTGTAGGAGTATGCTAAAGTTCATTATCATTAGTAACACTGATTTTTAGAGAAGACTATAACTCAACAAGACTATGACTACTCAGGAAGCTTTGAATGACTGCTGTCATTTATTTGCATTAACTGTACCATTCAGGTTAAATTGATGTTCACGATCCTCCAAATATATTATCAAAATATGACCTGAGAGAAAGAACCGTTATTTATGTTATGAAAAAGTAAGCCCCAGAAATGAAAAGTTCCAGCAAAATAATCTATAACTGTGTTTATATTACATGAATGATATGCTGTTTCTCCAAAATACCATGTAAAAAGTCAGTAACTCTGAAATGTGTAAAGTATTTCCATGTGCTTAGTAAGAAAACTATCCAAAACAAACAATCCTTAAGAAAGTTCTTATTATTTTATTTCCCTACCATCTGTTTTTGTCTTTTTTTTAATTCCACTCACCTTCTTTCTTTCAGTTGCCTGCCTATTGCTCATAGTAACACTTCTAAAAGAATAAGGCAGCAAAATTAGATACCCAGCTGGGAACTTGTACCAGATATTACTTGGCAATGACACAGTCCAGAGTTAAATATTTATGTGCATCAGCTTCTAAAGAGACTAATAATACATGTCTCAATGTAAATACTATTCTATAGTACCTTTTACCTATGCTTAAAGATTATCATTCAATACTCACCAAAAGGAAAACATGTTTAATTAAGATCATACACACATACATATATATATAGGCTTATAACTACTATAAGCCTTATTTTTATATATTTGTTTTTATCTTATATATATAAGTATACAGAAAATGTGTATATAGGTGCATGTGTAGGAAATGCCATTAGGAAGGATAAAAATCTGACAGTATGTAATGCCCCAATATAAAATATAATTTAAAAATTAGCACAACATAAGGGTATTTCAAAGAGTTTGTAGAAAAATAAAATCAAGATGTTTGGTGCAAAAAATTTTTGCAGTTTTATTCATAATGTGCATTTTCATGAACTTCTAGAAGCCCCCTTGTATGCATGATTTCCAATTTTTTTGTACCAGAATAAACTTATCTTTTTAATTTTATTTTCTATGAACTTTTTGGAGTACCACTGTATTACCACTTTTCACTAACAAAACAGCCCAGGTAGGCCCTCTTCAAAGAGGTATTACTCAGTTACCTGGCTGTACTAAAACAGGACAGCCTCTATCACTAGAGACAAAGAAAAACATATCCTCATGAGGACATAACAATTAAAACATAAACACACCTAAAAAGAAGTCCCAAATACATGAAGCAAAAAATGGACAGAATTGAGAAACAGACAATTCAAAAATAAACATCAGAGATTCCAATACCACACTTTCAGTAACTGACAGACGACACAGAAAAGAGATACAGAAGATTTAAACACCATCAATTAACATGATATAATTAATATCTAACAGACACTCTGTAAAACAACAAAGTATGATTTCCAGTATACATGAAACTTTCTATCCAATAGAAAATATATATGTCCAGAAAATAAGTATCAACAAACTTAAAAATACTGAGATTATACCAAGTATGCTCTCCAACCACAATAAAACTGAATTAAAAATCAAGAGTTGAAAATTTTGGAATCCATGAATATTAGGAAATTCTAAATAACCAATAGTAAAACAAACCACAATAGAAATTAGACAACATTTTCAACATAAAATAAAAACATACCGTATTTATGCAGCTCAAGAATGCACAAAAGGACGTGCAGTTTAAGTGTCTGTATTAGAAAAGAATATCTTGGGGCCAGCGTTGTGGCATAGCAGGTAAAGCATCTGCCTGTAATGCTGGCATCTCATATGGGCACTGGTTCAAGTTCCCAGCTGTTCCATTTCAGATCTAACTCCCTGCTAGTGTGCTTGGGAAAGCAGCAGCATATGGCCCAAGTCCTTTGGCCCCTTACACCCACGTGGGAGACCAGGAAGAAGCTTCTGGCTCCTGGCTCTGGACCAGCCCAGCTCCAGCTGTTGTGGCCATTTGGGGAGTGAATCAGCTGATGGAAAACCTCTCTTTCTCCTCCCCTTCCCTCTCTGTAAACTCTGCCTTTCTAAAACAGAAAAGAACATTTCAAATAATCTAAATTTTCTAAATTTTGACCTTAAACAATTAGAAAAAGAGCAAAGTAAACTCAGTTAATTGGAAGGAAGACTATGACAAATATTAAAAAGTGAATAAAACAGAAAATAGATAAACAACAAAGAAAACTCATTAAAACCAAGGCTGGTTATTTGAAATAATCAGCAAAGCTGCCACACCACTAAAATGAATGACCAAGGGGAAAAGAGAGGACACAAAACTACCTAAATAAAAAATGAAAAAGAGAACACCCTCTTGGCCTACAGAAATTCAACTTAGATAACACTGACCAATTCCTAATGAAGACTCAAATTACTTCATTAAGGAATAAAGAGAAGGGTGGGGGGGAAAGGTAAGGAAGTGTCTGAATGTACCTATAGTAAGAAAAGAAATCACAACACTAATTTGAAATCCTTCCATTAAGAAGGCAAAACAAGACAGAAAAACTGGTGAATTCTATTTAAAATTTCAAAAAGAAATAACATCAATCCTTCACATGTTCTTCCAGAAAATGGAAAAGGAAATAAAGCCAAAGAAAACCATGTTATAACATGGAAAAAGCATTAAAAACATTATGCTAAGTCAAAGAAGCTGGACTCCAGCCTACATATTCTATGATTCCATTAATAGGAAATGTGGCAGGGAAACTCTATAAAGACAGAAAGCAGAAAGGGCTGGGAATGCAAGCAGGAATTAACTGCCAACTGTCACAATGGATGCTTTCAGGCTGATAAGACTAAAATCTATCATAAACCTGCATCGTGGCTGCATAGCACTTTACATCTTTTTATTATTAATAAAATCATCATTACATCATTAGCCTCCAACAACTCCCTCCTCATTTTCTCTCACAAGCATTTTTAAACTAACATATATTCTACTCATCTTGGCATCTTTTTCTCAAACAGCAAGTATCAGTGCAATGTAAAACAGAAAAACAATTTTTAAGAAATGAATTAAAGCAAAACCTGGCTCTTTGACCTGAGAAAATTGAAAATCCTCTGACCAGACTGATCAGTGAAAAACTATAAATTACCAAACTCAGAAAGGAAAGAAGGAACATTACTGCTAGAGATCCTACAGGATGCTAAGTTTGCAAAGATCATAGATGTTTGGCTGGGTAAGTGCAGTAAGTCCATTTCTGACCTAACAACACTTACAATTTGCAGTGAGTTTATCAGGACATAACCACATTCTAAAGCTAAGGAGCACCTGTATTTGTTCCCTCTGTTGTCTGGCATATAGCTCTAAATCCCTTGAAGTCTCTTATGTGATAAATGTCTTTTCTTACAACAGGGTGACTGATGGCTGACCCTGGACAGCAACAGCATCAGCTGACTGCCAGAGCAACAAACTAAACAGAACACTGACACTTTCACCTTCACCGACTGACGTCCTGGGAGAGGAGAATGGCTAACAATTAAGTCAACCACTGACCATACCTAAGTAATGAGGCCTCCAGAAAACAACCAAAAGGACAGTGTCTGGAAGCTCCTGGGTTGCAGAAAACATGGAGGTGTGTCAGGACAGTGGGCTGCTGTTATGATGTATCACTGTCATGATTCCTGTAAATAAGTTAGCATTTTAATTATGACCAATATTACCATGCTTTTACAGAACAAACTCCATTTTGAGGCTTTTATTTTACAACAGAAGGTGTAACTGAGCCAAGTGGCTGGCTTTCAGTCACCTTACACCAGATGATGGACAGCCATACAGTCAGCTATGTATCAGTATGCAAATGGAATGGTGGGTATCTGGGTCTTTTCCCTCCAAGGTTGACATCTGAAAGCTGAGATAATATGCCTTTTGGGACTATAAATAGCTGTACCTTCAGGTTGCCACTTGAGCCACATCTCACTGCCTCCATTCTTTGCAAATATTCACTTTGAGTTGGTATCAAGTGCTAGAGGCTCTGTGGAGTGAACAAGACCTTTAAGTCACTGCTAATGACTTCATGGCTATCCACACCAGTTCCAGTGTCACCCTGCAGAAATTAACCTCCCAGACCCTTGGACTGCTTCTTCCCTGGACTCACAATGTTTGGTTCATTACAAGAACTGTGTGCTCCTGTGTTCACTTTTACCTGATTTTTCATATATTCTTTATCTTAGTTTTGCTTATTCTGCTTTTGTGTCTATTTCAATAAACTGACTAATTCATGACTAGCTTTGATTCACTTGACTTGTCATTTGATTAGAAAATAAAGAGCCTGACCTCTTAGAGAAATTAGAATTGAGGCTAAGGGCCAGCGTTGTGGCATAGCAAGTTGAACTGCCACCTATAGCACCAGCATCCATAGGGGTGCCGGTTTGAGTCCTGGCTGCTCCACTTCCAATCCAGCTCCATGCTAACGGCCGGGAAAACAAAAGATGGCCCTAGTGCTTGAGCCCCTGCCACCCATGTGGGAGACACAGATGAAGCTCCTGATTCCTGGCTTCAACCTGGCTCAACCCTAGCAGTTACAATCATTTGGGGAGTGAACCAGTGGATGGAAGAATGCCCTCTGTCTCTCCTTTTCTCTCTGTAACTTTGCCTTTCAAATAAATAAGTCTTAAAAAGGGAAAGAAAAAAAAAAAAGAATTAAGGTTAAAATCATCACCAGGTAGCACAGAACCTATTTTTGTCACATTGCACACTTGCCCAGAGAGGACATGGAAGCTCCATATTCCCTGCTACACACAGTGCCCTATGAATCTCTCCACTTTGCTGGTCATGTGTATCCTTCACAATATCCTTTCTAGTAAGCGGGTAGCAAACCTGAGCGTCTCCCTGAGTTCTTTGTGCCACTCTAGCAAATGACTGACCAGAGGAAGGGGTCATGGAAACCTCTCATCTATAGCCAGCTGATCAGAAGCACAGGTAACACTGGGGCTTCTGACTGGTGTCTGAAGGTGGGGGTGGGGGTAGGGAATTCTGGAACTGAGCCCTTAACCTTCTGGATCTACATTCACGCCATTTAGTGTTTGAATTGGGTTAAATGATGGGACATCTAGTCAATATCTGATGGAGAACTGCTCAATGTTAGTGGAAACACACACACACACAAATTTTGGCTACCAGAGGTATTCTATTTCAAGTGTACATAATAGGAGAAAATAGCTGTTTTTCCCATTATATATGGTAGACCACGTATAAAACATGTGATAAAAAATATGCTGTATAAAATATACAGCTAAGAGTCACAAACCCTACTATCAAGTGCAAGTCATTCCATGTTATAGTTTTTACTTATATCTGTACCCGTTTACCCTTAACTTTTATGATGGGCCAGATATCATAAGAATTTTATATAATTACTTCATAAAATATTCAATGACCCTGTAACATCGGCACAATCTTCTTAAGAGCTGAGTAAATTAAGGCTTAAAGAGTTTAAGTGATCGTACAAGGTCATACAGCTAAATATATACAGATGCTCCTTAACTTAGGATGGTGTTATACCCGCCTATATCCATCAAAAATTGAAAATATTGTAAGCGAAAAATGTGTTCAGGAACAGGTATTCTGGTGCAGAGGGTTTAACTGCCTCTTGGAATGCCCACACTCCATCATTAGAGTGTCTGGTTCTGGTCCCTGCTGCCCCACCCTTCTGATCCTACTTCCTGTAAATGTGCCTGGAAGGCAGCAGACCATAGCTCAAGTACTCAGGTTCTTGTCACCCATGTTGGAGACCCAGAGGGAGTTCCTGGTCCTTGGGCTTGACCTGGCCTGGCCCTAGTTGTTGTAAGCATTTGGGAAGTGGGGGCATCTGGGAAATGAACCAGCAGATGAAAGATCTGTCTTTCCCTCTCTGTTCACTCTGCCTTTGAAATAAGGAAATGAATTATTTTTTAAAATGTGTTTAATATACTCCATCTACAAACACCAAAATGTAGCAAACAGGATAGTACAGGCCGTTCCCCCTCATGATCACAACTGTAGGGAAACTGCATCTTGCCGCCGCCGCTCAACATCACAAGAAGATATCATACCATATATCATCAGCCAAGAAAGAAACCATCAAACTTTGATAGCTTATATTAAATTCATGTTGCTTTTACACTATCATAAAGACAAAACTTATACATCAAACCATCATTAAGTCAAGGACTAGTTACATGTAATAGAATAGTCACAATTCAAACTTATAATACATCAACCTATTTTGAACAATTCTCAAAATAGCAAAAATCAAATTTGCAATTTTGAGGGGCTATTCATTTTATAAAAGGCTAACTTTAGGACATATTAAAGTATTCACCTTAGAATTATCTTATTTGTAACAACTATTTCATTTAAATTCTCGTTAAATCAAACATACATACATATAACCCTTTCAGAGATTTCAAAGGTGAAAATTCCAATATACCACAACGGCACTGAAATAACATAAAATAACTGGAGATGCTTAAATGCTAAGAAAAAGTAATCACCTCATAATGACCAGCTAATGAGATGGCTTAATCATTTCTCTGTGGATCTTATAAAGATGTAAGGACTGATAAGACTGTTACTAACTTAACTTGCACTTCAAAACACATTTACAGACTAAAACATATTTTTATTCTTTTTTTTTTTTTTATTTGACAGGTAGAGTTATAGACAGAGAGAGACAGAGAGAAAGGTCTTCCTTCAATTGGTTCACCCCCCAAATGGCTGCTACGGCCGGCGCTGTGCTGATTCGAAGCTAAGAGCAGGGTGTTTCCTACTGGTCTCCCATGTGGGTGCAGGGACCCAAGCACCTGGGCCATCCTCTGCTGTCCTCCCGGGCCACAGCAGAGAGCTGGACTGGAAGAGGAGCAACCGGGACTAGAACCCAGGGTGCCGGCGCCGCAGGCAGAGGATTAGCCAAGTGAGCCACGGCGCCAGCCAAAACATATTTTTATTCTAATACTCCATAGGCTAATACTATTAGCATTTTTATAAGACTTAATAAAGGACATCTGATTTTTTCAAATGCTACACCTTGATTTACTATCAAAGAGCAAATTATATATTAACAATAGAATTAATAAGTCAAGCTCTGCTCTTTATTTTTCAAGCAAAATGGTACAGCACTTATATTGCTTGGGACAAATTAATGGTTTTATAAAACATAACTGCTGGCTTTATATTATTTCTATTTTCTTACTTTATATACAAATGAGTATTAAATTTTTATAATACATTTTGAACATTGAGATAAATCTTCCAATGAGTTCAGAAGAATAAGTAATATCTGAAGCAAATAGTTAAGTACTATTTTTTGTACTCAGAAAAGCAGATTTATATGACAAATGAGCACTCTAGCTCTTTCTGATTCTCCCACAGACACTATGAACTAAAATTTAAAGACATTAATGTTAAACATTCAACAGCTTTCCCCTTTGGTAATGTATGGCTCGTGCCCCATACTACTCCCCAACAACCAACCATAAAGGGTCAAAAGTTACAACTAAAACAATTCCCAGGTTATCTTATGGCTCATTTATTCCCAGCTGGCATGCAAATAAGGTTTAGAAACACTATCAAGTCTAAAGAAATACTAAATTCTTAGCTTAGATTCTGTTTCCAAGTTTCTGAAATGACCAGTGTCTTTGCTTGTTATCGAAAAGCTGATTTTAGTTACCTATGAGTCTTTGTTGTGTAGATATTAGTGACAAATGAATGGAGAAGAAAAATTGTGTTTCTGTTTTTGAGATCTATTCACTGGCTTAACTAAGAATGATAAAATCAAAAATAGCTTTATTGATAATGGTGGGAAAAAATAAATTAGAACTGTTTGCAAAATGATGAGGAAATAAGAGATCATAGAATTTATTAGTGAGATCCAAACAAATCAGATTAAAATAACTAACACCCAGCCAACAAAGTTGCAATCCTCATTTTAAGAGTTCAAAAAGCCATCACCACAGAGAAAGCACAAATATACATAAAATGAGGTTTTTCCTATTCAGACATAAAACAGTGCTTAAATGGAAGTCTTAGACACTGGATTGACAATTTTTTACATAAATAATTTTTCTAGGACTCTACCGCACACAGAGTTTAATTCCTAGAAAATATATTCAAAAAATACATACATAGAAATATATTTCAAAAATTTTTTATTTCAAAAATAACATGTTATTTGTATTACTGTAGGACTATAACTAAAATATATTCACTTTCTCATTTCATAGTCATGATTTTATGCCTATATTTTTCTAAAGATAGCTTTTTTTTTAAAAGATTGATTTATTTGAAAGGTAGAGTTACAGAGAGAGGGAGAGACACAGAGAGATCTTCCATCCATTGTTGCACATTCCAAATGGCCATAACACCCGGACCTGGTCCAGTCCAAAGCCAGGAACCTAGAACTCCACCAGGTCTCCCACGTGGGAGGCAGGGGCCTAAATACTTGGGCCATCGTTCACTGCTTTCCCAGGGGCATTTCAGGAAGCTGGATCATAAGGGGAAGAGCCAGGACTTAAACCAGCACTGACATAGGATGCCAACATTGCAGACAGCAGCTTAACTGGAGGCAACACAACTTCAGCCCCTTATGCCCATTTTTAACCCTTCATCTGTCTCTAGCTTTAGACATAAATTGAGTCTTTTCAGTCAGATCTCAAAGGATCTATTTCCAAAACCCTTAATCATTTTAAAATGTCTTCCTTGAACCTTCTCCAAGTTCAGCACATCTGATTTTATTTGTTCTGTTAGATTTTCTTCAAGTAAAAAGATCAGGAAAAGAAAAGATCACTGGGCTGGCTCCTGCCCTAGATTACCCAGTCAGTTCACTATTAGAAGCGCTCAAATCCTACTGTCTCCAAATAGGAGGATATGTGATTTTCTTTTTTAATATTTTCACTAGATAGAGGTATAATAGAAAGAGAATGAGTGTCCCATACCACTCCCTAGCAACCAACCAGAGACTGCTCTCACATATACCAGACATACTATTCATTTCATCAAGACATCAAAGCAAAGATAACACTTATTATTCAAAAAAAGTCATAGGTCATGAATTCATAAGCAATGTTTATATTCTTCTGTATCTATCACCTAGCCTGTCCCTGGCTTATAGTGGTTATGCAATATTAATTTGTCCAGTGAAATCAACCCCTGGGATATGGGTGATCAATAAATATTACTTTTCATCCTTTACTTTAGCATTGATTTTTCCAAAGAGTATAAAACACTTCATAAACATTTAGATGTTTCATTGACATTCTGTGTCATTCTCCTTATTTAGCAACTAATAGACACTAATAAATTCACATAAACAGTTTATAATTCTAATGTTTACCTTGCCCTTGAACCAAATGCTGAATTGTTATAAAAATAAGTATTCTATGACATACTTTAGTTATAAGAATCCCAATATGAATTAAAATGATTGGCTGGCGCCGCGGCTCACTAGGCTAATCCTCCACCTTGCGGCGCCAGCACACCGGGTTCTAGTCCCGGTCGGGGCACTGGATTCTGTCCCAGTTGCCCCTCTTCCAGGCCAGCTCTCTGCTGTGGCCAGGGAGTGCAGTGGAGGATGGCCCAAGTGCTTGGGCCCTGCACCCCATGGGAGACCAGGAGAAGCACCTGGCTCCTGCCATCGGATCAGCGCGGTGCGCCGACCGCGGCGGCCATTGGAGGGTGAACCAACAGCAAAAGGAAGACCTTTCTCTCTGTCTCTCTCTCTCACTGTCCACTCTGCCTGTCAAAAAAAAAAAAAAAAAAAGAATAAAACCAAGAGCAACTCAAATGTCCTTCAATCAATGAATGGATAAATAAATACACCTGGTATTGTGGTGCAGTGCAACAGCTTGGAATAGCCAATAGCCAGCATCCTACATGAGCACCAGTTTGAGTACTGGCTGTTTTACTTCCAATCCAGTATCCTGCTAATGCACCTGAGAAAGCAGCAGAAGATGGCCCAAGTACATGGTCCCTTGGCACCCACAGGAGAGACCTGGATGGAATTCCAGGCTCCTGGCCTTATCCTGGCCTAGCCCTGGCTGTTCCGGCCATCTGGGAAGTGAATCAGTAGATGGAGGCTCTCTCTTTTTGCCTCTCTTTGTAAATCTACCTTTTAAATAAATAGAACCTTTAAAAAAAAGAGAGAGAGAGAGAGAATACATACAATAGTATTTTACTCAGCAGAAAGGAACAAATGATTGATGCATACAGCAACATGGATGAGTCTTTAAAAAAAAATTTATTTATTTGAAAATCAGAGTTACAGAGAAAGACATCTTTCGTCCTCTGGTTCAGGCTGAAGCCAGGGGCCAGGAGCTTCACCCGAGTCTCCCAAGTTGGGCAAGGGCCCAGGAACTTGGGTCATCTTCCACTGCTTTCTCTGAGTGCATTAGCAGGGAGCGGGATCAGAAGTGGTGCAGCCAGGACTCAAACCAGCATCACATGGGATGATAGTGCTCAGGCCACAACTTAACCTGCTGTGCCACAGCACTGGCCCCATGGGTGAATCTTAAGTGCATTTTGGTATATAAACAAATCTAGATCTAAAAGCCTATATAAGGTATGATGCCATTTGCATGATACTCTAGGAAAATAAAAATGAGGATAGCAAATAGATAACTAGTTTTGCCAGTGGTTGGGGTCACAGGGTTGACTACAAAAGGTCAGCACAGAAATTCTGAGAAGTGATGAAACTGCTATATATTATGATTGTCATGGTAAATATAAAACTCTACATATCTGTCAAAACTCTATATACCACAAAAAATGACCTTCACTATTTGTGAATTAACAATTACATTTAAAAAAAAAAAAACTTCAATATAAAACAAAAAGCCAAAGTCGCAGCAATACTAAAGATTTATATAAGCGGGTAAATACCAACTTTTTAAAAAAATTCCTTAAATTTAAAATCCTAAAAATATACTTCACAAATTAAACAATATAAAGAAATCTAGGGCTAGTATCGTGATACAGCAGGTTAAGCCACTGCCTGTGATGCCAGCATCCCATATGAGCACTGGTTCGAATCCTGGCTACTCCTCTTCGGATCCAGCACCCAGATAATGTTCCTGGGAAAACAGCAGAAGATGATCCAAGTACTTGGGCTCCTTTCTGCCACATGGGAGACCTGAATGAAGTTCTGGGCTCCTGCCTTCGGACTGGACCAGACCCAGTCACTGAGGCCATTTGGGGAGTGAACCAGAAAACAGAAGATCTCTGTCTCTGTCTCTCCCTCTTTGTCACTCTTGCTAAAATAAATAACTAAATCTTAATAAAAAAAGAAATTATAAAACAATTCACTTATATACTGAACTATTAAAGTACCAATAAACATTAATAGTAATATTACCATGGGTAATTATAATTACTACTATCTACCAGTTGGCTAGCATATACTGGACATTGGGTTTGGCTTTTCAAAAATGTATTTATCTGAGAGGCAGAAAGACACAGAGCTCCCACATGCTACTTCAATTCCAAAATACCTGCAAACAGTGGAGGCTGAACCAGACCAACGCCAGAAGCCAGGAACTCAATCCAAGTTTCCCAAGTGGGTGACAGAAAACCAACCACTTGGCTCACCACTAGTGCCTTAGGGTCTGCACCAGCAGGGAGCCTAGGGCAGGAGCCAGAGCCAGCTATGAAACCCAGGCACTCCAACATAGGACGAGGACCTCTTAACTGCTAGTACAGCAGCTGTCCCTGGTCCATCATTTTACATATGTACTTCAATCCTCTGAACAATCATGAAATTAAAAGTTCTCAATTTTACAGTTGCAGAACAAGCTCAGAAGAATAAAGGGCTTATACCTTACCCAGGGACACACAGCTACACATTAGTGAATCTGGAGTTATCTCAGTCTATGCTCATTATCTTTCCTCTGCACTACGTTGTCTCTTAATTCAAAAGCCTTAATCTCGTAATCTCTTAAAGAGTAGTGTTTTTCTTCACATTATTTAAGGATGCATTAATGCTTCCTACCTTTGAAAGTTTAAAACTGATCATGAATATTTGATACTATTTAGGTACCCAAACATCCATGTTCATATAAAACTAACTTAATATGTGCAGCCTTTGCTCTCAAAATGTTTAAAATCAAATAGCTAGCACACATATGACCAACAAGGTGGGCAGTTATAAAATTTATAAAGAGTAGGCTGGAATGGGCTGTTGGAGAAATGAAGACATATATGCAGAAAAAAGAACAATGTCCCTATACTTAGAGGTCAAAGGCTGGCCATTTTATATACTTAAGGGCCTTTTTCCTCACAATCTCAAAAACTTCAATTTCTTAGTTTAAAAAGATAATATGTGGGGTTGACGCTGTGGCGCAGCAGGCTAAAGACCCAGCCTGCAGCACTAGCATACCATATAGGCACCAATTCGAGTCCCCGCTACTCCTCTACCAATCCAGCTCTCTGCTGTGGCCTGGGAAAGCAGTAGAAGATGGCCCAAGTCCTTGGGCCCCTGCACCCACGTGGGAGACCTAGAAGAAGCTCCTGGCTCCTGGCTTTGGATCAGCTCAGCTCTGGCCATTGTGGTCATTTGGGGAGTGAACCAGTGGAATGAAAGACCTCTCTCTCTCTCTCTCTCGTTCTACCTTTCTCTGTAACTCTTTTTTTTTTTTTTAATTTTTTGACAGGCAGAGTGGACAGTGAGAGAGAGAGAGACAGAGAGAAAGGTCTTCCTTTGCCGTTGGTTCACCCTCCAATGGCCGCCGTGGCCAGCGCGCTGCAGCCGGCGCACCGCGCTGATCCGAAGGCAGGAGCCAGGTGCTTCTGGTCTCCCATGCAGGTGCAGGGCCCAAGCACTTGGGCCATCCTACACTGCACTCCCAGGCCATAGCAGAGAGCTGGCCTGGAAGAGGGGCAACCGGGACAGAATCCAGTGCCCCGACCGGGACTAGAACCCCGTGTGCCAGCGCAGCTAGGCGGAGGATTAGCCTGTTGAGCCGCGGTGCCGGCCTCTCTGTAACTCTTTCAAATAAATTTTTAAAAAATTCTTTAAGATAAAAATAATATGGAAAAAAACATAAAAAATTAAAGGTAAGTAATTGTTAAGTACCATTCTGAGACAGACATTCAGAAGAACATAAAGGCAATATTAAAATTCTTTTTTTCTCCCAATATGTGTGTCTTGCTTTAGTAATTAAAAATTACTAAAAATAAACTGAAAGTACGTGAAGCAGGCTAAGCAGCAAATTGTACAGCATATTCTCTATCCCCAATCTCCACCAAAAAGTAATCAGGGGAAAAAGTAAGAAGTTCTTAACCAAACTGCACAGGAATTTAGGAACAAATACAGCATGGTGCCATCAGCAGTGAGTTCTGAGTCTAGAAAATGACCCACTGCTAATCTTCAAGTTGCTGAACTTCAAACCAGGGAGGTCTGAGACCCATCTGCTCCACATTCAAGGCAAGATGAGCTGAGCCGAGAGCTCTTCTTCTCATTAAGATACGCTGCTGGAACAGCTTCACCACAGTCAATCCATCCGCTAATCTCAGAGAAATGTGGCAAAGGCTGCCTATTCTGGTCAAATTAGTAAATCTGCTGATCAAATCAATGATTGGTCTTCAAAAAATTTGAAAGCTGGCTTTTCCAAACACAGTTGTCCTGTGGTATTTGCAGGGGATTCATTACAGAATCCCTTAAAGATACTGAAATCCACACATGCTCAAGTACCCCATTTAAAATGGTTCTGTATTTGTACCTACACACTTCTCCCTCCCATACTGGAAGTCATCTCGAGGTGACTTACAATGCCTACTTAACATAAACGCTTCGGAAACAGTGGTTATGGTATATTATTTAGGGAATAATGACAACGGAAAAATGTCTGCACATACTCTAGACAGATGCAATTTGTTTTTCCAAATATGTTTGACCTGTGGTTGGTTGAATTCACTGATGCGAAACCCAGAGATACAGAGGGCCAACTGTAATTTTTAAATGAACAGAACACCCTGAAATGGCCTCCATTTAGGGCAAAAGAAAAACACTGGACTACCTAAGAAGTCTACTCCCAGAAGGTTAAAAGAACTTCAACATAGAGCAGAGGTATTAAAGAGGTAAGAATTCAGACAAGGAAGAATGACATGAACGATCATTCTTACTAGCAATGGGATAATGTGTTGAGAATTTAGGTATATCTATGAAAGTAACAATGACAGTTTTTAATTTTATTTTTTAATTTTGGCTGTAAATTGAATGAAGCCCTGCTTAACCCCAATGGGAATTTCTCAAGAGCAAAGCAGAATGCTGTGAACTTAAGAAAAATAAGGACAATAATTTGCTTAAAACTTTTTGCTACATTCCCACTAATTAGGTAACATGGTAGTCAGGTCCCAAAAGCACACATAAAATTCTGTCACGGGGGCCGGCCGGCGCCTTGGTTCACTTGGTTAATCCTCCACCTGCGGCGCCTGCATCACATATGGGAGCTGGGTTCTAGTCCTGGTTGCTCCTCTTCCGGACCAGCTCTCTGCTGTGGCCTGGGAGTGCAGTGGAGGATGGCCCAAGTGCTTGGGCCCTGCACCCCATGGGAGACCAGGAGGAAGCACCTGGCTCCTGGCTTCGGATCAGTGTACCTCCGGCTGTTGCGGCCATTTGGGGGGTGAACCAATGGAAGACCTTTCTCTCTGGCTTTCTCTCACTGTCTAACTCTATCTGTAAAATAAATAAAATTAAAAAAAAATTCTGTCACAGAACATATTCTGTCCTCAAGGACCTCATTTAAGATGAGACAGGCTTGAATAATAACTTCTGCAATGCAAAGCAGGAGTTACTATATATTTTAAAAGTATAAACAAAATGCTGGGGAAGACATCAGAGCATTTAATCAAATTCCACTCAGAAGAATCCTCATAGAAATGACATTTGATTAATGCCACAAATTGTAACTAAGTGTTCATAAGCAGTTAAACGTATTCCAAGTAGAGTAAATTACATTTAAAAAGGTACAGAGGTTTAGAAGTACTTCAGGATCTTCATACTATTTAATGTGAGCCTAATATGTAAGATTCATTCACTCATCCAAAGATATTTAATAAAGGGCCCCCATGTACCTGAGTCTACTCTAGGTGTCTGAGACAAACCCTGTTCTAGTTCAGTTTTTAATGTAACAGGAGACAAGCACTAAACAATGTATCCATAAAACATTTTCTGAGAGGATACATATTATGAAAGGTTGGGGTAAGAAAGGGAAGATATTTTAGGATAGCCAAAGGGTCAGTGTGAATTGACTATAAAGAGCAAGAGAGAAGGGGAAGCATTCTCTTAATAGTGCCTTTTGTTCGTTTCTAGAACAGGCTGTTTCTTATCACAGGCCTTCTGTTGTTGCTGTTCTCTGCTTTGATTTTTGCATGGCTAACTCCTTTTCACCATTCACTTAATACAAAGACAAGAAAGTGGATGGATAGTATTCTGGATTTCACTCCAGCTGTAATGGGAAGGCAGTGGAAGATATTAAACAAGGAAGTGATGATGTGATTTTTTTCAGGGTTATTTAATTATATCATCTTTCATTTGGGGAACTACCCAACATACCTAAAGAAAAGATCATAGCTACACAGAACAGAGAGACCAGATGGAATGCTACTGTAATAGTCCAGAAAAGAAATAATGGCAAGTAGCCTAACCCGATAGCAATGTAGAGAAGTATATAAAATTCAAGATAAATTTTGGAGGTACAGCCAAGTAAATATCAAATCATCCAGATTTTCAGATTGCTGGAGTCAGCAACTGAAATATACAGTTGCAAAAGACTTAAGCAAGTCTAAGTCTTCTACTTAGATCTTAAGCCAGAACTTAATTCAATATTATACTGGTATATACTATAAAAGAAAAAGAACTGGAAAATAGAAACAGCTGCTACACATTTGCCAAAGAAGCAATATTATATAATAGGCAACAGTAAAAGAACAGTAAATACGACCTTATCCATTGAGAACAGTAAAACAAATAATCCTCTGCCTTTTAGAATTAGAGTATTACCTTTAATTAGAAAACACCTTGGTACTGTTTTGAGACATTCACTCTTGCATACTCACCATGAGTCAGGAACAAAATCAAGCCTCTCCCATCAACACCTGACATATATCCATCTCCTGACCTGTGTATATACGTATGCATGTATTCATTTCCAGCTCCACCCAATTAGGAGCAAGGAACATCTGGACCCAAACAGCAAAAAGGCCCTCTACCGCTCTGTTAGGGACTTCTCTGGCCTGCACACATGCCCAGGTAACCGTCCATGACTTCCCAGGGGTAGCGGCAGTAAGGAACAAAGCCATTCTGAGTGAGTTGTGTGCAAAAGATGGAACTGCTCCTGCTCAGAACACCAAGTTGGTGCAAATCAAATCGCTGTGTGCCACAGGGGATGAAGCTAGAACTTCTGGTTGATCAAAGTGCTCTGTATCATAAGGAAATCAGTAGGTCTCCTCATAGGATAAAAATCCCTGTCCAGTTCCCATTACTGGGCCAGTGGGTCCTACCATGCTGTCTCCCTTAAGCTAGAGCATAAGCCTCCAAATATACCTTGTGTGGGTTGCATACTGGCCTCTCGTCAATTTCTACCTACAAGTGAGACAGATAACCTGGGGTCGATAATAATTGTGCTCCATTTGCAAACAAAGAAACACTAATTCTGTAGCTATACTGGGCCATTTACCACTAGACTTCATCCTGGAAAGTTTCTGAACTGATGAGTCTTTTTTTTTTTTTTTTTTTTTTTTTTGACAGGCAGAATGGACAGTGAGAGAGAGACAGAGAGAAAGGTCTTCCTTTGCCGTTGGTTCACCCTCCAATGGCCGCTGCGGCTGATCCAATGGCAGGAGCCAGGTACTTCTCCTGGTCTCCCATGGGGTGCAGGGCCCAAGCACTTGAGCCATCCTCCACTGCACTCCCTGGCCACAGCAGAGAGCTGGCCTGGAAGAGAGGCAACCGGGACAGAATCCGGCATCCCGACCAGGACTAGAACCCGGTGTGCCGGCGCCGCGAGGCGGAGGATTAGCCTAGTGAGCTGGCCGAGTCTTATTTTTTTTAAAGATTTCTTGTTGCTATTTATTCCTTTAAGAGGCTAAGGGCAGAAATGGAGATCTCATCTGCTTGTTCACTCCCTACATGCCCACAACAGCACACCCCTGACAGGTCTTTTCAAGGTAACCTCTGTCACTTCAATACTGCATGGCATTAATACTCATTTTGGAAAACTCACAGGCATCCAATGATAAAAGTCAATCAACAGTTCTGCAAATTCCATCATCTTGAGCTTTTAAATGAAAAGGAAAATTCAGTTCTCAACTCCACAACTTCTTGCACAGTTTATCAGACTCTGACCAATAATAATGGGAGGGGTCTTCAGAAAGCTCACAGGAAACTATGCATGGATTTCAAAAACTTTCTGTTCTATTATAAATTTATCTTTTAATTTTCTTTTCCATGAACTTTTTGATATCCCCCTGTATAACCAAAGTACAACTTGTTTACCAGTGGCTGCCTCTCTCTCTAGAATTCACCACAAAACACCCAACATACTGTCAAAAAGAGTAAGGAAAAATATTTAATGATTTAACAAACACTGTTCTCTAATTTTACTAAAATTCAGAGCATCAGCTACAGCAAAAATATTCTATTCTTTCCTTTTTCTGCTATTCTTATGGCTTCCCGACATGGTACTAGATAAATAGGAACGTATATCAACTTAAGGAATCAAAATAATTTTCATTCACTACAAATGTCAAAGTGGTAGATACTTGCACTGCAAAGTACAATTTGCCAAGGGATTCATTTTGTGATTAAAACAGATAAAGACTGGTATGACTGCGATCAACCATTCCTTTGTTCATCCACACATCCATCCATTCAACGACTCAGTTACCAGCCAAGGTTTACAGAAAGCCTGTTAGGTACCAAGTCCAGGAGCTTATAAACTGACAAAGATGACAGAAGGGTAAACTGAACATCAAAATATAGTAACTGCAGGCCTTAGTGTAAAAGAATCCTCAATGGTTATTAATTTAAGGACAGTGGCAGCGTGCAAAACAGAGACTTTACCTTAGCAATGGCATGATTAAATTTAGAGCTCTCCTCTGAACTTGATAATACATAACATTATTGACACTATAAGCATTTCACAATAAACTATGAACCTGAAAGTTTATACTTTGAAAGGAAACATTATTTTTAAAGAAAAAAAATTTTAAGCTTTTGAACAGCACTTGTGTATACGATAGATATATGAAGAAATTTTATATTACAAAAACAAATTATTATATACTGCTTCCTTGCTTTGGGAGTAAGTAGCACCTGCAGAAAGGTAACTGATTTTTTAAAAGATTTATTTATGTATTTATTTGAAAGGCAGAGGTACACAGAGAGAGAGAGACAGAGACAGAGACAGAGACAGAGACAGAGTAAGAGATCTTCCATCTGCTGGTTCACTCCCCAAAATGGCCACAACGGCCGGAGCTGGGCCAGGAATTCCTTACGGGTCTCCCATGTGGGTGCAGAGACCTAAGCATCTTCCATTGCTTTCCCAGGAGCATTAGCAGGAGCTGGACAGGAAGTAGAGCAGCCAGGACTCAAACCAGCGCCCATATGGGATGCCAGCATTGCAGGTGGTGGCTTAACCTTCCAAACCACAACATCGGCCCAGGTAATTAATTTTTATTTCATACTTATTCAACACTGGAAAAATCCCAGGCAATATCCAAGGTATACATTATTTAACCCTCAATGCAATCCTATGAAGTGAGATATAACCGTATTTTATAGATGAAAACAGAAAACTTGTCCAAGGTCACACAGTTAGATTTGAGGCAAAATGTGAACATGTGTGTTCTTACTCTAATTCCAATGCTGTTTTCATTATATATGCTTACAGAAGGTAAAGAGTGATAGAATAAATTAGCAAATGGCTGGGGCCAGCGTTGTGGCATAACAGGTTAAGCCACCACCTGTAACACTGGCATCCCACATCCGAGTCCTAGCTGCTCCACTTCACATACAGCTCCCTCCTAACGTGCCTGGAAAGGCAATGGAGGATGGCCCAAGTCTTTGAGCCCCTGCACCTACATGGGAGACCCGGAAAAAGTTTCTGGCTCCGGGCTTCAGCCTGGCCCAGCCCCAGCCACAGCAGCCATTTGGGGAGTGAATCAGTGGATGGAAGATTCTCTCCCCCACCCCTTCTTTCTCTGCCTGTACCTCTGCCTTTCAAATAAATAAATCTTTTAGAAAATTAAACCTATGTCATCAATTCATGTCATTGTTAATAATAAGTAGCTTTATTTATCAAGAGCTTAGATACAAGCACTCTGCTGGGCACTTTGTTCGCATTCTTTCACTTAATGTCCTCAGTAAGTTTATGAGACAGGATTATCATCACCACCTTACAGGCAAGGAAAAAAAGAGCTTACTAGAGAGACTAAGAAATGTGTCCATGTCAAGCCCTGGCTAAACGAGTGGGTAAGGGGCAGGCATTTAGTGTAGCAGTTAAGACACCTGCATCCCATGTAAGAATACAGTTTCCATACACAGATTCCAGTTTCCTAAAGCCGACTGTAGAGTCAAGTCACAGGTAACTGGATTCCCATATCCCCAGGGAGATCTGGATTGAGTTCCTGGCTTGCAGCTTTGACCAGGCCCAGCCCTGGCCCTTGTTGGCATTTGGGAAGCAAACCACTGAATGGGTGCTCTCTAGTGCACTCTTTATCTCTCTATCCTTGCCTCTCAAATAAATTTTAAAAATAAACAGCCTAGCTGAGAGCTGAATTCAGGTCTGTTTGGATCCAAAGGCCAATCCTTAATAATGCTATCACACTTTTTATACTACTACAATGAAACTATTTTAAAATACATTCACTAATTTAACAGTTGACTTTATCTCAAAAATATGAAATGCTAAACACATACTAAAGTCAATATGCCAAAATATCTATTTCCTAAACAAAAGAAACAACTTTTTTTTTTGAAAGGCAGCATCACAGAGAGGGAGGGAGGGAGAGAGAACGAGATGGAGATGGAGATGGAGATGGAGATGGAGATGGAGATGGAGATGGAGAGAGAGAGAGAGAGAGAGAGAGAGAGACAGGCAGATAGACCTCTTACTTCTGCTGGTTCCCTCCCCAAATGGTTGTAGCAGCAGGGGCTGAGCCAGGCTGAAGCCAAGAGCCTGGAACTCTATCTGGGCCCCTCACTTAGGTGGTAGGGGCCCAGGCATGTGTGTCACCTTCCACTGCACTCTCAGACAGCTAAGCAGAAAGGTGGATTGGAAGTAAGGCAGACAGTACTCGTGCCTGTGTCCATATTGGATGCTGGCATCCTAGGCAGTGCTTAATCCACTGCACCATGATGCTGGCCCCAAATGAAGAAATTTTATGAAAGTATACAAACATAAGAGGGTCTTCAAAATGCTCATGGGAGCGTATATTATGGATTTCAAATTTTTTGCAGCAAAATGAACTTACCTTTAATTCTATTCTTCAATTAATTTTTTGAAGAATCCTCATATCATTAGTTTATAAAATCTTTCCTTTGAGTGAATGGCAAAAATAAACACTTTTAAAACCCAAATTAGTCTATCTTTAAAACGGTCTCAAAGCTAAAAATGGCTTCAAAGTATTTTTTTTAATACATGCATATGTGGATGAGCATTGTGACACAGTGGATTAAGCTACCACTTAGGACACCCAAATCCCATATTCGAGTGCCTGATTTGAGTAGCAACTGCTCTGTGCTTCTGTTTAACTTTCCTGCTAATGTGCCTGGGAGACAACAGATAATAGCCCAAGCACTTGGGTTCCTACCACCCACATGGGAGACCAGATGGAGTTTCTGGCTCCTGGCTTCACCCTGGCCTAGCCCCAGTTGTTGCATGAATTTGGTGAGTGAAGCAGCAGATGGAAAATCTCTCTCACTCTCTATCTATCCCTCTGATACTTTGCCTTTCAAATAAATACCTTTATAAGTTATGTACATGGAGAACTGTTGAAGGAAATATAAAGTGATATACTTGTGTTCTATTTCATATATGCCAATAATTAATTCCCTAACAATATTTATGCATTTTCTTTCAAGAAATGTTTTTCTACATTACAAACTTAAAAATTAAGAAAAATACACAAAAACAATTTTCACATACAACAATATTTTGTTGTGTACTTGGAAAATTATGTATGGGGCTGGCACTGTGGCTCCTGGCTAATGGCTTAGGAAAGCAGCAGAGGATGACCCAAGTCCCTGGGTCCTTGCACCCATGTGGGAGACCCAGAAGAAGTTCCTGGCTCCTGGCTTCAGTCTGGCTGTTGTCATCATTTAAGGAATGAACTAGCAGATGGAAGATCTCTCTGTGTCTCCTCTCTATCTCTCTCTCTCTCTCTGTAACTCTTTCAAAGAAATAAATTAATTTTAAAAAATTATGTATTACTTTTCACTTTCTACTTATACTACACATACCATATTTCCAGACATCTAGCTTAGATCAGACACTGTTGTTAAACATATGAACCCTTCAGGCTCCTTCAGAAATCAATATAAAATCATAAAGTATAATACTTGACCAATTTCTTTAAAAAAAGCAATTAAAACAAGGCTTACCATCTTGATGCCCGTGGAAAATGTCACTGGTTTTACAGGCTTAGGTTTCTCAAGTTGCATTTCCAACTGGGTAGATCTATCTTTATGCTGAGCCAAAAGCAGAGCAACGGGGAGATCAGAACTCTCCTAAGAGAAAAGTTCAAGATCAATATGAAAGTTAAAAAGGGAACACTAAACAGCAACAAGATTTATATTTTAAATCATGCCTTTTCTATAAGCATCTGATGTAAAACTAAATATTCATTTTATGGAGAACACTTTACAAAAAATATTAACATTCCATAATTAGAAAAGGCTGTTGTAGGCTTATAAATCAAAATAACCTGCAAACAAGTATTTTTATAAAATCCACATTAAAGACAATATAATAGGATCCTATTTCATCTAGCAAACCAAGCATATTTATTGAAACAAAAAAAATAGAAGTTAATCACAAAAAGAGTGGTACAAAGTACTATAACGTAGATCAGATGTTTATCTGAGACACATTCTTTTTAACAGTGAATTCAGACCAGTCTGAAATTGTTTCCCATTAGATTTTACCTGAGGCCCTTTGGAAATTATCCGTATTTTACTTTGCACAATAGAACTATTGTAAGTACAACCAAAAGTGAACATATTTTCTTCTCTACTGACTGACTCTTAAAAATTAAGTCAAAAAATTTTAATTAAATCACAAAATGATAAAGGATTTTTAAGTCTTATATTGATTAACACTAAATCAGAGCCACTATTTTCACAAATCTGTGCACACACACACACACATTTTAACAACACAAGCAAATTACTAATTCTTCTATGCAGACTGCCATTTATCCTGTTTAAAACTTAGTCTTTTTACATGGTTGAACTGTTGTGGTGCTAAGGCCTAAATGAAAAGTTATCCAGACACTCAGTTAAATAAGAACCTAGAAAGCCAGGCAGAGGGAAGATTTAGAAAGGAGAATTTCTCCCTCTCTCTCTCTCTCTTTCTCTCTCTCTCTCTCTCTCTCACACACACACACACACACACACACAGTGCCTTCTATATCTGTAAACAAAAGTACATTTCCCTCTCCAACACCAAGATTGTCTGCAAAAACAAACACATTGTTCAAATGAGCTATAAATCTTTAAAATAGTGACTACCCATAATTTAATATTGAAGAAACTCTACTGTTCACATTTAACAGCACAAAAACAGATTCTAACTTTCTATCCAAATCTAATTACCTTTAAATTTTAAGGCCCAAATGTGGTTAATATAGTTTAAGGAACTGTTTTAAGATTATAGTGTAGCTGGGGCTGGGACTGTGGTGCAGCAGGTTAATGCCCTGGTCTGAAGCACCAGCATCCCAAATGGGCACCGGTTCGAGACCCGGCTGCTCCACTTCCAATCCAGCTCTCTGCTATGGCCTGGGAAAGCAGTAGAAGATGGCCCAAGTCCTTGGGCCCTTGCATCAGCGTGGGAGACTCGAAAGAAACTCCTGGCTCCTTGCTTCAGATCAGTGCAGCTCCGGCCATTGCATTCAACTGCAGAGTGAACCATCAGATGGAAGACCTCTCTCTCTGCCTCTCCTCTCTGTGTAACTCTTTCAAATAAATAAATAAATCTTTAAAAAAAATTATAGTGTAGCAGAAGTTAAAATAATAAGCAATGTAACCTATTTGCCCAGCATAAAATTTCATATCTAGATTTTATAATACAAGTGTCTCTGCTAAAGCAATGCTACAATTAAAACTTTCAAAAGTAAATGGACGAGGCCGGCGCCGCAGCTCACTAGGCTAATCCTCTGCCTGCGGCACTGGCACACCGGGTTCTAGTCCCGGTTGGGGCAACGGATTCTGTCCCGGTTGCCCCTCTTCCAGGCCAGCTCTCTGCTGTGGCCCCAGGAGTGCAGTGGAGGATGGCCCAAGTGCTTGAGCCCTGCACCCCAGGGGAGACCAGGAGAAGTACCTGGGTCCTGCCTTCGGATCAGCGTGATGCGCCGGCTGCAGCGCGCCTATCGCGGCGGCCATTGGAGGGCCTTTCTCTCTGTCTCTCTCTCTCACTGTCCACTCTGCCTGTCAAAAAAAAAAAAAAAAAAAAAAAAAGTAAATGGACGGGCCGGCGCCACAGCTCACTTGGCTAATCCTCCACATGCGGTTTCCGACACACTGGGTTCTAGTCCCGGTTGTGGTGCCGGTTCTGTCCTGGTTGCTCCTCTTCCAGTCCAGCTCTCTGCTGTGGCCCGGGAAGGCAGTGGAGGATGGCCCAAGTGCTTGGGCCCTGCACCCCATGGGAGACCAGGAGGAAGCACCTGGCTCCTGGCTTCGGATCGGCGCAGTGCCAGCCTTAGCGGCCATTTGGGAGGTGAACCAACGGAAGGAAGACCTTTCTCTCTCTCTCTCTCTCTCACTGTCTATAACTCTACTTGTCAAAAAAAAAAAAAAACACAGAATATTATTGTCAAGCAAAAGTACTGAGACGTCACTTTAGCACTAATGCAGGAGAATTAATGAAATATGGTATGAAAACATACCTGAATACCTTACATACTCCACAACTGCTTAGTACATTAGTACTACATTAGTAACAGTATGGCTGAAAATCCCTACTGCCATCCCAGATTGTCATTAAGCATTTTATGAAAGGGGCCAGTACTGTGGTGTAGTGGGTAAAGCTGACGCCTGCAGTGCCAGCATCCCATATGAGCACCGGTTTGAGACCCAGCTGCTCCTCTTCGATCCAGCTCTCTGCTATGGCCTGGGAAAGCAGTAGAAGATGGCCCAAGTCCTTGGGCCCCTGCACCCACATGGGAGACCTGGAAGAAGTTCCTGGCTTTGAATCAGCCCAGCTCTGCCATTGCAGCCATTTGAGGAGTGAACCAGATCTCTCTCTCTCTCTCTCTCTGCCTCTGCAACTCTGCCTTTCAAATAAATAAATATTTTTTTTAAGATTTATTTATTTATTTGAATGTCAGAGTTACACAGAGAGAGGAGAGGCAGAGAGAGAGAGATAGTGGTCTTCCATCCGATGGTTCACTCCCCAGGTGGCCACAACGGCCGGAGCCGCGCCGACCAGAAGCCAGGAGCCAGGAGCTTTTTCTGGGTCTCCCACACAGGTGCAGGGGCCCAAGGACTTTGGGCCATCTTCCACTGCTATCGCAGGCCACAGCAGAGAGCTGGATCGGAAAAGGAGCAGCCGGGACTAGAACCAGTGCCCATATGGGATGCCGACGCTTCAGGCCAGGGCGTTAACCCACTGAGCCAGAGCGCTGGCCCCTAAATAAATAAATAAATCTTAAGGGGGAGAAAAAATTTTTGGCATAATTCTGGTTTTTACATAAAAGGAACTAAATGTTAAAATGCCTTGGTAAATAGCAGAAATGTAATTAAAGTAAGTATTCTACAAATAGAAAAATTTTAATACTAAAGCAAAGAATTTACTTCAAACTTCCTTTTATTCTCATTTTAACACTCAACATTTTGGGGCTGAATGCCTCTGTAGGTGTTAAACTAGAATTAAGCAGAAGCTCTAACAGCAAAAAAGCTATAACGTAAAAAAGACTATGTGAAATATATGTGTTCTGTGAAACACATAACATGCAGATTCCACCTTTCAAGTACTTCATTCTTCTTAGCGTTACATTTTACCTTGAAAGGTTTCCTAACCCAATTATCTGGAGGTACACTGTTTAATATTAAAGTGACTTTAATAAGACTGCCTGTAATACTCATTAAAAACCACATAATGACCATTTATAAAAGATTATTTGAACTGACTTTAAGGAAGCCATGTGGCAAACAATATTTCTAGTAAAAATCAGCTAAAATGTTTGACAATCATTTAGGCCATACAAAATTTAAGACATAAACTGAAGGGAATTTTCAAACAGGAATATAAAAAGATTTAATAAGTCAGGACGTGTTTGAAAATCTTTTTCCAAACCAATTAAAAAAAATGGAGTCTACAATTAGGATTAAGTAAATGGACTTTTTAGGCAACATTAAGGCAAATGCTAAGCCATAAACATAAGATTATAACATTAAAATCCAATCATGTACAATATAATGTAATGTCACTGCTTTTTAAAAGATGTAAAAAGTGACTTTTGGCACAAGGACCAAATCCAAAAATAGGTTAAAAAATACTAAGAATTATTTAGCTACCATATTATATGATCCAAATAGTGAGGAAAATATGTGTAGTAATAACTTGCAGGTGAAGAAAACAAGAAGGGTGGAAACTCACAAAGCCAATGTTAACTCCAGGTCCCATGCAATGCACATTACAGTTGTTGGACATCTCGCTTCATGATTCACTAAGTCAGAGGAGCTTCATATTAATGAGGCAGCAAAATTTAGTGCTCATGAGGACTAAATGACATGCAAGAATAAATGCTATGCAAAGGTAGCTAACTTCAAAACTCTTTATCAGATGAAAAATAAGACATTAAAAGCATATTTTTATTTGCTATCAAAGCTTTATATTTGAAATTAATTCCAAATTAATTTGTATGTATGGGAAAGAAGCATTTCATCCCGCCCCCTCCCAAAACTGTGCTTCTCTTTGTATAAAATTAAGAAACTTTGAATAAAACAGTAACATCAGTATTTATTAATACATTCTTGAACATTTTTAATTTCTCATTAAACATGTCTACAAAACACAAACCACAACTCATATGGCATTTCCATTGATAAAATCATACCTGTCACTTAAGAACTAATTAAAGTTGCAGGGAAAGTATTATTATTCTATTTTATACGTACTGTCCTCATTTTTAAAACCAAATTTATATTCTACTCACACAGAGCAGGCAGATTTTGTAAGTATTTTCTGTCTAAACATCATTTGCATCCTTACTCTTATTTTTCCCTAACTGGCTTGCCTACTTCTAAATTAATTAACCTTGCTTTGTCTTTTTTCCTGCATAAGTGGCTTTAAGTGCATTTTAGGCAAAATTATTGTAACACACACACACACACACACACACACATTTTATCCCATCATAGAATTACAGAAAATCAACTAGAGAAGGAAGCTAATTGTGTTAATATAAAACAAATACTTTACAGAAATGAATTAGATGAACAGAAAGGGAAAACGAACAATGCAAAATGACTTTTTTAGAAAGGAAAATTTTCTAGTTTGTGATGATATCAAATCCATGAAGCACTCCACAAACCTAAGTTATTATTGCTACTGCTATTATCTAACAATGTTGACTACTTAGAGAGCTAATTGTTCAAAAATAGCAATAATTTGCAAAACACTGCCATTTCTTACAAATACATTTTTTACGCAAAAATAAGAAACACAGTTCTGTCACAGAGTAACCAGAGTCATTATGCATCTAAGCACAGGGTCAAAACACTGAAAACTGTGCTAGATTTAGAAATCAGGAGAAAAATGCTCTGAAAACAATGTGTTTTACTCAGTAAGCTTAGAAACATTTAAATATTCTATTACGCGTATTCTGGTTTATGTCAGTTTTAATGTCTCATCTAAAAATAAATGGATATTGACAAAAAATTTTTTTAGAAAAGAAGTAAAATACACCAGAACATGTTCACAAAAACACTTAGAGCAAATCACTTCAGATCCTTCATAGCAGTTGACAAGATATAAATAAGTAGGCAGATGAGTAAGAAAATTACAATTAAAGTCATGTTTAATATGCTTATCACTAAACTCACTTTGGGATAGAAACTGAGTAGCAAATAAATTTATATTATACCATATTCCAGAAAAACATAATTTTCCCCCAAGCATATACTTTGTGGATTAAAGATTGCCACAATCTCCGCATCATGAAGTACGATCTATATTCCTTCCCTTTGATACTAAGTGGGATCTTTTACTAATAAATATGGTGGAACTGATGCTGTGCCATTTTCACACCCCAAGTCTTCAACATTAAGAGCTTTTATTTTTTTTACTCCTGGAATAATCTCTCATGCAGCCCTGAGCCACCACATTAGACACAACTACAAAGAAGCCACGGAGAGCAGCCTTGAGACCTCTGGAGTCTCCACTGGGCTAGGAGGTCCACTTGAATTCCTAACTCAGGAAACTGGGAACATAAAAGAATGCTATTTGGGGAGGTGGCCTCTTACTGAGCAACAGATATACTGATATTAAAATAACGAGCAAAACCAAAGGTGACCCCAAGTACAAACTGTGTGAGTGCCATTATCTAGCATCATAAACAGGAAATGGAAGTCCTGAAGACTTTTTAATCACAATTAGCACTAACACATACCAGTTCATCAAGAAAAGCTTGCTTATTCTTCCTTTTTAGAATCTGCTGCAGCTGTTCTTCTTTTTGTATAAACAGTCTTCTTTGTTCATTTTCCTGTCGTTCTACCTCTAAAGCTTCTTCCAGTTCTTCCTGTTCCCGAGTCTAAAACAGAAATTTAATGTGTTCAGCATGTGATAAATTGAGTAAACAACAACAATTCTACATTACAATCTGAAACCATCTTTGCTGGAAGTAGGAAACATACTAGGGATTTATATTTTAATAATGCAACAATTCTACTTGTGGGAACTAGAACTCATTTTATTTCATGTGGACATGTTACTATTAAAGAGAATAACATCTAACACTAAACAAAGACCTAAACAAAGTACACAAAGCCCAGCATTAATAATATATATCATTAATAATTACATTTAATAATGGGATTTTTTGGGGGGATTTTTAAATATATAATTCCTACCAACACTTTCAAATCATTTGTTTTAAGGTACTTAAAGCATAAACAAAAAAAATACAAGAACAAAAAACAGGGGCCTATCATGTTGGTGTAGAAGGTAAAGCCTCTGACTGCACATCGGGCATCCCATAAAAGGATGCTCTACTTCTTTTTCTTTTTTCTTTTTTTTTTTTTATTTGAAAGTCAGAGAGAGAAAGAGAGATCTTCCATCCACTGGTTCATTCCCCAGATGGCCACAACAGCAGGGACTGGGCCAGGCCGAAGCCAGGAGCCAGCAGCTTCTTTTATTTATTTATTTATTTATTTATTTATTTTGGACAGGCAGAGTGGACAGTGAGAGAGAGAGAGACAGAGAGAAAGGTCTTCCTTTGCCGTTGGTTCACCCTCCAATGGCCGCCGCGGCCAGCACACCGCGGCCAGCGCACCGCGCTGATCTGATGGCAGAAGCCAGGTACTTATCCTGGTCTCCCATGGGGTGCAGGACCCAAGCACTTGGGCCATCCTCCACTGCATTCCCTGGCCACAGCAGAGAGCTGGCCTGGAAGAGGGGCAACCGGGACAGAATCCGGCGCCCCGACCGGGACTAGAACCCGGTGTGCCGGCACTGCAAGGCAGAGGATTAGCCTAGTGAGCCTCAGCGCCGGCCCCAGCTGCTCTACTTCTAATGTGCCTGGGAAAGCAGTGGAAGATGGCCTAAGTCTTTGGGCCTCTGCATCCACGTGGAAGATCTGGAAGAAGCTCCTAGCTCCTGGCTCCTGGCTCAGCCCCAGCCGTTGAGGTCATTTTGGGGAGTGAACCATTGGATGGAAGATATCTCTCTCTATTTCTCTTTCTCTCTCTCTCTCTCTCTCTCTCTCTCTCTCTCTCTCTCTCCCCTTTCAAATAAATAAATAAAACTTACCAAAAAAAATTCTCCATACAAAGCTATAGGTTAAAACACTCTGTTTAGGGGTCAGCGTTATGATGCAGCAGGCATCCCGTTAAGCACAAGTTCAAGCCCTGACTGCTCCACTTCCAATTCAGTTATTCAGTTCCTTGCTAAAGTGCCCAGTGCAAGCAGCAGAAGATGGCCCAAGTTGCTGGGCCCTGCCACCCACATGGGAGATCCAGTTGGAGCTCCAGGCTCCTGGCTTCAGCCTGGCTGTTGCAGCCATTTGGGCAGTGAACAGCACATGAAATCTCTTTCTCTCTCTTTGTAACTCTGTACTTCAAATAATTAAAGTACATCTTTTTCAAAAACAATTATATTTGAAATACTGGCTTTGACAAAAATAATTTCCAAAACCTGTAAGACAATGAAAAATTATCACAGTACTTAGCTTTCTCCAAAATTAAAAGAAAATCTTTATGATGTTGAAGTTCTAAATAGTACTGAACTTTTTCTAACACTAGGACACATATTTTAAGAGTTCTCTTTGTGGACTAAAGAATTCAGAACTCAAAACTAGTATGCTGACACATTGAAATACAGATCTACTCATTCCCTTTTATGAAGTTCCTCAGAAATATTAAAAGTTTCAGGCTCTGAAACTCAGTCCAATTCTAACTCATACTTAAAGGAATATTCTGTGGCCAGCACTGTGGTGCAGTGAGCTAAGCCTCTGCCTGTGACACCAGCATCCTATGTGGGTACTGGTTTCCTGGCTGCTTTTCTTCCAATCCAGCTCTCTGCTATGGCCTGGGAAAGCAGTAGAAGATGGCCCAAGTCCTTGGGACCCTGTACCCATGTGAAAGACCGGGAAGAAGCTCCTGGCTCCTGGTGTCAGATTGGCACACCTCTGGCTGTTGCAGCCATCTGGAGAGTGAACGAGCAGATGGAAGGTCTTTCTGTTTCTCCCTCCCTCTCTAACTCTGCCTCTCAAATAAATATTAAAAAAAAAATTTAATGTAATATTCTACCTATGCTCTTTAATTCTTATGAATGAGAAATACAGTAAAATCTGAATGGTTTTATTTTCAAATCTTGACTCTTTCTTTTGACGATATTATAGTACTGCTAAATTTTAACATAATATTGAGAATTTGTGACATCTCTAGGCAAATACAGCACACAGGGAGAGAATACAATAGGTATGGAGATCACTAACAACATCTATGAATTAACAGACCTCAGAGAAATGCATAGTTTTGATGTGAAATAATCTCTATTGGAATTTTTCCCAATTCACACATTAAGGAATCTTCCAGCAAATACAAAGTTCTCATACAGAAAAGATGTTTCACTCATATGCTTCAAACTCAGCATGTCCAAAATTAAATTAGGCACCTAGTCTCCCCAGGCTCATCATGCTCCTAGACTCCTTCTTCGAGCTAAGTGCCCACCAACACCTCAAGGCCATGTAAGCACAAAGTGATCTTTGTTTTCTGCCCCCCCACTTCGTTCCTGTAGATCAAACCGGCTGCTAAGAGCTACTGCATCGGCCCAGTCGGCCTGCACACTTCTACACCTTCACTGTGAGGTGACTAGTTTGGCTCAGGCTCCCAGGGAGAAGGGAATTCGTATAATCTATAAGGACCAGTACTAAAACATGTAACAAGTTAAGGGCTCAGACACGAGGACTGGACACTGAACTACCTGACTGGTGGGACATAGGCAGTAAGAGATGAGTCCCATAAAAAAAATAATTAATTAATTAATTAATTTAAAAAAAAAAAAAAAAAAAACAAAGACAGGGCCTGCCGTTGTGGAGCAGCAGGTTGGGCCGCCGTCTGCTATGTCTGCATCCCTTTTGGGCGCCAGTTTGTGTCCCAGCTGCTCCACTTCAGATCGAGCTCCCTGATGACGTGCCTGGGAAGGCAGCGGCCCTAAGTGCTTGGGCCCCTGCACTCACACGGGGAGACCTGGAACAAGCTCCTGGCTCCTAGCTTCGGCCTGCCCACACCCTGCCTGCTGCAGCTGTTTGGAGAGTTAACCAATAGATGAATGATCTCTTTCTCTCTTTCTCTGTCTCCCCTCCTTCTCTGCAACTCTGCCTTCCAAATAAATAAATGAATCTTAAAAAAGAGATACAAGTCAATCCAGATATAGATATGTAATTAAGTATAACAAGTAGAAGCAGACACAGGGTATACAGTGAGCAAACAATTGATAGGGTGGTAAATTTTCCTTGGAAGGACAAGTAGAAACAGAAAAGGTTTCATATAGAATGCTGTGGGTTGAATTGTGGTCTCCAGAAAAACACGTTAAAGTCCTAACTCCTGACACCTATAAATGTGACTTTATTTGTAAACAAGGTCTGCAGATGAGATGAAGTTAAGGTCACACTGGAAATCTGGACACAAGGGAAACCATGTGAAAAGAGAGGCAGAGATTACAGTGATGCAAATACAAGGCAAAAAAAGATCAATATTGTTGGCAATCACCAGAAGCCAGAAGTGGCAAGGAAGGATCCCCCCTAAAAACTTCTGAGAGCATCGCACTGCTCACACCTTCATTTTAAACTTCTAGCCTCAATAATGGTAAGAGAATACATTTCTGTTATTATAAACCACCAAGTTTGTGGTAATTTGTTACAACAGCCCTAGGAAACTAATACATGGAGATTGAGCTAAGGATTCAAGTATTTAGCCCTATCAACAGTGAAACAGAAAGGACAAAGACATGAAAAAAGCTGGGACACTTGGTCATGGCTTGGCCAAGCCATGAAATGAGGAAGGGAGAAAGTTAACGGAATCTGTGCCATACTAAGGGAACTGAGAAGACATTAAGGAAATTTGAGTTTAGAAAGATGACTGACCAGAAGCTGTAAGGTATACAGATGAATAGAGTTCAAGACTGATGACAGGAAGAATAGTTAGAAGAATATGCTAATAACGCAAATAAAAATGACAAGGATACTAAATAAAGTGATAATAAAATTAGAGGATGAAACAGATTTGGAAAATAATATGTCTGGCACCGTGGCACAGCGGGTTAACTCCCTGGCCTGGGGCACCGGCATCCCATATGGACACCAGTTCGAGTCCCAGCTGCTCCACTTCCTATCTAGCTTTGCTATGGCCTGGGAAAGCAGTAGAAGATGGCCCAAATGCTTGAGTCCCTGCACCCGTGTGGGAGACCCAGAAGAAGCTCCTGGCTCCTGGCTTTGGATTGGCGAAGCTCCAGCCATTATGGCCAATTGGGGAGTGAACCAGCGGATGGAAGACCTCTCTGCCTCTCCTCTCTCTGTGTAACTCTGACTTTCAAATAAATAAATACATCTTAAAAAAAAAAAAAAAAGAAAGAAAATAATACGCAGCCACCATCAACAGAATATCAAAATTGACAAAACATGGCTTGAATATTTCAATGGATGCTGGCGCCATTCACCGAGATAAAGAACATAATAAGAGACAGAATGAACTTTAAGTCAAAACCTGTCACAAGAGATACGGGAAAATATATAATGTCAAAGTGTGAACACACAAGTACAGGAAATACGACAATCATATACACATATGCAACCTATAACAGAGCACCAAAATTTATGTTATATGCAAATGTTTACAACTGAAGGAACAGATAACAATAATAGAAAGAGACTTCAATAGCACACTTTCAATAATGGATATAACATCCAAACTGATCTACAGGGAAATAGAGACCTTAAATAACACTTCAGACCAACTTTATGATTCCATTTATACAAGGTATCTAAAATAATCAAATTCGGGGCTGGAACTATGGCGCACCAGGTTAACGCCCTGGCCTGAAGCGCTGGCATCCCATATGGGCACCGGTTTGAGTCCCGGCTACTCCTCTTCTGATCCAGCTCTCTGCTATGGCCTGGGAAAACAGTAGAAGATGGCCCAAGTCCTTAGGCCCCTGTACCTGTGTGGGAAACCCGGAAGAAGCTCCTGACCTTGGATCAGCGCAGCTCCGGCCATTGTGGCCAATTGGGGAGTGAACCATCGGATGGAAGGTCCCTCTCTCTCTGCCTCTCCTCTCTCTGTGTAACTCGGACTTTCAAATAAATAAATAAATCTTTAAAAAATAAATAAATAAAATAATCAAATTCATAGAGTCAAAGCATGAAATGGTGATTGCCAGGAATTAAGATAAGGGAGAAACGGGGAGCTACTAATCTAGGGACATGATGTTTCAGCTAAGAAAGATGAAGTTCTAGTGATCTGCTGCACAGTGCTATACCTAAAGTAAAACATTTACACACTTAAAATAGCCCTTCAATAGTAGCCATCAACAGCCAGTTGATTCCTGCTCTAAGAAATCCAGGGAAGGGGATTCTCTAAGAAGATGCTTTAAGGTAATCGAGCAGATGAGTATCAAGCCTATCACTCGCCCCATTATTACCTCAACCAGAGTATTCTGCATAAATTCGAAGAACAGTTTCACCTGCTAACACGTCGAAAACAACCGGTCTGTATAAGCTCAAATACTTTTCACAATACATACGGTCTTATTTTAACTAGACCAAATACATTTTTTTTTCATAATCTAATGGCTACTGACATTGTGACTAACTAGAGTGTCTATTCAAACATATTAATAATGCTTGCCTGTGAAATCCAGAAACTGGCCTCGAGAAAGCACAGTAAGCCTCAGCTCTAGGCTGAGTGGGCTTCAACCTGATTAACAAAACATGAGAACCTCTTGACACAATACTTTACCTCTTTCAGATCTCAGCAAAATATTTTGTAGCTGCGTCCAAGAAACTATTAGCAGACTTGAAGCCAGCTTCAGCACCTGACTCAGCAGCCCAGCCTCCCTTTTGCACTCCTTAAAAACCTCAGACTCTCCTTGCTAAAGCAGGACAGGGAGCCAAGCTGAAGCTAGGAGATAAGAGCCTCTTCCAGGTCTCCCAAGCGGGTACATGGAACTAAGCAATTGGGCCATCCTCCAGAGCTGAATCAGAAGGAAAACAGCCAGGACTCGAACCCATATGGGATGCTGGTATCGCAGGTGGCAGCTTTACCTGTGATGCCACAGAGCCAGCCTCAGGATGGTAATTCTTGAGACCTCAATTCTACTACCATCCTCATCAACTGGTAGATTAAACTTTCTCTTTATTCTATCATCAAACCTTGTCCTCATTATTCTGATTTGGCACCATTAGCAAAGACAGGACTTCCAGTAACATTATGTGACTAGGACCTGCCTCTTTTGCCATCTCCCCCACAACACGGAACTACTTACAACTCTCAGAACTCTCCAAGCTTATCTTCTTGCCTTTGCTAATGATTTCCTTCTGGTGGAATGTACTTATGCCATTCCCCCATCTTCACTCCTGTCCCAGTTCCTTCAACCAGCACAACTTCTACTTGTCCTATTCAGGCTTCATCACCCCTGTGATGTGTTTCTCAATCTTCCGGAATGGTTTAGGTATCTCCCCTCTGTGCTCCCATGGTAACAGGCACATAGTTCTCTCCACGTGATTATGACATCTATTGCCCAGCCCCTAGAAAATGAAGGCTTTCATACATCTTCTTACACTATATGTTTACCAGATGCTCAAATGAATTTACTGTATATATTTCTGGTCAAACTGTTAGAAATTCTATTCAGCAATCTCTGCCTTTCCTGAAAATCCAGAAAATAAAAAATAAAAATTAAGCAAATCTTCACTACAACTCTATTTCAAGACTGGATCGCCTTTGTTCAGTTTTCCCATGCACACACTGAGTTTAAGCGTCAGCTCCATGAGACAAATGAGCTCTCTCTAGCATGCACGCAGCAACAGTTTCCCTATATCAGGAATTTGCCACTTTAGGTGCCTATTCAAACAAGAGACTGCTTTTTTTTCCTTCTATGATACAACTCTCATTTTCTGGATCAATGAGACTTCAACATTCAGAGACAGAAAAGGCAATTTGCGGGGCCAGCACTGTGGCTCCCTCGGTTAATCCTCCGCCTGTGGCATCAGCATCCCATATGGGCGCCGGGTTCTAGTTCCAGTTGCTCCTCTTCCAGTCCAGCTCTCTGCTGTGGCCCGGGAAGGCAGTGGAGGATGGCCCAAGTGCTTGGGCCCTGCACCCGCGTGGGAGACCAGGAGGAAGTACCTGGCTCCCGGCTTCGGATCAGCATAGCTCCGGCTGTAGTGGCCATCTGAGGAGTGAACCAAGAGAAGGAAGACCTTTCTCTCTGTCTCTCTCCCTCACTATCTAACTCTATCTGTCAAATTAAAAAAAAAAAAAAAAGGGCAATTTGCTACCTTAGGTTGGAAAGATATGCAAATTAGCCCATCCTCCACATACCACATTATGGCTCACCCCACCCAATGGAACCATCATTACTGACACATGTTAACTAGTACCATCCTAAAAATTGTAACCTGAAGTCTGTATGTTTATGTCAATACCAGTCTTCTCACTAAAACAATACAAACAGATACAAGGGCTAATCCTTACCAGAGAAGATTAAGAACAATCCAAACTTCACTGTAGCTTATGTGAAACAATGACTGCTTTATTTGATAACATCATTATAAAGCTGTCAGATGATTATAAATTCCTACTATAATACAACCAGTCTATAATTAGATTATTCTTTCATTTTACCTCTCAATATTATTTCCCACCTTAAACTATGGGTGAAAAAGCACTCGCTTGAACAGAACAACACCCATTACTAAATGAAGCAGGGCCAAGGCAACAAGTTACCCAACACACCTATTTTTGCATGCATCTTTGATGTACCCAGAGAAGGCTCCTGGGCAAGAACAATAATTTCTATGGCAATGCTGATGCTCTCAGAAATGAGATACATTTTTAAGGATGACAGCCTGGGTCTGAAAAGAATAAGAATCTACTGTCAATTCATTGAGAGCTTTATGGCAAGAAAGAAGTATTTAAAAGAAACATTGTAAGATGATAAAGAGGAAGTTCCTTCCAAAGACAAAATGCAGATAGAAGCTATGTGGGGTAGGCATTTACTGTAATGGTTAGGATGTCACTTGAGCACCTGATCCATACCAGAGTGCCTGGGTTTGAGTCCCAGCTGCACTTCTGACGCTGGCTTCTCACTAAGGTGCACCCCAGGAGGCAGCAAATAATAGGTTAAGTACTTGGGTCCCTACTTCCCACATGGGAGATCCAAACTGAGTTCCCAGCCCCAGCTATTACAGACATTTGGGGAATGAACCAACAGAAGATCTCTATTTCTTTTTCTCTCTCTCTTTCTCCTCTTTTTATCTCCCTTTCAAATAAATTTAAACAGAAAGTACAAGCTACATGATTCAAATATACTTCTATTATTTTACTGATTACAATTTCCTGATAAAGTTGTAATCACCCAAAAGTAGAAAGCCAAGTCATACTAAAAAATTTAAAGCTAAATTGTATAAATTAGACAATTACATCTCTGCACATAGGTAATTCTTTTATAGAATATATTTTAATAATCAATTTAAAGTCCTTAAAAATTCAAAACAAATATCAGCTCAACTAAAACAAATGAAAATTACTTTCTTTCCTTTTTCTACAATTTATTTGAAAGTCAGAATTACAGGGCGAGAAGGAGAGAAAAGACAGAGACCTTCCATTCACTGGTTCACTCCCCAGATGCCCACAACAGCCAGGACTAAGCCAGGCTAAAGACAGGGGCCAGGAGCTTCATCTAGGACTCCCACTTGTGTGGCCAGGGCCCAAGTACTTGAGTCATCCTCCACTGCTTTTCCCAGGCCATTAGCAGGGAGCTGGATCAGAAGTGGAACAGCCAGGACTCGAACCTGTGCCCATATGGGATGCCAGCATCACAGGCAGCGTCTTCACCCACTATGCTACAATGCTGACCTCCCTCAATTACTTTCATATGGAGCAATGTTATTTTTTCAGTAAAACAAAAAGATAACTAATAAAGAAAATAAAGATAGCTCTCACATTTGATCTGATTGAATCATGAATTTGCTTTAGTTTCCAGTAAATACTGTTTTTGTTTTCTTTATCTCCCTTTGGGAGATATGTCTAAGTTCTCCACCCCTCTTAAATGACAAAGAAATTAATGTCAAAGGATAAGAATGAGCTTCTATTATTTTTGTGACCATTGTCCAAGTATACTCTTACCAGAGAACTATATAGAATTAACAATCACCTACCTTATGAATCCAGTTTCTTCAGAAAGCACAGTCTAACATAATGCTATTAAAGATATTTCTGCTACAGTAATGTGTGTTTGCTCACCTACAAGCCTAAGTAACATTTATTAGTATTTCTGGGCTAAATTTCAGCTAAATTCTTTGCAAACATAATTTATTTTAAAGGAAGATAGGTTTGGGGTTTTTTTTAAATTTGTTTAAAGAATCAGGTGAAAGCATTTGGTTCTAATACAAAAGAAGAAAATACTTAGCAACCAACCAGTTTTAATTTATTTTTCTGAATAACATCTTTGTTTTCTTTTTGGTATTTCTCCATTTTCTTTTTGGTGTTGTCCAAATCCACATTGTTGGTCAAGTTGAATACTGCATCAGAAAGGAAACAATGACATCAAATACAGTTTCAATGTCAATCTTGAACAGACATCATAAATGAAATGTTCACCACAGTTCTTTCTCATCAGCCTGTCCTTTGGTCAGTCCTACAAGTAGCCCCCAGTCTGCTTCCTACTTTAGAGACTAGCTCAAGTTATGGCAATCATGTTTTCTGAGGGAAATATAGACATCTGCCAGACAAATGCACAGAATGTCTACCTTATCAGGATCACTCCAGACACCGAAGATCCATGCTTGCCATAATCACATTAGATCTGATTTTCATGGTCTTCACTTTAACTTTAAACAATATTACTCATATTTTTAAATAAAAAAGTAAGTCTGAGACCTACCACAATGGTCAGAATCAATACTGCAAAGAATCTGTGCTCCAGAAATTTTAAAATGATACAGAAGAATTTTTAAAATCGTATAATTTATATCAAACAAAAACCAGATTTTGTTCACTTTCTAACTGCCTCCAACAGCATGACTAGGCACAAGCTTGATTTATTTCCCGTGTAGTCTAGATCTGCAGAAGTATGAACTACAAAGGAGCTGAAACCTAAGGGGGAAGGTAAAGGATAAACTGGCACCCAAAGCTTGGCATCCAAAGCTTACTTTCCCAACAGAAGTCACTGAGATATGTTCCAACACTGCTAAATTTTCAATGAGTTAGAATTTTCTTTTAATAATTTCAACTCTAGATAATTTGAATTATAAATGCCATACTCCCTTCTAATTTACATAAGCATAATGTTACTGTAATACTCTGAATCAAAGAAAAAAGAAAATTTTCTCTTGGTATGTATGGACTCCTATAAGAGGCAGGCATTTCATGGAATGGTTCAGATGCACCCTGGGAGACATGCGCATTCCACACTGAAGTGCCTAGCTCACGTCCCAATTCCAGTTTCCTGCTAAGGTGCATCCAAGGAGAGAGCAGGTGACTGCTCAATGGTTGGTGCCCTACCATGAAGGTGGAAGTCTGGGATTGAGTTCCCTGTTCCTCCTGGCTTGGGCCTAGCTAAACATTCAGCATCTGGGGAATGTATTAGCAGATGGACAATCGATCTCTATCTCTTTTTTTTTTTTTTTTTTACTCTCTCTCTCCTCCTCCCTCCTAATAAATAAAACTTTTTAAGGTTTTAAATAAACGCACATTATAAAGTACAACCCCATTACCCTATCCTTTACAGCCTGAATCAGCTCATGAAAGAATCCATTTCATTATTCATTCTACCCTTTCTTCCAGTTACTTACCACTGCTTTCTGCTTCTTGTCCTAAAGAAGAATCTACCTTAAGTAACTGCTGTGTCCTCTAGTGTTTCTACCTGCTCCTTCCCCACCTCACGCTTCCCCTTAAGCAATAACCATCTCAAGGAGTTCCCAGACTTGCATGTTACAGAAGCCTGTAAGAGCTGAAAACCAATCCTGGAGGACTGAAATAGAACTGCCTGTTCTCTTGAATAAGGCTAACAGACTCAAAAGACCAATTGGATCCATAATCCCATTTTTTATAGAAAGCTCTTATTTAATAAATATATATTTCACAGGTACAACTTTTGGAATATAGCAGTTCTTCCCCCCATACCCACCCTCCCACCCTTAAACCATCCACCTTCTACTCCCTCTCCCATCCCATTCTTCAATAAGCATAATAATCTCATTTTTTAAATGAAATTTTATTCTACTTGAAAGGCAAAAAAGACATAGACAGAGGTATCTCCCATACGCTGGTTCACTCGCCGAATGCCTCCCACAACCAAGGCTATGCAGAACTCAGTCTGGGTCTCCCACATGGATGGCAGGGACCCAACCACCTGCTGCCTCCCAAGGTGTGCATCAGGAGGAAGCTGGAATCGAGAGCAGAGCCAAGACCCAAAATGGGTACTCTATCTTTGGGATGCAGGCATCCTAAGCAGTATCTTAAGTACTGCAGTTAATGCCTGTCTCAATCTCATTTTTATCTCCTCAAAAGACCAATTGAATTCAGAACATTAATTTATCTTAATCATTATTGAAAATCTAGGCTTATTTAGAGATATAGCCAAATTCAACTCAATCCTGATGTGCAATTTTAAAACACACGGGGAATTGAGAGAAAATGAGAAACAATAGCCCTCTAGCTACTTCTTCGGCTTTTTAAACACTAAGTAGAGACAGAAAACAGTAATGGTGCTAAGTCACAGAATGTGGGTAGGATGCAATGTGGTGCACTGCCCATTAATCATACTCTGGTCCTGACAAGAAACAGAGGTTCTAAACAAGGAACACCCTCAGAAAGATACCTGTGATACGTTTGCTAATATGGTGGTTTCACTGTCTTTGCTAACCACTCACAACTTACCCTTTCCATTCAATAGGCCATCCTCTGAGCTCACGACAGCCCAACCTCGACATCTGCTAGATATAACCAGAGTAGGTTTCCTCTCGTTTGTGTCTGAAAGACTTCTTTCTCAAAACTTTTCTTGAACAATACATTCTATATAGCAAACACCTATGGAATATGTCTGACACTTGACCTAATTACTCCACTTAGCCTTCTACCAACTTTATGAGACATGTACCACTCTAATTTCCACTTTACAGATAAGATTAAACATACCAAATAACTTGTCTAAGGTATACAGCTAATACATGTTAGAACCACGATTTTAACATAGGCTACCTGATTCCAAAACCTGAACTTGTATCTACAGTACTAGTTGTGTTGTTTTTCTCAGTATCTGAAAACCATTGCTAGCCCAGTTCAACATCCCTCTCACCTGTCTAGGCCCCACACTTTCCCATCTTTGTACCTATAATCAAACTTCCCCTATACCTACAGGGTTTACCTTGGTACCAGTCTCAACCTTGGACGATTGTGAATATCCAGATCTAACTCACCTTCCAGACCAAGCTTAAACACCAGCTCGTCTTCATTAACTTACTTTACAATCGCTCTCAGTCTCTGAATACCCACAATGTATTACCTAATATCTCCTTTAAAACCTGTTTAATTATTTCGAATGTACAAATCTTATCTGATGTGTTAGAATGTTCCTCGAGGAAAGACTAAGTCTGACTCATCTTGATTATTATTACTATTACTTCTACTTCACTCCTATTAGAATGACAAAAAAAAAATCACAGTCACAATACTAAATACTAGTAAGGACATGGAACAACAGGAACTCTTATTCACTGCTGCTGAGAAGGCAAAATAATAAAGTGATTTTGGCAATCTCTTACAAAACTAAACCTATTCCACCATATAATCTGCCAGTCAAGCTCCTAGGTATTTACTCAAATGAAATGAAAACTTATATCCACACAAAAACACGCACATAAATGGTTACAGTAGTTTTATTCATAATTGCCAATACTTCGAAGCAACCAAAATATTCTTCAAAAGGTGATATATAAATAAACTGTGGCATATCCAGGCATGGAATATTATTCAGCATCAAAAAAAAAAAAAAAAAAAGGATGGCCGGCGCTGCGGCTCACTAGGCTAATCCTCCGCCTTGCGGCACCGGCACACCGGGTTCTAGTTCTGGTCGGGGCGCAAGATTCTGTCCGGTTGCCCCTCTTCCAGTCCAGCTCTCTGCTGTGGCCTGGGAGTGCAGTGGAGGATGGCCCAAGTCCTTGGGCCCTGCACCCCATGGGAGACCAGGATAAGTACCTGGCTCCTGCCATTGGATCAGCGCGGTGCGCCGGCTGCAGCGCGCCGGCCACGGTGGCCATTGGAGGGTGAAC